>NC_056732.1:62107917-62482917 GCF_019279795.1 Protopterus annectens
GCATTGTCATCCCCTTTGGTAAAAACTCTGTACCCATGAACTACCACATAGGCGGTAGTCTACTTAACGCTGAAAGTGTGATTAGAGACCTTGGGACACAGGTGGACAGTAGTCTCTCCTTTGATAATCACATTGCCACAGTAGTCAGGAAATCCTTCTATGTGGCACACCTCATCAAAAAAGGTTTCTTATCCAAGAAGAAAGAGGTCATTGTTCCCCTCTACTCATCACTCATTAGACCCATTATAGAGTACAACGCTCTTTTTTGGTATGTTCCTCACAAGACATCTAAAACAACTGGAAAGGCTGCAGAAATACCTCACAAAAAGGATTACTGGTCTCAAAAATATGCCCTATGCTGACCATCTCAAAAAACTCCAGCTTTACTCCGTTGTATATTGCCTACTCAGAAGTGAACTCTGCCTAACATACAAAAGCTATCTCAAACCCAGAGCTGTTGGACATGCTCCACTTAAAGAAATCCCAATCCCTCCAAGCTACATGCTCTAGGGACCTAAACCTTGTCACCATAATGCTGGAGGGATAGATTCCTGTCCCAGAGACTTCCCATACTCTGGAACAAACTACCTATCTATATCAAACAAACCTCCTCATTAGCATTCTTCAAGAAAATCTTGATGACTGGATGGGAAATAGGAAATTCACACTGGGGATCACTTCTGTGGCTCTGCTCGACAGGGGCACAGGAAAATAATTTTCTTGGGCGGCAAAAGCCAGGGTACCTTTTTGGCTAGGCTTATATAAGCCCTAGGGCCACTAGCCTAGTACCTGCCCATCAACCTATGAACCTATAGACAGATATAGATATAGATATAGATATAGATATAGATATATATATAGATATAGATATAGATACAGATACAGATACAGATATAGATATAGATACAGATATAGATATAGATATAGATACAGATATAGATATAGATACAGATACAGATATAGATATAGATATAGATATAGATATAGATATAGATATAGATATAGATATAGATACAGATATATAGATATAGATACAGATATAGATATAGATATAGATATAGATATAGATATAGATACAGATATAGATATAGATATAGGGATCTACTTCTACTTACCAAAATCCCAGTTCGTCGAACTTCATAATGATGAGACGAAGTTGCTGAAGATGTAGTTTCACAAATACCCAGATCACTGTAAAATAACTCTGGAAATGAACCACATGTCCAGCAACACTTCAACAACAAGCCAAAGCAAATCAAACTCACCCAAGTCGAGGGCTGCACCCCCCTATTATATATATATAAAATATATGGGTGTATATGTGTGCATAATATGACTTGTTCTAGATGTAACTAACAAAAGTGTAGCAGCAAAATTCTGCACCCAAGTCACATACCTTTCAACTGTACAGATTTATGCAGAATGTCCAGATTTTTGTTTCATATTTTTAGTCCATTTTTCGTAAAGATTTGCATTTCTGGCAAAACATTGACAAATTATTAAAGACTGATGTCAGAAAATAATGACAGACATTTGAGTTTCAGATTTTATGCCATTCAGAACATTCATGCTAACACAAAATCTGTTATTCTAAGTTTGTAAGAACAATATTTAAAAATTGTCCATATTTTTGCCCCCCCCCCCCCGCCATTATTTATGGCTTTGTTCAGATTTCTTGCCCTAAGAGGTTGATGGATATGTCAAGTTACCATCCAAAAGCCAGAGGTAAAGAGCATTACAGTGGTCAAGATGTGACAAAACTAGGGCATTTACCATTGATCTAGCATCTGTAGATGCTATATACAGAATTTAATTCTACCAATATACCTCAAATAGAAAAAAAGATGACTTGGTGACAGCTAACATCTGGTTCCCCAGAGTCAGTCTTCATCAAGTACTTTATCCTGCTTGTGAATGCAAGATAATAATTCCAACTAATTCCTACCATAAGGAGACGATGGGGAAAGAAGAGAAAGATTGGAGAAATGGGCCATCACAGGAAAGAGCATGGTCTCCATCTAGCTAGGTTGAGTTTCTGCAATTATGTTATGTTATGTTATTTATTCATCAGACAAACCTTTTCAGTCACAAAGTGGGCACAGATGGGTGTGCATTATAACATGTATTATTTTATTAAAACAACTATTATAATATCACTTAAAATGATTCAGTACAGAAACATTTCTTGGTAAATAGTTACAATGTTTATTGTTTAAATAATAAGGTACCATTTAGAATGTTTTCGCAATATATTATTCAATGTATAAACATTATCCAGCATCCCTGAAGCATGTAAATTTGGATTAATTTTGCAGGAATTATCTCGTTTTTTTATTATTTTTAATTTTCCAGAGTTGGAGTATTTTAACCTTATTTGCTAATTATTGTAAAGAGCAGGCCTGGCTTAGAGTAGGCTTTTCACCTATGGTTAGTTTGAACTTTGGTTTGGGAGGTATGAGGGTGTTATCCTGCATATTTCTGAGGCAATAGCTTTGTTCTCCTAGGGGGGGTGTTTCCTTTTTGGGAGAGGCAATAGTCAAGGTGAAATATTTTGAATATAAGGAGCACAGAAATAGAGTAGCTTTATCTGTGACAGATAGCCATTTAACTCATTTGGAATGTCACAGTGATGTTTTCTTTGGTCACCAAACAGAGCCATTCTGCATGTTTTAGTTCTGACAGCCTGCACTTTTTGAGTACGACTAACTGGTTGATGTCTATTAGAGGTAGACCATACTCCATTGCTTGGATAAGAACATTTTTGGCAATGTTTGAGCAAGCTACAGGGGAAGATGAGAAATTCTGTGACATAGTTTGAGCTGTGTGAGTATTTTGGATGTGATGTTTTTACTATGTGTAGAGAAGTTAAGATTGGGATCTAAAGTATTCTAAAATATTTTTGCTCTAACACTTTTGGGATAGTGTTCCTTTCAGTGTCCTTAAAGAGTAAGGCTGATATGCTATTCAGTTTCCTGCTGGTAGAAAATGTAATTACACTGGTTTTCTTGCTATTAATTAGGAGTCTATTGTGGAGTCATTTGCATAGCAGTGAAATATTGGTTTGTAGATTTGACTCAAGATTGTTATGAGTTTTGATTCCTTCAAGCAGCAGAATGGTGTCTGTGTGCATTACAATGTTAAGGTTAGGTAGGTCAAGTGTGATGTCACTGATAAAGAGAGAGAAGAGCTAGAGTCCTAACACTGACAGATGAGGGACTCCTGTGTTGGAGGTCCCTTTATATGAAACAATTGTTGGCATAATTAGGCATCATCCAGTAAAGAATGGAATCCAAGTTGTCTTCTAGTGATGAACAATCAGACAATGTTCTAAACAGAAGGAGAATTAAGTTGAATGTCATCACAGTATGACTGATAAATTATATTCATCCTCCCCATGACCTTCCTTAATACCAACATATTCACTCTGAATAACAGAGGAGCCAAAAATGAATTCTGGTGTACTCCATAGCAAAATGTCTAGGATCCAGAATAATTTCCCCTGACCCCCACACACTAAGTCCAGACAAATAGGACAGACTCAAGCCCAAGACCATATCAAACAGACCACAGGCACTCACAATTTTCAGTCAGGATCATATGACCTTCAGTGTCAAATTCCACAGAGACCAAGATGGACCAAGACTGAATATTTTCTTTCAACTCTTTTGCAGGTCATTTACCACTTGAAAGATTGTACTCTTCATATTTTGCCTAGAGTTAAATGCAGATTGGCATGGTGATAAAAATCATGGGGCATCAGTTAAGAATACTGATATATGTGAACCTCCTTCTCAATAACCTTTCTGATAAAGGAGAGGTTAGAGGCAATGAGACAAATCCACAACAAAGTTGCATTTGAGAACTGAGGTGACAAGAAAAGAGGGTGGGGAAAAAACAGTTTTCAAAGATTATCAAAATGTTTGGAGAATAATTGGCCCCAGTGAATTCAGATACGTTTTAACCGGATTCATAGATCCAGGATCCAGGTTGTAACTGGTAGTATGCATAGCTGAAGCAATGTCCATACATTTATAATAATCAATATATTCAGACTTCACCCAGCAAAAGGCATTACCCATCACAGAGAACTCAAGGAGCATCTCCAAAGAAAAAGAGTGACTAATCGTGTCAAACTTACCTGCAAAAAGGTATGCAGCTTCCTCACATTTATCATAGTAAACAACCCTCATGGTCATCAGACAGGCTGGGTGGCACACTTTACTGACAGACCAGAAGAGGGCAGACAGAAGAATAAATGCAGCAGGGATCACCCACAAATCTCCATGTACACCAAAATGGCCATTTTCTTTGAGATCTCCAACTGGTATAAAACATAATGTTCATCCAGAACAAGTTTATCTTCAGTAAGGCATATGCTATTTCCATCATCAATCCAGCCTCCACCCTAACGTGCACATCAAGTGAAGCTTATCTGCAAATCACTGATTATGATGACCATTGGCATGTGGCATTCATTCATTGACAAACTGATCCAGGGCACTGCTAACACCATAGTTCTTATATGCAGAAAACGTATCATCAATATCATCTACACTGACCCTCTCTAAAACTGATTAAGGATCAAGGAGAAAATAGCAGACTTTGCTGCCCTAACAGCTCTACATTTTTCCAGATATACTGCTGTAACTGAGGTGTGGAAAAGGCAACACCAAAACAATCCGGGTAGTAGTCAGGCCAAAAGGCAGGTCCCACCATCACATCCCAACTTGCATCCGTGGGCATCTGTATGTCACATGGCCCCACTGGTTTCATAGAAAACATTTAACCCTAGGTCCTGGATATATACCTGGACTAGTAGCTTCCCCTGCTACTGGCAGATTGTGTTGGGGCAGTCTGGGCTGCCCACCATGGGTTCCTTTAGACCCATGAGTAGTACTGGGGGTCCCTTTCCTATGCAGGGATGCCCTGCTTGCTAGGTATAGGTCTCCCTTCTTTCCCAATTCATCTGAAGTAGCACATTGTCTATCAGCTAACCAGATCCTCATGTCCTCAGGCAAAGTGTTAAGGGTTTGTTCCCTCACCAAAAGATCTGCCAGCCCTTCAAAAGTGGTGACCTGACATCCACTCATCCACTTATGAAAATAAGTGCTCATTTCAGCAACATATTCACATACACTTTCATCTGCCTTGCGTCTATGCTCATGAAACATTTTCCTGTAAGCTTCAGGTGTTAGTTTAAAAATTCTATCAAACAATTCGTAACAGCAATATAATCAAAAAATTCACCATCAGATAATTTAGACAGCACAGTTACAGCTTTACCATGGAGTAAGGGGGTCAGGATCCATACCCAGAGCCTTTGGTCAACATCATACTATTTACATACCCTCTCAAACATATGAATGAAACTATCAAAATTATCCCCCACTGTAAACTGTGGAAGAAAATGTACTGACCTTTTGTGCTTTTGGGGTCCAGTTACTCCCTTCCCCATTACCTCCATGACTCTGGCAAAGAGTCAGCATCTCCTTTTCATGCTGCCTGTGCCTCTCCTTCTCCTCATGTTCCAGGTATAGCAGTTTCTCATTCTGCTCAGCCTGTTGGCGTCTCAGTCTTTCTGCTGCTTCTGTTTCCAAATGCTTGCCCTCCAACTCAAGTCTCTTTAGCTCCAGATGTATTTTTAAGTCCTCTGCAGAAAGGCTGAGCTGTCCATTCTCTTGAGTGTTTTACACCTCCACGGCCAGTCTGATTGTCCTCCTGATTGCTGTTTTCTGATGCAGCTGTGACCAAAGCTACAATCATGTCTGCCTTAGTCAGGTTTCCATACACTAGTCCCTTGCCTGGCACATCTCATTCAAATGGCTCCTAGTCAGTTTGCCATACTCCTCTGCTGACATGCTTGCCTGCTCTCCCTGACTAACTAAGCTAACAAAAGAAATAAAACAATTGTGATCCGAACTCTGAATATTCACTGTGTGGCTGATTTAAAGTACAAAAACACCTTCAGTGATCACGGTACACAACCTACAGGAATTCACTATCCATACCACTACAAGCCAATTAGTATGTGATGTGGCTAACTCACCACTATCAAACAATTAATATTTGATGTGGATATCCCACCACTGCCAACCAATTAATATGTGATGCCTGTGCACTGGCCCATTTATCAAGGATCCTCAATCCTCACCACTAGCACCAGTGAGGGGCATGCACATTGGGAAGGATAATAAGTTTACATACAGTAAAGTACAATTTTCCTTAAGAACACACAGACATCACATTCAGTCTGGGGCTGGTTTCTTCTTCCTCTCCAGATCCCCAATAAGACTCCCCACTGGCACAGCTATAGGGTACAGGTCTTAGCCTAGTAGCCGTAGCCCCTCCCATAGTTTGGGTATATATTATTTTCTGGAAAGAGTTAATCATTTGACTTGTAAGAATCTATGTCTATGGTTTACAACATTTAAAACAGGTGGGGGCTCTACCCTCCACACCCCCTCTTACTATATATATATATATATATATATATATATATATATATATATATATATATTCATACTAACTCCAGGATCGCACTACAGTGATAGGGCATATACCTGTTTAGACAGAATGTGTTTCGGTTAAATGAGTTTTCAGTGAAGTGAGCTTTCAGTGAATTGTGCTCAGGCAATTCATTTTCAGTGACATGAGGCTTCGACGAAATGAGTTTCAGTGAAATGTGTTTTCTATCAAACAAAGTAGACACATGTATATATATATATATATATATATATATATATATATATATATATATATATATATATATATATATACACATATATATAACTCCATGGTCACACAGCACTGAGTGAAAAAGAAATCAACACAGCTCACATAACCACAATCTTGTATCAGAGTCAGTAACTACTTAAAAAAAATCCATATATATGGATCACTCTGAATTTGATACTGCAATAATCTGAAATAAAGCCAAAATTAATCAAAGACAAAGGTGCTAAACCAGCAGAATCTTTTAATTATCAGAACAATTTATTTAAATAGTAGATAGAAAAGCTGGATTCATATTATTTCTTCTTAAGAAAAAAATATCTGACTGTAATGTTTGGCATAATTTCCTTACTGTACCCATTGCTATTTTTGCCACAAAATCAGAACTTTTAAGATGGTTAGAGATACATTTTAAGCCAAAATCAGGAACATTAGGGAAAATTAAGGACATTTGAGCATTGTAGCTGTATGTTTTTGTCTTGCTAAGTTTCCTGATTAGGGTTACAAAATGAGTAAGTGGAGGACACCTAAGTTAAATACCAGGCTGCATAAGGTCATTAAACTCATTACTATAAGCACATACTACCAGGGCTACCTTAGGGAAGCTCATAATTAAATTAACTGTTTTACTTAGCATTTAAGTATGTAACTGAGTTCCATTTTTATTTTCCCCTTAAAATGTATTTCACTTTGCTAAGGTATTGCCAGTGAATTAATGGTTCATTTAAAGAGTCCAGTAGAAAAAAAGCTCCACAGTGCAAACCTAGATGTCATTTGTCAGCAAAAAAAAAAACCCAGGACTTAATAACAGAGAAGAATTTATTATGTATTTAAAAAGGAAGGGACTGAACCATTAGGGATTTTAGTTAGAGGTATTTGTCAGCATTAGGCTGACTGTTGTTTTAAAACTGCTAATTCAGCTTTTAATGATTAATTGTCAATTAACTTTAATTGACTGCTATTTTAGTATTTAAAAAGGTTTTGTTTATGTGTAAGCCATTAGTCTGAAGAAGTCTCCATTGCAGGAGACAAAAGCGTTTACTTTTGGCTTGTATTTTGCTTGAAATATTGTCTTGAACTTGTGGATTAAATCTTGAACGTCATTTCCTGGTGCTGCCATCGTTTTTTTTTTTTTTTGCTGTTTTGGATACTGATTTGGTTAATAGCGTGCTGCTGTATTTCAAGTTCCTAGATGTCATTTATTCTAGTCAACCAAAACTTCTTAGTGAAACAACAGGAAGCTGGAATATCCATAGAAAAACCATGACGTAAACTTGTAGAATCCACCCAAATAATTTCTCAAACATGAGGAGCAGCTACCATAAAACTACAGAGTTTCCCACCTAGTTTGTACTTCTGCCTTAGTGACAGATATCTTTAAAGAAGTACTTTCACATGCCTGTCATTGAGGACCGGTGAAATACTGCAATCCACTAAGATTATATTAGCCAATGAATGCTCACCTGGCACACATGACTTTACTACTCATTCATCATTCCAAAGCTAAGGCCATCTTTGCTCTTCATCTAATGAATACAGACTCAACTTGCATTACCTTTGAAAAACGGTGTAGGAGTATTGGAGTATAGTCACCAAGGTAGTCAGACTGCATACATTTATTTATGAAAATAAGCATTTCAGACTGACAGAATTCTGCATGTGCTACCAATCTAAGAGTTCTGCACAGCATGACCAGTTAAACCATACTTACCATATTAAGGTGTCATCACTAGGACTCATGCAGATATCAGTTGGCAAGATACTATAACATTTTAATAAGTTTTTAGCGCACACCTCTCAGCTATCTAGTATTATACAGAATGTCCAGACTTTTGTCTCATATTTTTGGTCTGCTCACCATGAAATTTGTGCTTTTCCATAAAATTATTGAGGATTGCAGTCACTGAATAATAACAATTGAATTTCAGACTTCATGTCCTTCAGAAAATGCATTCTAATGCAAAACGTGTTATTGTAACAGCTTTCTAAGTTTATAAAAACAAGATTTAAAATTTATCTCTACTTACAGACCTTTGATCCCCCCATTATTTTTGCCTTTGTCCAGAATTTGAATGCTAAGAGGTTGAGATCTACACTTCAGAGAGAATAAGAGAGATGAACTACATTTGAGATGAATATCTCTGAGCATTAGGGCTGTTCCTGATTACATCTTTCTGTTACATGGTGGCTGTTTGATTAATTAAGAATGAGCATGTAACCTGTACAGAAGAAGCTCTATGTACAGCATGACCAGCTCTGGTGGTTCTCTTTTGAGAAGCAACTAGGTTTGCCATTCAGCAGGGGATGACATATGGCAGTGGGTAAATCAAGACCAAAAGTGTGTGAAACTAGTGCTTGTTGGTGGACACGAATGGTTCTTTTAACTCAGGCTGATTAAGGAGTAATACTAAAACAAGCATGAATTAACTTTCACAAAGTTGTGTTAAACAATAAGTGAAGTGCCACTGTACAATAGAGAACTATCTAAAGTAGTTTTGTGTGTGTGTGTGTGTGTGTGTGTGTGTGTGTGTGTGTGTGTGTGTGTGTGTGTGTGTGTGTGTGTGTGTGTGTGTGTGTGTGTGTGTGTGTGCGTGTGTGCGTGCGTGCGTGTGTGTGTGTGTGTGTGTGTGCACATACACGTGTGTGTATATGCTTATACCTGACAATGTGAATTAGTTTATGCAAGTTTTGCTAGAGGTCAGATATTAGGCCGGCATAAAAGAGCTTTAGAAATGTTTCAGGAATTAAGGGATGCACAAAGGTCTTTTAAGTTGCCGGGGACATTGCTGGTGGGGTGGGATTCCCTATTCAGAAGGCTTTCCACATTTCTGTATGGATTCATTGTACTCAACTGTTAATGGATTTGTAAAAACATGCTAATTTACCATCTTAGCATTAAGCAACTTTCAAAAATGCTGGCAGGCAAAGAGCTTTCTTAAGACTAGAACTACACTATTTCAGACAGACACTAGGGAGCCTTTTGTTAGCAGAAGATGAGTAGTGACGCACATATGCACCATGCCTGACTCTTGTAGTGGTTAAGTTCTGACAGAACAAAATACACTTTTGCTTCAACTATATTCCCTCACTGGTTACTGTACTCAACATGGAGAGAATATGTTGGTGGTTTTCTGTGTTCTGCGGAAACCTCAGTGAAAGAGCCTTTTCTGTAGCCATTCCACTGATGTGGGATCCCCTAAAAATGAAATTAATCAGTTCTTTGTTGCTAACATTTTTGAAAAGACTCATTTCCCCTTAGAACTTGATAATAAATGAATTTAAATATGTTATGACTGGATGACAGTGGGGAATTCCATTGAGCTTATTGTCTGATTTTGTAAATGTTTTCAACATTTCCTTTCTTTAAATTAAACAAGATTAATCAGTCTTGAAGCATAAGAAAAGCGAATGGACATCATGTAACTTCTAATTATCTGCTGCAGATGCTGTTTTCTAGACATGACATATCAGACCACTGAAATGGCTTTCCAGTGCTCAGTATTGTTCTGTGGCAGTCGTGTTTAGCACAGCATGGGGTTGCGACAGTACAATGACTGCAGTTGATCTGTAGAGTAGGAAATATTTCTTTAGTAACTAGAAAGCAGAAAATGTGGTAATGTTAATTAAAATTCAGAATCATTTGCAAATAATCTGTACAATTCAGCAACATAGACTATTTTGAAAAATGTAATTTTTTATTTAGTACTTCCTATCTGTTTAATAATCTAATCTACTTCTTATATATCACCAGTCTATGAGGTAATATATCATCTGATTTCCTTAGTGTTCTGGCTGGTATGATATCACCAGCTGGTATTCCACATGGATGGCAGATTGCAGTTACATGAGCAAAGTTAGTGATACTAAATAATTAAATGGCACCTGTCCTGGTGAGATGATCATAAATGGCTCCCTCTGCTTTTGGTAGTAGATATAGGTCATGCATATGTGATAATTGACAATGTACTCCTGAAAATGCACTTTGAGTTAGCAGATGGAAGTGGCACTCTTTTCTGAGGGGGTCCTGTTTATTTTGTACCTTGTGCATGGGAGGCGAATATCTTAACCATTGTGCTAACTAGTCTCTCTCCACTGATCCTTGCCCCCCATTTCTCTCAAGGAAGAACAGCCATCAGTGGGCACTAGATCATTCTTAACATCACAAATGGCTCTCAAGAAAAACCTACTTTTCACACTGCCAAGGTGTACCTGTTTCAGGTAGACCTATTGTTTTAATTCTGCCTCAGGACTAGCTTTCACCACAGAATATCTGTTGTTGTTGTTGTTGTTGTTGTTGTGTCTTTTGACTTTTCCCGGTTAGGGGTCGCCACAGCGGAACTCTGGTCTGCTAATGATTGGCAGTTTATTTTTACGTGCCAAGTTGCCAGCCCTGACGCACAACCTTCAACAAAGGTACGCCCATTCACGCATGTCTCCATGCAGAAGACGCACTGTAAGAACTTTAAAATTATACTTGGGCATTGGGAAATGGTTACTCAGCTACAGAGGTATTGTAAGTTATGTGTCCTTTACTTCTGGTTACTTTAATATTACACACGTTTCTATGTTAAGTTATATGCAATTTACTTCTTGTTGCTTTAATATTACACACGTTTCATATTGTAAGTTATATGTCATTTACTTCTGGTTACTTTAATATTACACACATTTCATGTTGTAAATTATATGTCATTTAGTCTGGTTACTTTAATATTATACGCATTTCATATTGTAAATTATATGTCATTTACTTCTGGTTACTTTAATATTACACACATTTCATATTGTAAGTTATATGTCATTTACTTCTGGTTACTTTAATATTACACACGTTTCATATTGTAAGTTATATGTCATTTACTTCTGGTTACTTTAATATTACACACGTTTCATATTGTAAGTTATATGTCATTTACTTCTGGTTACTTTAATATTACACACATTTCACATTGTAAGTTATATGTCATTTACTTCTGATTACTTTAATACACATTTCACATTGTAAGTTATATGTCATTTACTTCTGATTACTTTAATATTACACACGTTTCATATTGTAAGTTATATGTCATTTACTTCTGGTTACTTTAATATTACTCACGTTTCACATTGCAAGTTATATGTCATTTACTTCTGGTTACTTTAATATTACACACGTTTCACATTGTAAGTTATATGTCATTTATTTCTGGTTACTTTAATATTACACACGTTTCACATTGTAAGTTATATGTCATTTACTTCTGGTTACTTTAATATTACACACGTTTCATATTGTAAGTTATATGTCATTTACTTCTGGTTACTTTAATATTACTCACGTTTCACATGGTAAGTTATATGTCATTTACTTCTGGTTACTTTAATATTACACACGTTTCACATTGTAAGTTATATGTCATTTACTTCTGATTACTTTAATATTACACACGTTTCACATTGTAAGTTATATGTCATTTACTTCTGATTACTTTAATATTACACACGTTTCATATTGTAAGTTATATGTCATTTACTTCTGGTTACTTTAATATTATTCACGTTTCACATTGTAAGTTATATGTCATTTACTTCTGGTTACATTTACAGTATTACCTGCGCAGTTACTTTGTTGCTTGTCAGCCTGACTATGACTGAAAAGAGTAGAATATATCATCACAATTAGCCAGTCACCAGATTAAATAAGTAATGCAAACTACCTTCAATGACCAGGTGGAATAGCTGTCTTGCATCTTCCAAGTGCATTGTCTTTGATGATGGTTTTAAAAAATCTTCTTCTGCAGTAGAATTTCTATGCATGCAATAATGCCTGACAAGGTGGGCTTTACAAGGATAGGTGACTTCCTAGGTGTGTTGTGAGGTCCAGCAACCCAGATGGATGCCCCCCCACACACACACACACATATACACCCAGAAGTACAGACAGATTGTCACACACATGTGCAGGAACAAAAGCATATAACATACATGATTACAGATACTTTATTGACTGTGTAGAACTTAGATGCTTTATTCTGATCAAATGAATGAAAAAATACATAAAGAATATTGTCAGACACATATAGTGCAATGCATTTCAACTCTCCCCATGCATGCATGGACATGCACACATGCAAAAACTCATACACACGTATGTATTTACTTTGTTGATGGTGTGCATCTCAGATATCTGACTGTGATCAAATGAATGCTCTGATATATAAATAATAGCCACCAGAATGCATTTTATGTCATTGCTGGCAGATTCAATCCAAATCATGCAGAAACACACACGCAAGTTGTTGAAGTTGTTGTAACTGCTACAGTTACTTGTGTTAGTTCTATTTTATTTATATATATATATATATATATATATATATATATATATATATATATATATATATATATATATATATTCTCACTAATATCAGCTTTTTTAAACACCAGGGTTATTGATGGAAGAGAAAATGACAGTTCCAGTAAAGAATTTCAGTCTTGGCACATAGATTTCATGTTTGAATAGGTGTTTTTCATTTTTTTTGGGGGGGGGGCTCTCCCTCTACATTAATTTCTCCCCTTTGGAACACTGAGTGACCAGTAAGGACTGCTGATGCTCAAAGCCCATTTTCTAAAATGTATTTAATGTTTTTTTTTTTAAAATAAACATATTATATAAAGGTTTCTCACATGATTTCAGTGAGAGTCAGAATCATTAGTACTTTTCTGTGATTACATTACATGGTCTCAATATGACCTACAAGAAAGAATTTGAACAGTTTTAGTATGTTCTTAACTGACAGGTACACATATTTAATGCCTACAGCACACCCATTTTCATGTGAAAGGGCAAGGGTTAAAGATACACAAAGCTCAGCTGAACTTGTGATCTATATTATTGTCATACAGTTACAATGTTGAAGCACAGCAATGAAACAGCTGAAACATTTTCTCTGTGATGAATATTTTCTTGTTACAAGAATCAGCAAACAGTACTTGTTTCCAGTGTGTTGTCAGTCCATCACACACACACACACACACACACACACACACACACACACACACATCTGAAGTTATTTAGCAAAATTCATTTTACATGCAGACACAATGCACCAATTAATTTATATTTTAGCGCAGAGGGAGTATATCCTGTTGTGGTAAGGTAAACTTAAACTGTCCCAGATGTGGTTTCTCCGTTCACAGCAAGTTTCGGATTAGCAAGTAAGCCAGACACATATAGATTCAAATTTCCTTTGTTTACTCTGTTGTAGATCTTTCAACAGTTCAAAACTACTTTTCCCATACTGAGCCTGTATTTGTTTTGTTTTTTGCAAGGATTTTGTGTGTGTGTGTGTGTGTGTGTGTGTGTGTGTGTGTGTGTGTGTGTGTGTGTGTGTGTGTCAGTGAGCTTCTTGGTGACATTAATACATTATTTTCAGGTAGTTTTATGCTTTAACTAGTGGTGGATGGAGACAGAATTTCAGTAGTGTTGATTTTAGTGCTTACCCCTTTTGCCTTCAAATATCTTAGGCATGTATACTACATACAGATACACACAAACACAGACACCGCAGCTTATCTATATATGTGTACAGTTGTGATTAGATTTTCTAAGAATCATAAAGGGATGAGATGACACTTGGGATTGGGGATCTGTTACTAATGCTGATACTGCAAGTTTAATAATTTGCTTTGACAACTAAGATCTAATAGTTATGCACCAGGCTAACTGGGTCAGCATTTTAAAGAAGTTCTTCATTAAACACCATGGGCTGGATTCTGTTTGAGGAATCTGGCACATTATGCCAATATTAGCGGAAAAGTTCCAGATAATGTAATGTGTAAATGTGCTACAGTGAACTCAGACCATCTCAGCACACAGTGGAGTGTCTCAGTAGTAATGAAACATTATCCATTACCCACAGGTAATCCATAAGTCATGAAAAATCACTGTCAAAGCATAACATTAACAATGTTACAGAAAGAATTTCACAATTCAAGCATCCTGACAGCATTAACTGCATATCTATGAGTCTCCAGTAAGCTTAAGGACAGCTATGAAGCATCACCACTAAGTCTATTATTATTAAAATATGCCAGCTATCACTTATGGATTCCAATGGATCCTATATGTTTTCTGATACAAAATTAATAAAGGAAAAGGATAATCATGGTCACATCTCTGCAGCTAACATTAGCTAACAATGGGTGCAGGACTTGTGTAAGGAACACAGGTAATGTACATACCCATGGAACGTGGGAGATACAAAAGAAGATGTGAGATATGGGTGAAAAAGAGGGACACACAAGAGGGCTGTTGGAATGGGAAAATTGGAGAGAAAGTCAGAGGGGCATGGGCAATGTTTTTTTATTTATTTATTTTTTGGTGGGAAAAGGCTCCCTTTTTTTTTTGTTTGTTTTTTTTGTTAAGAAAAGAAGGAAGGGTAAAAATAGGGAAAGATGAAGAAAAGGCCATTGCAGCAGGTATACCCATAGAACAAATATCACGACACATGACAGACAAAGATTGGAAAAAAAAACAGTAAGTACAAGTAAGTTACACAGACAGCACACTGCACAACATGAGCAATGGAAAGTTGTCTCACACAGGATGGGGATGCATGCCAGCCATGGAGAAATGCAGAAAAACATGTCTACCTATGCACTATCATGTTATGATATGTTGCAAACTGTGTGGCAGTCATGCCTGGATGCGTATCACCAATGGTAGATGTGTGTTGTAGGGTAATAAATAAGGATCACAGTACACATTGGATAAATAAACACATATCCAAGTAGTCTGTCAGGAGTGCAAGTGTAAGCCAAGCAAAATCATAGATGAGCAAATGCAGAATAATTATAGTACAGGGCAGAACTGAACCTCTGATCATGCCTGTGAAAGGCAAACAACTAACCAGAGTGCCACACAGCAGTACTACAGTCAAACAGCAAAATGGCTACTAAATACACAAGTAGGTGGACACAATCCAAACAAATGTATAATGGAACACATATTTGTGGCACACAGGTGTAGTTGCATATGCATGACTATCAGTAGCCTAAATGGAATGTACATGAAAACAATGTCAATACACACAATGTCGGGTGGCATGATGCCAGGGCACTTCTCTGGGTTAGGCTTGTAAAGGCTACAGGGCCATTAGCCTAGTACACACCTATGAGTATGCACACACTAATGGCACGTAAGAATATTGGAAAAAATCTTAAATTACAACTTAAAAAAATCTCATGTTGTGAACATGAATTTCAACAATGTACACTAGTTAATACACAAGTATAATGAAAACAAGGATTATTGCAACCAGTAGCCAGCAACTTGTGTGCAGATGTCCTGCATCCATAAAATGGCCATATATTTGGCACAAGTTCACCATGTCAACAACATAATACAGCATAATGGTTAATAAATGCAACAAAGGCAAACATACCTGCAAAATATATTATATAAATATGAAGCTGGAAGTGAGGTGGTCAACCTGGGTTACATCAGGAAGACAATAATAAAGCAGGAAAAAAGGTAAGGTTACACATTGCAAATGCATGTGTAGAACACATATGATGCTGTCAAAGCCAACCCAAAATACATTTAAGCAAATGGAAAATGTATGTCACATGGACAGACTGTATTACTGATACCCACAAAAATGCATACACAGTAATTTGCAATCATGTAACATCAACAGGCAAAAGTAAGCAAGATAAGAATTTCAATCACATGCACATATCCTGTCATGCCAATGTTGAATAAACAACTACAGGTGTATGTCATGTACCCTGCTCATTACTGAGCAGAGGACACTCCTGTCAGCATCATTACAGCTCAACAACAATAAGTCAGTGAATGCTCACATGTCAAAGGTACACTGGCATTTCAGTATGGATCAGACTATGTGCACAGACATGTACAATCATCAGTCAATTTATACAAAGAAGGTGTGAACTTATGTGAATAACGTATAGATGTGGAAATGTAAAATAGAGCAAACGTGGCATAATGTACTGTTACTGAATAAATTATCCTTACCACAGTGTATACATTAATGCTAAACTGGCATTCAATGCAGTCAGAAAAGGACAACTGCCCATAGGTATGACAAACCTGTATATGACCCCATATGGCATCAGCATTGCCAGCACTTGGCACGCAACACCTCATGCCAGTGGGACAGCATGACAACTGTCATACAAAATATATGGAAAATGACATGTCCTTCTGTAGCACATACATGACATGGCAATACACACATCCTAACCATACCACTGTGTTAGTGCTGGACTATGGACTATGGACATCTGTTGTCTGTCAGTTTCCCTTAGTAAAACACATGCTTACAGACTGCCTGTTGCAGCACTATCAACAGGTTATCTGCCACAATGCATGGATATTTTAATGTGTGTGGACCGTGTAATGTGTTAATGTATGTCACAAATACATTGAAAACAAAGCAAATTTCAATGGATAATAACACAAAAGCATGACATGTACATGGTATGCATGCACAAGAGTGCATATACAGTCCAGTCAATTAAATTGCATTCACTGTGTTGGCAGCATAACAGAAGTGGAGCACACAGACAATTCCTAATAACCAGAAGGACCAAGCTGATATGGATCAGACTCCCGAAGGATCTCACTAGATATCATCCTGAATGAATCCCAGATAGCTCATACCATTTCATTAAAGAAGGTCCCAATCATGTCCTTCATCTGTGTTCAGAACACATCGGTCATCACCTCCTAGATCTCCTGCCGAAATCATCACTATCACAGTTGTGACAATGTCTCCTCCAGGGTGGAGGCAGGAAGCCTTAGCAAGGGGTGAGTCCAGCTGCCTCAGCATTGTCAACATCATCATCATCATCAACATCACTATCTTCTTTGAATGAATCTGGCAGTGGTCTCACATGTGCACATCAGCATCTTCTGATTGATGAATGTCCTCCAGTACTATGCGTTGTAAAGATTAATTGCAAAATACAATGGAAAAGAAGACAAAATGTCTATCATGCAGCATAGTCCATGAAAATCATAGCACAGCACAATATCGTTATGATGACAATTTACACAGGGACTGAGACATATCCATTTTGTCCCTATATGTTGTAATCCTATAAAGGACAACAGTATTCTTTCCTGAATAATTTTCTATGCTTAAACATGCACACATGATTCATTAGCTGTCTAAATATGTCTGAATGTACAAAAAACATATTTTGCTGTCTTGTTTCAATGATTTTTATGAGCAGATGCAATATTCCATTGCAAAAATGAGGAGAAAGGTATCGAACATTATTATGGATGTGACAATCCCATTTAAACTGGAGCAGTAACTCAAGAAGCTTAAATCCTCACCACTGTCTCTGGTAAGGGAGCATCACTGAAAGCAGAGATAGAAATATACATTTTCCCCTAAGAGTACACCGGGAACAGACTCCAAACCTGGGACTGGACTATATGCTTCATTCTAGGTCCCCAAATGAGTCTTCACACTAACCACTGCAGAACACTGAGTCCCAGGTCTAGGTATTTGACACACTCACTCTTAAATATTTGATATTCACACATACAAATGCTCTTGGGAAAGACTGGCAAAGATTTACCTGCTATGTCCTCTTTCCAAAATTACAAGGTAATGGCCACCATCAGTCAAATACCACAACACCCTTCAAAAGGAGTGTTTAATTATACTGGGTAAAATAAATATTGATATACATGATAGCATGTAATCCAAGCAGTAAGGCTTTTTGGAGTGGCCCTGGTGTTATCATAATAAGCATAAACACTCTCAGGTTACTAAAAGTACTTTCTAAATAACCAGCCACAATAAAAGGTAGTAAAATATTTAATACTAAATAAAATGATTTTAAGTATGTATACACTGAATAACTGATTCCAATAAACCAAAAAGTTTCACACACAGGAATTATGAAAATAACAATGTAGGATAGATTTCACACAGACTGTAGAAAAAACTCTAACTATAGTTCCCTAACTATCTAAAGATTAACTGGCCCTGTCTAATCTAATTAACTCAGCAAGGCAAGATGATACTCGTACTTCTGCCAGGCAAGATAAGAATTTATGCTCATTCTTCAGACTGTTGTTTGGTCCTCAACGACTGGAATAATAACTCCAACTATTGTTGCTGAACAGCTCTGGAAAACAAACTGAGTGATAACTACTGAGCTGGAAAACAACTAACTATTGAAAAACAACTGAGCAACTACAACAACAACTGAAGTTTAAGTGACTGACTAACCTGCTTTTATAGCAGAATTTTTTAAAAGTCAAAGAAAGCTGTTATGCAAATTCTACTCTCTCGTATCAGACTTTAAAAAGTAAACAAAACAGCTACTGTGGAGATTCTATTCCTTTCATCTCTGGCATACGATCCTATCACATCTAGGTCAGCTGACTGACATAACCTATTCTTTTTAAAAATATGTACATTTAGTCAGCCAGAACACTGTTTGATTCAAACATCTTACATATATCAAAGCAATAATTAAAAAACACAAACTTATTTACAAAATTATAGCTAGTCATGCTGGCATATATAACACAGGGTAATTTACAATTATTTGCAAGTATTTACAAAACTTCAGCCAGTCATGCTAACACAGATAACAATATCTAATTTCCTCACATTTCTCCCCCCTTTGAAGACTCAAGGTAAATGTTCAAGTTACTCTAGAAAATTGTCACTTGAGAAAAATGGGGTTGACTGAAAATGTATCAACCCATACCCCTTCTTGAAAGTCCATCTGCATTAACATTATTGTTCCCACTATGGTGTTACACCATCAAGCGCCATAGCCCTATACTCTACCTCAGTAACTTGGAATTTTGCTTACTGACTCTGTTTAGCCATGTTAAAAGGTTAGGGTCTGTAACCCCAGTGAATTTTCTTCCATATAGGTAAGGCTGAAGCTTTTGTAATGCCCATACTATGGCTAGGCATTCTTTCTCCACAGCTGCATAATATTTCTCCCTGGGTTGCAGCCTACAGCTAAGGTATATAATGGGATGCTCTTCTTCCTCTGAGGAAACTTGGCTGAGTACAGTCCCCACCCCATAATTTGAAGTATCCACCTGTGCAACAAATTCCTTGCTGTAATCTGGACTGGCTAACACAGGCGGTCCTGACAAAGCCTCTTTAAGGTTCTGGAATGCCTGCTCACAATCTGTGGTCCACACTACTTTATCTGGTTTGTTTTTCCTTGTTAGGTCAGTAAGGGGTGCAGCTATTGTACTATAGTTGGGCACAAATGTACTATAGTACCCTGCTGTCCCTAGGAAAGCTCCCACCTGCTTTTTGGCAACAGGGACAGGCCACACTGAATAACTTCCACTTTGGCAGGTTCTGGCCTAATCTTCCACTCCCTACTCTATATCCTAGGTAAGAGACATCTGCCATACCCACCTGACACTTACTAGGCTTAGTGGTCAACCTTGCCATCTTTAATCTACTTAAGACCTTCCTTCCTACTAAGATATGATCTACTAACCTCTGGAAGGTTGCTAGAGCATTCTTCATACCAAAGGCATCCTTGTAAACACATATAATCCAAAAGTGTTACAAAAGCTGACCTCTCTCTCTCTAGCAACTGGAGTCAAGGTGACCTGCCGGTATCCCTTGGTCAGATCAATAGTGGTCAGATACTTAGCCTCACCCAGCAGTTCTAAAGCTTCATCTGTTCTAGGCATGGGGTATGTATCTGACTCTGTATAACTGTTTAACTTTCTGTAGTCTACATAGAATCTTACACTACAATCTTTCTTTGCTGCCAGTACTATGGGGGAAGCCCAAGGCCTACTGGACTCCTGAACTCCAACTCCAACATCTCCTTTATCTCCTCCTTCAAAGACTGTTTGACTCACTTAGGCATCCTATAAGGAGCTTGCTTAATAGCCTTTGGGGTCCATATCCTCATGGTGCTGCTCTAGATGAGTATACCCAGGTTTCCCAGTGAACATGCCCCCAAATTCCTTTAACACTGTTCATATTTCTTTAAACTGAATAGGGGATAGCCACTGAGATATTGCTGCCTTTCCCACAGAAGTGTCAATCTGAGCCTCACTGAGAAAGTCAGTCACCAGATCCCCCTCAGACTCCTTCTGCCATCCACTGTGAATACTCAGCACCAGGGCCTCCCTATTGTGATAAGGTTTCATCATGTTAACATGGTACAACTTATGTCCCTGCCTCCTGCCTACTAAGTTTACCATATAGATAGCATCACCAACTTTCCTTACCACTTCTAAGGGTCCCTCCCAAGCTGCCTGTGGCTATTGTGTCTGACAGGAATGAGCACCATAACCTGTTGCCCTACAGTATACTCTTGGGCTCGAGTATTCCTGTCATAGCAAACTTGTTTCTGCTGTTGTGCTACTGCTAACTTCTTCTTGGCCAAACCCATGAGCTCCCTAAGCTTTGTCCTGAAGTTTAGGACATATGCCACAGCAGACTTCTTGTGGGATTCATGCTCACCCTCCTACGCATCACAAATGAAATCTAGAGGCCCCCTCACCCTATGCTTATACAGCAGCTTAAAGGGTGAAAAGCCTGTAGATTCCTGAGGTGCCTCTCTCTAGGCAAATAATAAATTGAGCAAATATTTGTTCCACTCCCTTTTAAACTGGTCTGCATATGCCTGTAGAATTGTCTTTAATGTAGAGTTTAACCTTTCTACAAGACCATTAGTCTGGGGATGGTAGGGGGTGGTTTTAGATGCTTCACCCCACAACACTTCCACAGACAAGCCAGCAGGTGTGACATAAAGTTGACACCTCGGTCAGTCAGTATCTCCCTCAGAAAACCTACCATGCTGAAAATGTCTGATAAGGTATTTGCCACTTTCTCTGCCTGAATGGAGGACAGAGCCTCAGGGTATCTGGTAGGATAATCCACCAGTACCAGGATATACTTCTTTCCTGTAGAACTTGGAGTATTCAAAGTCCCTACAATTTCCATGGCTGCCCTCTGAAATGGCTCTTCAGTCACAGGCAAAGGCATCAATGGACCCTTGACCTTCTCTCCTGCCTTGCCTACCTTTTGGCACTGCTCATGGTGCTGAATAGGGAATAGCCACCAACAGTGCCTCTTTATATCCTTTGCAATCCCAGGCCAATAAAAGTTCTGAATAATACATCTCTAATTATGCTTTATGCCAACATGGCCTGCAAAAGGAATGTCATGGGCTATTTCTAGAAGCACCAGATGGTAGGCTCTGGGCACTACCAACTGCTGTATTACCTCCCCCTCTAGCCCTCTCTCAGGGGTTCACTCTCTGTACAGTAACCCTTTGTTCAAGTATATAGACTCCCTGTTTCCTTGAGCATCAGGTGCCCCCTTAACTAGTCCTCTCAAGCCTCGTAATGTAGGGTCCATAAGTTGAGCCTGTCTCAACTCTACTTTTGTGGCCCTCCCCTTCCACAGGAAGCTCAATATCCCCTGTCAGTGGTACCTCACTGTCAGTGTGGATACCACCACTCAACTCTGTCCTTGCAGTCACTATGTCCACAGGAACACAGTACCCACCAGCAGCTGTGCTTCCCCTTCAGGCTCACTGCTACAAGGTAGGTCCTTCCCTGAAGAAACCACATCACCAGCCCCAGCCTCAGGCATAGGATCTGTTTGGGTCTCCACCAGGCTCCCAGACCTACATGCCTCTCTCCAAGCTTGACTGCATGTCACTGCTTGAATCTAATCGAGTTCTGACTGAAAGTGCTAGTGAAACAACTCAAAATATAAATTGATAAGTATTTTTTTGGCACTTCTTTCCAAAGTACTACAGTATCCTAATTGCTTTTACTTGATTGATTTAGATATATAATATTTGCTGGCTTCTGATCTGTGTTGAAATTGTTATTTTTCCTGAGTGGAAAGTGATATTTTTCCGACACCCTTAATCCTGCTCTCATAAATACTGGCCAAACAACTTGTGTATTTCATCTGATTGTCTCAAGGCTTGCTAGTATAATTAAGATTCCCTGTTTGTTACCTCTGCATTCATTGCTTGAATCTAATTGAGTTCTGACTGAGAGTGCTACTGAAACAACTCAAAATATAAATTGATCAGTATATTTTTTGGCACTTCTTTCCAAAGTTCTACAGTATCCTAATTGTTTTTGCTTGATTGATTTAGATCTATAATATTTGCTTCTTCTGATCTGTGCTGAAAGTGTTCTTTTTCTGAGTTGATTTTCCCCCACCATGCCCTCCCTATTGGGGTTTTGTTTTTATACTTGGTGGCATTGCAATTGCTCGCCCCTACTGTATATTTGATCTGTGACACTCCTCCCAGTCTAGTGTCTTTAGCTCATTCTATCTAATACGGAGAGAAAAAAAAATTACACTTTATTCATCTGCTTACTGTATTTGTGTTTCTTCTTACTTTATTACTTATTTTGCTCTTGTTCTTAAAAGTACTTAATAGCATTTATTCTGCTGCATTTATTACTGCTTGTTAGTAGCCGATTAAATTGTAACTGTTATTCTAAGCTTTTGGATTATGCACTTGGGCTTTAGATCAGTCGTTTCACATTAGGAAGGTTTGTGGTCTGCACTGTTGTGGCAGGACAGCAAGCTTACATCCTTCTGAGTTGGGAGTTGCTGATTGAAGGCTTAATGTCTGTTCTAAAATGTATTAGTTCTGGTTTAAGCACTTGGGCTTTGTGCCATTTTTTTACATTAAGAAAGTGTGGTCTGCACTCTTGTGGGAGGCTGGATTCTGCCCTTCTGACCTGGGAATTTCTGGTCACAGGCTTATTGTGCCTGCTTATTTGAACTGTTTCTTTCTGAAATTGGTGCGCCTTGTTGCTGCAGCATAGACCAGATTCAGGCCTATTGAATCTAGCTTTGTTTGTATAACTTGAGCATTGACCCAGGCCATCTTTTCTTGGAGAAGGTTCCCCTGTACCCTAGTGGCAGGAGTGTGCAGTTAGAACTAGTCTGATTGAAGACTGCTGGAGCAGGGCTCAGTTCTGAGCTTTTTTCTGGTTAATTGGGTAACTTGTTTAAATCAGTTGTTCGATTTCTATTGTTTTATACACATATATATATATATATATATATATATATATATATATATATATATATATATATATAATTTGCATTCTATTCATCTGCTTTTACTGTATTTGTGTTTCTTCCTACTTTATTACTAGGGGCATTGACTACAACTGTGATCTGAGATATATAATAATAAGTATCCTTTTCTGTACATTTAAAGAGTTTTTTTCATTGTATCTGCTTTATTTTCTGAAAAAAATATATATATACTTGTTTCCTGCCTTTCTAAGCTAGTATAGTCCAGTTTTCAGTTTAAGTACTGAATTTAGGGCTATGTTACAAATCTCTGTGTTTGCCCATACCTTACTTGGATAGAAGGAAGTTTCTCTGTTCACCTGTGAGAGAGGGGAGCTTTGAGCAGCCTATCTGTCCCTGGAGGAGTGGTTTCAGCCCAGAAATTAGTAGTTTATTGGCCATTTTGGGCTAATTTCTATCTCTTTCATTTCCCTGCTATAAATACCACATTTGCCCGGTTTTGCATGCCAGGCAGCACCAGTTATCTAGGGTATAATTATTCCCGGCTCCACAAAGTTTCCTCTTCAATTTTTCCCTTGAAACTAGACAAACTTTAAACTTAAGCACTCAAGCCATTCATTTCTCAGCCCGGCACTTGCTCAAAACTCATAGCAAGCACTTATAAACCCTAGCACTAGACCCTCCTATACTGTACAGAAGGACAAGGCTCTCTATTCAACCTTACCAACAATTCAGTAAAACAGTTCACTGTACCTATCCAGGCATGTCCAAATGGCAGTTTCAGGCATACTCTCCAGTCCAACTGGTGAATCTGGGCATTTTGAGGCAATGTTACAACTGCCTCATGTACACAGACAACCCTCTCCTCCTACCACCAAACACTAATACATGTGAGAGATGCAATTGTACAGCCAAACTGGAGGCTAAGCTCTCTCAACCCAAGGCTGGATCAGACAGTCAAGAGGAGAAGGGAAATACTTGCATCACACCACCAGTCTCACATAGACCCATTAAACCAGCACCGACAAAAAAAACACACATAAATACACAAAAACATACTCGGAGGCTCTAAATAAAAATCTGCAAAAGCAACAGAGACCTCCAAAGCAGACATCCAAGCAATCTCCACCCCCCAACACAAATCATGAAATACTTACTTCACAAAACCAGTGTGCCATGCAATTACAGCCCTTAAGGCAAAACAACATACCCAACATACTAGTAATAGGTGACTCTGTAGTCAGGCACACTGACGTCCCACTCACTAGGCTGAATAAGGAGAAGATTACTGTTAGCTGCCTGTCAGGTGCCAGGATCCACCACATAACACAAGCACTCAGATCACTCCAGAACTAGTACAAATATGACTCTGTCATTGCCCATGTTGGTGTGAATGACCTGAGCTGTACCTCCCTGGACTACATGAAAAGAGACATGGAAGAGCTCTCTGATCTTGTAGCCCAGGCCGGTATGACCCTGACTCTGAGTAGCATCATGTCCTCACCAAGAATGATACCACAGTATAAAGAAAAAATTATCAGTTTCAACAATTGGCTAAGTTTCTGGTGTCATTCAAAGAGGATCCAGTGTCTGTCCGCCTGGGATGACATGCTCGACAAGCTACGCTGCTTCGCTAGAGACGGCTTGCACCTGTCACCCTCAGGATTTCGAATACTGGCCAAGGCTCTTGCTGCCCCCATAGTGCCTTTTTTAGGCAAGGCTCAAAAGACAAACCCACTGCCATAAATAGCACAAGTAACAAAAAATCTGAGGGTAATGCTTCTCAATGCCAAAAGTCTAAACCTCAAAATGCATGCACTCGAGGCACTCCTCAGTATGGAGAAAATCGAGATATGTGCAGTAACAGAAACCTGGTTTAAGGCTCAAGAGAACACCCTAGCACTACCAAGCTACAACTCATACCATACATTTCGGCAACAGAACTCAGACCGAAATACAAAAGTCGGGGGCGTATCCATATTCATCAAGGATACCCACACCTCCAGGTTAGTGGCACAGCAAGATGCTTCAGAGATCATCCACGTGCAACTAATGATGGGCAAAACTGCAATTCAAATTGTAGCTTGCTACAGATCACCCACCATGTCCCAGGACTCCCATTCCGCATTTCTGGAAACACTGCGAAATATAAAGGTCCTACCAAACACCCTAACATTGGGTGATTTCAATTACCCAAACATTAATTGGTAGAATTACTCAAGTACTAACTCCCTTGCCCAACATTTCCTAGAATTTATAAACTCAAACGCCCTGGAACAACTGGTCAACACTCCCACCAGAGGTGACAACATATTGGACCTGGTCATCACCAACATGGGTGACCGGTGGTCCACACCGGAGGTCAACCCCTCGCTGGTTAGATCTGACCATAAACAAATCACTTTGGATATCCACATTCCGCCCCCACCCCCAGACAAGAAAACCACCATGAAAAACTTTTCAAAAGCAGACTTCAAGCTACTTAAGACTAAGATGGAAAGTTTCAAAGCCCCCATGCTAAAGGATAACATTGTCCAAGCTGCAAAATCCTTTACTAATGCATTCTATGGGCACCTACAAGAATGCATGGATTGTGCTATCCCAAACAAAACCAAGACTCACTCCTCCAAGAAAAGGAAGCCAGTCTGGTGGACTCCTGCCATAAACAAGCTATACAACAGAAGGAGTTAACTAGTACAGAAAAGAGTAAAATCCCAAGAAGGGAAGATCACTCATAAAATCATCCAAGGCCAGTTTCGAAAGAAAAATTGCCAAGGACTCCAAAGATAACCACAAGGCATTCTTTAGCTATGTCAAGAATCTAACTGGCAATGTTCAGATCTGCTCAGAGTTAGTGCAGAATGTTACAAAATACAATGAACCGACCGATATTGCCAACATCCTGGCAGACAGGTTCAGTGCAAACTTCACCCCCTCTCACCCCCAAAAGGGCCCATAACCATACCAGAAGAATGTAGAGTTTCTGAAATCACAGACACTCAGGTTAAAACAGCCCTCTCCAAAGCCAAAAACACAGCATCAATGGGACCAGAAGGTGTTCCAGGCTGTGTCCTACATGTTCTCAAAGACAAACTAACCCCTCACCTAAACACACTGTTCAAACTCAGCCTCTCCACAGGTAACGTACCCATAGAGTGGTGCACAGCAACAGTTATTCCGCTCCACAAAGGTGGAGCCACAGCAGACCCCAGGAACTATCGCCCTATAAGCCTGACTAGCTTGGTCTGCAAGGCTATGGAGTGTATCATCATGGAACTCATTACCAGAGATATTGGGAACCTCCAACACTGAACCCTACCCAGTTCAGCTTTGTTAAGGGCAGATCATGCCTCCTAAACCTGGTGGACTTCTTTGAGACAGTTACCAAGACTATAGACGAGGGAAAGATGGTACACACAGCCTACCTAGACATCGCAAAGGCCTTTGACACCATTCCCCATTCTGGTATTATAGACAAGCTCACCAGCCTGAACATAAATCCCTACATCACAAGATGGGTTGCCAACTGGTTTATGGACAGAACCCACATGGTAAGAGTTGCGGGAGCTAGGTCTGACTCTAAACCGGTTACAAGTGGCATTCCCCAGGGCTCAGTCCTAGGACCCCTCCTGTTCGGCATATACTTCTCAGAGGTACAGGCAAGCACAGGAGGACTATGGCTGACCAAGTTCGCAGATGAATGCAAACTAGGGGCTATAACTGACTCTCCGGCTGACACATATCTCCTCCAAAAGGGTCTCACTGAGACGGATACCCGGTGTCAAAATCATGGCCTCAAGCTAAATGCCAAAAAGTGCATAGTCATCCCCTTGGTAAAAACAAAGTACCCACAAACTACCACACAGGTGGTAGTCCCCTAAATATGGGAGACGTAATAAGGGATCTGGGGACCCAAGTAGATAGTAAACTCTCCTTTGATAATCACATTTCCAAAGTGGTTAGAAAATCCTTTTACGTGGCCCACCTTATCACAAAAGGGTTCGCATCCAGATCAAAAGAGGTCATTGTGCCCCTCTACTCATCGCTCATCAGACCCATCATAGAGTACAGTGCCCCATTTGGGATGTATCTTACAAGACACCTGCAACAGCTGGAAAGGCCACAGAAGTACCTCATCAAGAGGATCACTGGCCTCAAATGGATGCCCTATGCAGCTCGACTGAAGAAACTCCAGCTGTACTCAGTTGCATACCTCCTACTCAGAGGTGATCTCTGCCTGACATACAAGGTCATGTCCAACCCAGAACTGATGGACATGCTCCACCTAAAGAAAAGCTTATCCCCTCGAGCCATACGCTCTAGGGATCTAAACTTCACCACAACAATAAATAGGATGTGCTGGAGGGATAGATTCCTGTCACAGAGACTTCCCATGCTTTGGATCAAGATTCCAGTCTACATTAGGCAGAGCTCCATGCAAACACTCTTCAAGAGAAACTTTGACGAGTGGACGGGAAACAGAAAGTTTACCCCGGGGATTACTTCAGTGGCTCTGCTGGACAGAGGCACAGGGAACTAATCTAAGGGGGCGGCGAAAGCCAACACATTCTGGCTAGGCTTATAAATGCCTTTGGGCAGATAGCCTAGTACCTACCTATGAACCTATGAACCTATGCATGCAAGGAAGTTACTACACTCTCAAAATCATTCCCTATTAAAACATCTGCAGGGATATCCTCAAACACACCCACCTGCTTGTTCCCTTTTCCACCCTCCCAGTCAAGATGAACCTGGCCAAAGGTATTTTGAATGGGGTCCCACCCAAAGTTCTGACTGGTGTGGACTGCCTAAGCAAGTACTGCTCCTCCTTAAACACTGCAGGCCTCACAATGGTTCTATCAGAAGTTGTGTCTCTCTTAACAGTGGCCTGTCTTCCATCCACTAAAATAGGATACAAATTTTGGGATAATTTGTCACCTCTGTTGTTTCCAGACAACTTATTACTGGCATTCTGTCATTCCCACTTGCTAGCTCCCTCACCTTTTGTTTCTCACCTTGCTTCAATGGACATTTGCATGTTACATGGCCTCTCTGATTACATTTGGAACATCTAATCCCTGATTGAGGCTATGTGCGTGAACTAGTGGCTTCCTCTGTTACTGGTGAACTCTGCTGGAGTGGTTTAGGCTGCCCCCCATGGGTTCCCTTATGTCCATGTGCAGCACTGGGTATCCCTTTCTTATGCATTGGTGTCCTACTTGCCAAGTAGAGATCCCCTTTTCTCCCCAACTCATTTGTAGTTACATTCTTGGTCTGCCAACCAGATCCTCATGTCCTCAGGCATCCATCATCTGCATTTGCCTTGCTAATAGTAAATAACTAGGGTACAGTAATATCTCTTAGATAATTCACATGTTTTCTGTATTCATTTGAGACTGTCATGAAATATTGTTTTAAAACATTTCCTGTGATTCTGAACTTTGTAGTTACTGTGTTGTTTGAGTATTGTCTTGTTCTTTTATTATTTATTATTATTATTATTTATTATTAAATATATTTAAACCAATCTTTGTGGCTGATATTTGTGAGACATATTTAAGCTCTTAGTGTATTTGCATATGCATTTGGTGACACTGTACAGGCCGCTCCTAAATAGCCTTAGTCTTGGTCACACTTACCATTTGGATAATAGTAAGATTACACAGTAGGATTGGTCACCCTTTGTAAGGGCCGTTATAGTAGCTGATAAGTAGGGGTTGGTGGTAGTGATAACTACCTTATAGTCTGGGAAGAAGGGGCATAGCTAGTAAACCTGTGCCAGCCTTCCCCAGGTGTGCGTGTGTGTGTGTTTGCATATAAATCAAATTTCAAAATGTGTGTGTGTCAGCTACTTGGGCAGGAACACAAAGCACTGGTTAGACAGAGAGAGTGCTGGAGGTCTTGGCTTGCCCCCTCAGCTGAGATCTTAACCGTATAACTGTGCCAGTGGGGAGTCTTATTGGGGATCTGGAGAAAGAGGGAGAAAACAGCCCCCAGACTGACTGTAATCTCTTTGTGCTCTTATGGGAAATTGTACTTTACTGTGTGTGTACTTGTCATCCTCACATTGTGTATGCCCCCCACTGTTGCCAGTGGTGAGGATTGAGGCTCCTTGATTACTGGGCCAGTGCAGGGGTGTCACAGCATGTACATTTGGTCAGCCAGAAGAACACTGTTTGATTCAAACATATTACATACATCAAAGTAATAACCAAAACAAACTTTTACAAAATTCTAGTCATGCTGGCATATATAAAACAGGGTAATTTACAATTATTTACAAGTATTTACACAATTTCAGCCATCATGCTAGCACAGATAGCAATATCTAATATCCTCACAATGGACAATTGGTAAATAATATGAAAACGTTCTGAGACAGCATGATATTTGGCTGAACACACATCAATATAATGAGTACAACAGTAAAAACAATGTGGTATGTTCAACCAAAACAACTTTAGACATAACAGAATGTGATATATCTGTTAATAACAGTATTGCATGTGTACAACTGTACGCATTATCTTCAAAAACTATCAGGAATCAGAAGGCTTACAAATAAATATGAACCATTGCTATCAAATAGGTACCTTCTCAAGGGTCAGTTAACCTAGACTATAGGAGTGTTTTTTTTAAAGCAACCAAGGGGCTGTAGACAGAAACAATGCCAATGCTGACCTGCAGGGTGTGCTGATTATGAACTGGTGCTATCAGATAGGTAGCTGCCCAAGTGTTAGTCAACAGTGTTTTGACAAGCACACCCATGGTGTGTGAGGCAGATGCAACACAAATTTTGAAATGAAGGCCATGCCACACAGTCTGCAAGCAGCAGTACTAACACTGACACAACAGACTCTCATTCAGTCTGGGAATAGGCCATGCAAAGCAGATCAATTACCAGAAAACACAGTCAAAAATGCAAATATACCTAACCATACATCACAAACAATAACTACAGCACTTATATGTAAAACATCTACAATAAAACCTGTGTGAGATACACACAACAAACTGTCATTTAGGTTGCAGATCTTCGTCTTCTTCTTTTGGTTTTTCCCATTATAGGGGTCGCCACAGCGGATCACCTGTCTGCTCATGATTGGCAGTGGAGTTTTACGATGTCGAGTCGTATTGCTAAAAAATGTGTGCTGACAAAATGGATAAAAAATAGATAATATATCAACACTATAAATTTTATACACAGTTGTAATGACAGCTATTGTTTGCTGATTTCAATTACTTATAATGGATATTCCTACATTCTAATCAATTAATACGCTAATTTGAAAATTACAGCCCTGAAAACAATAGAATATGCAATTCAGTTCATAATGTATGTGAAATATTCAACATACTTCTTTCTCTCCACTGCTCCTCAAGCCTGTGCATCCACTCGATGCACATTGCTCTGTTCCGACTGTGGTCTTCGTCATCTGAAATAAAAAAAAAATTCAGTATATATATATATATATATATATATATATATATATATATATATATATATATATATATATATATATTTCATAGCACAATTTGTAGCCTGCTTTTCTAAAGAACATTAGAGAAGCACAATACACCATTAAAATTTAAGTAACAGTTTTGAAGACATCATTTTCAAACCTGCAATCACAATCTATACTCAAAGCTCTAACCTTGAAACCTATCTGCTTACCTAACACATCTTAACTGTAAAAAGAACTTTGTCCAGGCACTGAAAATAGTTAATGGTATGACATCATCTTGATGGGGGATGGACTAGTAAGAATGATCTTGGCTTAAGATTTGCAAAGGATGAAAATATGCTGCTCATGTAGATACACTGTTTTTAAATTACATTCTTGTCAGCACTGTGTTCATAAAAATTAACAGTAATGGAGAGCATTCATTCCTCAGATAGTGTGAGTGTCATGTGGCATCCAGTTTATGTGAACAGAACCATACCTGTTGCTGTACATTATGGGCACAGAAAGGTATGTGTGAGGACCATTATTTCTTGTTAAATTGCACATCACTAGTTAAAAACAGACATCTTCCCTGGGCTTCATTGCAACTGTTGTGTGGCCATCACAGTCCCTCAACATTAGAAGTTGCTTTTGTTCTTCTATTGCCTTCAGTATTTCATGAAAAAGCAGACATTCATACCATTTTTAAAAAGTATACAATATTAACCTAAAGCTTTCTTCGGCATGGAACAGAATTTATCAAGCTGTACTGGCCCTGCTGTTAAATAGCAGAGGTAAGTGAATATTATGGATTATGGAGATATCAGTAGGAATTCGACAAATAACAAGAGTGATTCATAACAATGCTCAAAATATACTTTAATATCAATAAGTGTACTATGCTTAGTTAACTGAATGCTATGGGTATATGAAATCAATATAACAGTTTAAAATGTGTGCTCCCTTTCAAGAATTGACCATACAGCACACAAAATGCAGATGTGCTGGCCTTTATCCTTACAAGTTGAGCTATAACTCAGCACACTTTACTCCTACACAAACAGGCACTACTCTTCAAACCATGTTGTTTAACAACTGATGTTATTAGCCTGTTATGATTTAAGGCATTATTCATAGAAATACTAGATCAATGAGTTGTTATTATTATGCAGAACATAAACCTTAATATAAAGTATGCCAATATGTTTTATTAAACAATTATATGGGTGAAGTTAACCAAGGTAGCAGGTTTCCCTATGTGGTTTAAAATCCACAACACACCAAAATTTAGACATACTGGCTTGTTGTTTTACAGGCCGCGCTAACATTCAACTAGGCTTTCATTGCAGAAAACAGGTACTGCAGGCGTTTATTAGAAATCCTGTGATAAATAGCAGACTACAGAAAATGCATCCAATTTGTGCATCTCTCATAATGAACATATAAGAGCTATCAACACATAACTAAAACACAATGTTTATGCAATGTCATGTTGTCTGGAAATTTATGCATATAAATATGGTTCTAAATATTTTGATTCAGTCCCATATGCAGTTGTATAGACAGACTTCCATTGCAAATGATAACTTTATAAAGAGGAGAATTTATGAATCATCCACAATTCTTACTGGTAATAAATACCATGTAGTCTGTGGTCTAACTACAGAAACCTACAGATTGCAACACTATCCATATTTAGTATGTGATTTTGCTCTTAACGGATATTTCTTAAATCATGTTTCCTAAAGCAGTGCTAAAGCATGTGTTTTTGCTGTTGTGGATATTTCTTTAATGATGCCTCTTAACAAAAGAACTATCACTACTGTCTCAATTTACTATGTATCTGTATTGTATATGGCTCCTGAGTTATTCTGACACATTCTGTAAGCAACTGAATTTTCAGCAGCCACTAGAATGGGTATTGAGCCAGCAACAAGAAAGAAGGATTTTAATGGAGTGATGACATCATCTCCCCCTTCCACTTCACCAATACAACAGGACTACAGGAAAGGCAGATCATGGAGCCGTTCAAGTAAGGGACGTCTCCAACAGAAACGTATTCCAATGGACAAGGTAATGACATGCAGCAGGGCTCTAATGAACTAGTTTTTAATTTGTCCTCTGTTAGTCTAACACCTGAGCAACTAAGACTGCTAGGCAAAGGACTTTCTTTTGTTCCTGCACATAGAACTGATATAGAAAGTGTTTATATGGATTTAAAGATGTTTATTAGGAATATTGCTTTGTGTTTAGAGTTTTCTCAAGATAGTGATCATATTGAGTCTTTTAGAAAACCTAGCACCTATATACCTGATACTTCTCCAACATTGGAAGTGTTTTTTAATGTATGTGAACAGGAAATACTTTCAGTTTTGTCTAACAACAGCAACTGTAAGGTTTTTTTTTTAACTTGAACCCCTCTGAATGCAAAGCACTGAAAGAGTTGAAAGGGCTGTCTTCAATTGAGATTCAACCAGCTCACAAGGGAGGGGGTATAAGTACTTTTTGGTTAAGCATCCAATAACATCAGTTCTGTATGGACTCCCTAAAGTACATGAGGATATAGTGTGTCCTCCTATGCACCCAATAGTATCTAGTAGAGGCTGGGCTACAGAACCTATCTCAATATATATTGAGAAGAACTTAAGAACTTAAGACCAGTCTTAGAGACTGTTACTACAGTCCTTAAGGATACTAGATGTTTTTTACATGACCTGTTTCATGCTATGTGCAGTAAGAATGTTAATGATGAATTTGCTTTTGTTACATTGGCGATAGCTTCCCTGTTCACTGTGACACCTAATGAATGGGGCATTGAGAATATTAGATCCTTTTGACAATTGAAAAGCACATGAAACCAGATAAAGTTAGTTTAATTTGTACTTTACTTGATTTGGTTTTGAATAATAATGCATTTATTTTTAATGGATTGATTTACTTACAGAAGGTTGGTGTAGTAATGGGCATGACTTGTGCCAACAACTATGCCAGAATTGATTTAGATAGATGGGAGCAAGAATATGTGTTTAAGAATAATGTTTTTGTAGACTATATTTTTTACTATAGGAGATTTGTAGATGATTAGGTTTAGTAAAAGGTTTTGTTGAATATTTACACTCCATGACATCTTTCTTGAACTATACTGACATTTGCTCACTGCAAACCATTAGTTTTTGGATGTAGTTATTAGTAAAACAGTAGGATGTAGACTAAAAACACAAATTTTTAAAAAACGACGCAAGAAGAATAATTTACTACACTATAGTGGTATGCATCCTCTTCACATACCATGCAATATCATGAAAGGGCAGGTGATAAGAACTATGAGATTACATACAGATGAGGATGATTTAAAAGAAGCACTTTTGGAAGTAAGACAAAACTTCATTGAGAGAGGATGTAACAGTAATGAGATCAATAGGTGTATTGAAGAGTTGCTATTAGATAGAGAGGGTATAGGTAGACCATATTTTCTAGTCCACAAAGATATTACAAGGCAAATAGACAAGGTCGTAGGAATGAAATGAGACTGACATTGACTTATTCTAGCAATATTAATGTGGTCTGTGAAATTATCAAGAAGAGCTGGGTAATTTTGAAGTCTGATGAGAAAGTAGGGAGGATAGTGTATAAGGAACCCAGCTTTACCTTTAGGAACAGACCATCACTGAAAAGATAGCTTTGTTATAATAATATGAGCAATTCATATATTCCTACATCGGACCATGAAGGGATGTTCTTTTGTAGGAAATGAAAGGCATGCAAGTATATCCATATAGGCAATAGGTTTACACATCCATTACAGAAGTTTGTTATTGAAACCTCCCTTTATACAGATTTCCTACAAAGGATTTGATTTATTTTGCGTACTGTGTGGAATGTTATGCATATTATGTAGGAAATTTGAATAGATGCCTAGAGCATGTCAGTGATATCAAAAATAAGAAAACTACCAATGCCCTAGCCCAGCATGTACTTGACAAGGAGCAGAACCATCATTTTAAGTTTTTGGTGCTAGAAGTTTTAGTTATAGGTTTGAGAGGGGGGACTTCAAGAACTTTACTGAGGAAAAGGAACAGGAATGGAAAATACTACTAAACAGTGATAAATTTCCTGGGCTGAATTAAAGAGTATAATTAAAACCATTTTTGAAAGCACATCTGACACATTGAAGAAAGTTTTTGTAAACTAATTGAATAATGATGTTTTAATTAAGGTTGTATTCCGATTGGATATTTGTTAATATAAATAGGGGTGAGGGCTGCATGCATTTAGGTCTGAAGAAGTAGTTGTGAAAATAGGCTGTGAAAGCGCATACCTGTTTTATTGTTTTAGTGTGTATTAAATTACTTTTAGCTGTGATATACTCTCTTTCTTTTTGGATTTTATTTACATTCTGTAAGTGGTTTAATTGTTAATTAATGTAGTATTTTAATATATAAAACAACCAGACTCAGGAAGCATTGTCTTTGCACTTTCCTTCAACATATATGTAGTGTCAGGGGTTATAGCTAGTTATGAAGACATTGTTCTTTTTACATGTCATGTTAATATTTATCACAGACAGTGTTGCACAGATCTTTGCATTGCACAAGAATGCGTAGTGTTTATTTTGACATATGCTGTTCACTGAATCAAATGCACAAATGTGCTCAACCCATTGCTGTTTGGAATTTATTTCTCAGAAGTCCAGGCAAACTTGGACAGCCTGTGGCTGACCAAGTTCACTGATGTTTGCAAATTGGAAGCAATAACTGAGTCCCCCAATGATGTTAATATACTGCAGATAAGGTTAATGCAGACAAATGATTAGTGCCAAAGTCACAGATTAAAGCTAAATGCAAAAAAAGCATTATTATTCTCTTTTGGAAAGCTGACATTCTTGCTAATTACACTGTAGACAGCACCCCCCTCCCCGGTGTAGACCCAGTGGTATGTGATCTGAGAACTCAGGTTGATAGCAATCTGAACATTGACCACCATGTATCCACAGTAATAAGGAAATCCTTCTATGTGGTATAGGTCTTTGTCACTTCATTGAGCCATCACTTCAATGAATGCCATTTCATCGGAAATTCCATTCATCAAATTCCTCTCATGTGGGGCTAGCACCACCACACCCCCACTATAGAGGGGAAAGGGCAAATTTCCCGATCCTCACCATACTACGAGCTCAGTATGAACAGTTTGACAAATGGCATGTTATATGTAATTGCACTGAAAATGCCATTCGATTAATTGATTTTTTACTGAACTGATAGGGACCCATGTGGCACATCTTATTATTAAAGGCATCACATCTAGATCTAAACATGTTATAATTCCATTATACTCAGCCCTTATTAGACCAATAATTGAGTACAATGTTCCATACCTCACCAGACACCTACAGCAACTGGAGAGACCACAGAGATTTCTCACCAATAAATTACAGGGTACACAAAACAAGTCTTATGTGGGAAAACAGAAAGCCCTGTCACTGTATTCTCTCTTCTATAGGTTGCTAAGGGGTGACCTGTGCCTGGCTTTCAGGGCAGTCTCTGACCTAACCCTGACAGAAATGCTATACATTCATAAATCAAACTGTACGAGGGTCACTCACTCTAGGAATCTTAACCTAGCCTCTGACATGAACACATCATGTAGAAAGACAGATACATCTTCCAGAGACTGCCACTTCTCTTAAACAAGGTTTCAATTCACATGAAACAGAGCCCATCCCTGACCCTCTTCAAATGCAACCTAGATCAATGGATGGGTGACTGGAAATTCACTCCCAGGGTGCTGCCCATGTCCCTCATGGACAGAAGTCAGTATTAACTACCATAGAACCTTACCTCTGCAAACTTCACTCACCTAACCACTGATAATTGGGGCAACACAGGATAAATATGGCTAAGCTTGTAAGGGCTCTAGGTCCATTAGTCTAGTAAGCTTCTATGACCCTATGAACCAATGAAAAATATCATGGATGAATCAATGTTTTCCAGATGACCAACCATCCTAGGGGTGGCAACATTTCCTCCCAGGAAAATGACATCATAATTGATGCTCTCTGCCAACATGAAAGGAGATCTCTAGGCCATTCAGAAGATACTGTTTGGAGAAATGAAATCTGGACAGACCTCACCAACATGATCAATGCAGTTGGAGGCCATATCCGATCCCATGAGCCATGTGGACAATGTTGCTCAGACATGATACTTCAAGCAGCCAACAGATGGCATGTTATGAGAAATGGAGGGATGCCACCAGTGTGGATCAGCACTGACCCATCCCCTCTTATAACATCACATTTTTTTTTACCTTATTGCATACAGCAAGAGGAGAGCAATGAATTCCTGCTGGTGGGATTGAAGTTGGAGTTCCAGAATGGGCATGTATGTATTTATGTTCAGTCCAGGGATGAGTATTGTGACACACTGCATATGGCTTTAGCATGCATATTCATGTATTGCTGTGCTTGATTGATAGCAGCATAGGTGAGCCATGAACACACTTCCATACAGGGTTAGGATGATGAACGTCAGCATAATTACATGCATTGGTACATCTGAGTTACAGACAGATCAGTGCAAACATTTGTAATATCATCAGCAAAAAATTATAATGTCACTTCTTAATGATAGTAGTGAATGATGTCTTTTGAGGCCAATTTTAATCTATATGCCTTTTATTCTTGACAATGCAGTTTTATTATTTAGCTCATAAATTTAAGAATAAAATGTATTGTTTTGACAGTATATTTAAATAACATGCTAAAACTGTTCTATTTACTTTTTGTCTGCTGTTCTGAATTACTCTCTACCAATTACTATTATATAAAAATGAGTAAATTACATTTGCTTCTAGGATATATCCCATCATATTAAACATGTGCAGCTATCTGAAAAGTGACAAATATCCACAAACAATTACAGATATAGTCATAATTTATAGCTGGATATAAGTTCACTCATCAGAATTTGAAGAACCCAACAGAATCCACAAAATTTCTAATAAACAAATTAAGTAACTGAGGCATAAGGCAATCACGGCCATTTTCGCCATAGCTAACAGTAGCTAACAATGGGTGTAGGGCACATGCAAGGAACACAAATAATGCACACCTTAAGCAAATAGGATAATAAAAATGCAGATGTGAGGTGAGGGAGATGAAGAGGGACACACAGGAGATATGATAAAATGGAAGGTCTGGGGGCGAGTCAGAGGGGCATGGGTATTTTTTATTTATTTATTTTTTTTGGTGGGAATATGGCCCAATTTATTTTTTTTTTTTTTTGAGAATAGAAGGAATACAAAGGGCAGGAAAAGGGGGGTGATGAGGAGGGCAAAACAGCAAGCATTAACATATAAGGTACACAGGCAGCACGCATTCAGACTATACAACATGGAGAAAGTAACATGGAATAACAGGGTTAGGGATGCATACCCGCCAAGGTGCAAAGCAAAAAAACATATGTACCTATGCACAAATCAGTGCTGAGATAATGCAAGCTGTGCGAAAGTCAAACCAGAATTTGAATGACAGATGGTATTTGCATGTTGTAAAAAACTAAATGGGGAGGACAGTCATTGCAGTACACAGTGGATAGTGAATACAGTCATCAACTAGGTTAGCAGCAATGCAAATTTAAGTCAAACAACAATACAGATGAGCAAAAGGGGATCAAGATGGTGGCTGGCCTGTAAACATTGTGCCAGCAAGGCTCAATAACAAATGAGTTACATATAAACCACTTATTAATCAAACATGGGTCTCTAATAAAGATATTTTATCACTCTACATTTAAAAATACTTCAGCAAAATCCTCAGGAACTTACATGAAGAGAGTGTTTGGATTCATCCATGTGTGTTTTCTGACTTCTGAGCTGCAAAAGATAAGGCAAGAATTAAAATAAGCCAGTGGTAACTTTAAAGGAAGTCCAAATAGATTTTCCACAACATTAAACACTTCACTGAAGTAGCAATATGGCAAGTGAAAATGAACAAATGGATATTTAAACAACAAAAAGTAAATTGTCAGAGCTTTCCACACCAGAAAAAGAAGAACATTTCAAAATGGGTGCAAACAGCCAAGCAACAAGAAGACAAAATAAACATTAACTAAAAGGAAAATGGCTCAACCCCTATCCTTGATGAGATAAAGTTGACACTGCAACCTCTTCAATCTGCCTTACAACAACTCTCTGACCAAATGCAAATGTTTGGTAATACAATTAGTCAAATGTCCAATAGACTTAAAATTACAGAAGCAAATGTCATAGAAAATGAAATAAAAGTTGAACAATTTCAAAAAGACTTTAATTCTAGAACTAAAAACATTCAGGATATTCATGCAAAACTCTTAGATTTGGAGACACAATAATACTTTGGTAGTCAGTGTTTATGATAACTATGAACAGCCAAATTTAACTGAAACCCCAAACAAAATCTTAAGCCATTTGCTAAATAATCAAGCAGAAGCTAACCAGATCATCACAGAAAGAGTTAATTGTGTGCTCAGCAAATCACCTAGACTGAATAAATCAAAACAAATATATGTCAAAATATTAAACTACCAGGATGTTTGCAAGATTCTTGTGGCTGTCAAAAAGAAGAAAGTGTTGAATGGCAATAAAATTACCTTTGCTCATGACCTCCCTATGCAAATTAAACAGGATTAGCAGAAGTCAGCACCATTTTATACATTTTTAATATCTAATAAGATTAAATTCCAGATGAAATACCCTTCCATTTTAATATTTCATATAAGGTGGATAATTATTCAATTGGTTCACTAAAAGAGGAAAATATTATTTTCTCAATATTTTCAACTTTTCTCCTGAATGAAGATTGTCTGGATTGGGTTAATTTGAATTAATATTACCTTCTGCAAGGACTGGGTAGGAGTGATGTGTTTGCTGGTTGTGAGCAGCGCAAATTATGGACTTGACTTATAGTGTTCGTGATGCCCTATTGTGTTTGGAACCTTATTGGAATGGAACATTGGCTTCTTGGGCTACAAATGGACTGAAAATGGTTTAAACACAACAACATTGCACTTCCTGTTTTCTTTTCTTCCTAATGGAAGTAGTATCATAAATGGTTGCAAACCATTTCCACAGCAATTACTGAATGAAAGATTGAATACTAGCTTTAATTAGTAAATAGCTTAAGTCTTAAATACAGTATTTTTCTGTTTCGTCTTTATTAATGATACTAAATGTTGTAAGTTGTTATAATACAGTTAATTAAGAAAAAATGGTCAGTTTGATGTGATCTTAGTTTAATTGTTCAGTTTAATTTCCTAAGATTGTTTACTTTTCATTTACAATATACTATTCACTATGGAGGCTGAAAGCTGTGAATTGAGATGATGTAGGACATCTATGTTACACTTGCCCAAGTGATATTTTTACTTATATAACCCTTTATACAATATTAAATTACCATCTTCCTGGTGTTGTGAGATTTTGTTAGGCATGGATATATTATAGGAAGAGTTAAGTGCTATTTGCCTTCTTTATCAAAACTATCTTCAAACTTTTGGGGTATGATTTATGAAATCCCTATATCTTTCATCCCAATAAATATTCTCATAGGGGACACTGATATAGATAATTCATGGAATGTTAAAGGAATCCAGACAAATAAAAAAGAAAGTTATTTCTTCATCTAACTTTTAAGTCGAAAGCTGAAATTATATTTGTCCTGGAGACCCACATGACATGACATCTAGTCGATGGTCTCAGATAAAGGGAAAAAAATGGATCTAAGAAATTACTGAGTCAGGTAATGTCAAATAGCACTAGAGCTGGAATTATTATTAAAGCATCTTTAAAAGGTATAATATTGCAACAAGATTATTGAGTCAGGTAATATGTCAAAAACTACTAGAGTTGGAATTATTATTATAGAATCTTTCAAAGATATAATATTGTAACAAGATTTAGATAATGAAGGAAGATGATGCTATGTAATTATTAAAAATACATTTTTGACAAACCAGTTTTATTGTTAAATATCTATGAACCTTGCACTAAACAACATGATTTTTTTATGATAGCTAATTAACTATTAAGTCCTAAATCTGGTAAATTACCTGGTCCAGATGGTATCATTGCAGAAATTTATAAATCTTTTGCCCCAATAATTTCAAAAATATTATTGTAGTTATTCAATTATATAAAAGAAAATGGTATTGCAGACTTATATCTGAATAACTCTAAAACAATATTTATTTCTAAAGTCAAATCAAATACTAACAATCCTCTAAACTATAGACCAATTTCTATTATAAATGTAGATATCAACATATTCTTTATTAGCAAATAGATTTAAATTTATACTACCAAATATTATCTTGTAATCATTCTAGCCTTATTCAAACTAGTCAAACCTATGACCATACACTTACAATTAACACTTTGATTACACATTCTAAGCAACACAATAACTTAATGTTCGTACTTTCACTTGATGCTTTTAAGGCTTTTGACTGGCTTAATCTTGATTGTCTTTTCTTAATTAAGCCAGAATTCAATATACCACAATCTTTTATTGAATGGATCAAAATTTTTTATACTAATGCATATACATCATTTTATATATTAATAAAATGTCTTCCTCTTCAATACAAATTATTAATGGAATAAGGCAAGGATGCTCATTATCCCAATATCTATGTAATGTGTGTGTGCATATATATATATATATATATATATATATATATATATATATATATATATATATATATATATATATAGTATATATTATATCAAAGAAATTTCAAAAACACAAACACTGCAATGCTGCAAACAGCGAAAATGCATAACATCAAAACGTTTATTTATATAAAATCTCTATTTCGTCTTATAACACATAAAAATGTTCACCGTATTCCTGAAATTGATAATATACAGATATCTCTAACGGCCTTTGCTGATTACTTAAATCCTTATTTACCTGTATAATACTGATTTACCTAAAATTATACAATCTATTGATATCTTTTCTAAATTTTCTAACTATAAATTAAATATGGCTAAATCTTCTATTTTTCCATTTAACCCAAACTACAATTTGATTAACTACTTTCCTAATACAGAAATGAAGATAAGATATCCATTTAAACATCTGGGTGCAAACTTTTGCCATGATCTTTCCCTTTGTTACCAAGAGAATCTAATGAAATTATGGACTACTATCAAATAGGACATTCTTAAATGGAACAAACTTAATTTACCTTTCTTATCCAAAGTTGCCATTATCAAAATAAATATTCTCCCCAGATTGTCATTCTAAGTTAATGCATCATATCTGAAAATGCAATATAAACTGTTTAAAGATATTAATAAACATCTATTAAAGAGTCTTTGGACTCCTAAATCTATCAGAATCAGCTACCAGAAACTGACACATCCTTAAAATATTTCTGGCTTAGGCCTCCCAGACTTTAAGATCTATTATTAAATGATAAATTTTAGTAAGTTTATAGCAAAATCAGAATTTAATCCAAATCACAACAAATAGAGTCCTATATGGTTTAAACTGTGGTATATCTATGTATGTGAATACCAATACAATCCCAGAGTTTTACCGTTCTTAAATAAGGTAAGCTTCAGAACTTTAAAATGCATAAATTCTTAAAACATATAATAAAACTTTTTCAAGATCAGATGGATCTGCTGGATTTAAAAGAGTCAGTGATGGTACTTCAGCCAGTTCATCTTAACCCTTACTTTAAAATAAATAACTTAATGATAAATCTTTCTAAATTCCCCTTACTCAAGGGTAAAACTGTTTTCAACTTCTATAACTACCAAAGGCTCTCAATTAGCAATCTGAGAGAAGCTTTTAATCTGGCCAAAAGCTATCTTATAATTGTGAGACAAATAAAATACATTTTTCAAAGCTTTTCAATGATCATAAAATTAATGAACATAATCTAAATTTGTGAAAACTGTTATGGATTGTATTTACCTCCAAAAAGAAGATATCAAATGTGTATAAATTAATTATGTCTACCAAATATCAAAATTCTGTTGTTTATTCTAAATACTAGACTAATCTTAATCTTTCAATTACATCAAATTAAATCAAATTTCTTTAAGCATCCCTAAATTATTACCTTTCAGAAAATGTTTATATACACAATTAATGTTAGAAAACAATGCATCTTTGACTCCTGATAGACTTAGCAAGTTTTCCCCACATCTTATACATGTTACAAAGACATGCATCTGGAGTGTTTCTCCCCAGGCCTCCGCTGAAAATTGGCTTTGTTCCAAGTCAGACTTTCTCAATTAACAAATGTTAAATAAATAAAAATCTTCTCCTAATTCTGCTGTATGTAAATATCAAAGAGCTGATTTACTGCATATTTATGAGTTGTAAATGCTCTTTAAACTCTGGTGTTCCCTAAAAATCATGCTAGAGAAAATGTGATATGAAAAATCTGTCTTATCTTGGGAAGTTGCACTATTACATATACCCCTCCATTTGGTACAACTAGATCTACATGTACTAATTACTCTTTTCTCACTGGTCAAATTTTATATTACTCATAATTGACTTGACAGATCAAAATCTCATGGGATGGATTAAAAAAAACTGCAATAAAATATATGTCAGCACACAAGTTAATAGTAACTAATCAAAACACATGTTCTTACTATATACACTATTGGGATAATCTATATAATTATATTTTATAGTTAAATTTTATATATTCTATCTTTGAATACCTATAAGAAATTAGCTGAGGGAATTAGCAAAAATACATTTTTCTCAGGTTACCCTGAATGTTATTGCTTTATTGTTTTATTATCATATGTATTACCTTACCTCTCAGAAGATATATACAGTCATTCAACACTTTTGTACATAGTTAGTGTTATAGTTATACTATGATGTATGTTCCTTCTTTCTTGAACAATTAATTGATGTTATTAACAAGTTTTAAAAATTAAATAAATATATTGGGGAAAAAACACAAATGAGGAAATCCAGCCAAGGAAATGCAGAAGACAATCAGAGGGCAAGATAGAATCTCCAACATTGCATGCAAAAGGCAAACAACCAAGCAGAGTGCCACACAGCACTATTATAGTAAAGCAAGAATCTGTCTGTCTAATACACAGATGACTGTAGACAACCCAAGTGTAGGCATAATGAGATACATATGTCAAAGACATCTGCCATGTCAGAAACAAAACAGATGGGTTGCCAGGCATACAATGTTCATGAGTTGCATGCAATGGAATAACATGATCCAATCAAAAAGAAATGTCAGCACACATACACACACACCAATGTCATGGAATATTATGTAAATGTTGAGACATGTATATGAGTAATATAAAAAAAAACCTAATGAATGCCGAAATCTGTAAGGACAATCTGAGGCACGTCAACCATCTATAGAACACTTTTATTAAACCTTTTGAGTGCTTTCATCTCAAAAAGTGAGACATCATCAGAGTAATGACAGTTAAGGAATTGCAGCTTGTACGTAAGAAGGAAACAAACCAATTCCTAGGGAATGCTCAACATACAAGTATAACATGAACAATGATGGAATCAAATCAATTACCATCACCTTGCATGTTTATGATTTCCAACAGTGTTGTACAACTACACCTTATGTGATAACAATGATAATGTAGAGGAAGATAAAAATGCATATAATATATGCCATGTATATGTTCAACAGATAGGTAAAAGCTAAAAGGGGGTAGGAAGATGGGCAACCAACACAGGCTCACATCAGTGAGGAAATACTAGCAGCAGAAACTTGGCACAGAATAAAGCAGGACAACTTTATCTAAGGAGACACATTGCACATGCATGTGCTCACCACATAGGATGGTGTGGAAGTCCTCCAAAGCTAAATTGAAGCAAATGTCCAATATATATCACATGGGCATAGATGATTGCTGGTGGTTATAAACATGTCAGTGTACAAATGAGAGAAACACTGTAAATCTATATACTGTCATGCACACATAATGTAACAGGTGTCACAAACACAGTCATTAATATAAATAGCACCATACACATGTAGGACTGATCAAGGGACAGTCCTGTGAAAAAAAGTGCAGCACAGAAAAATAGAATAACTGTAGGTACACAGTCACATATTACAAAGGCAGATGCATGTCAGTCATAATATGTTCATACATATGTATATCTATGTAAATAATTACATATGTACTACAAATACATACACATTGACATGTATGCAAATCTGTTTATGCATTTCATAACATAAGCTATTATCAAAAAGACAGACTATTAACATATGCAAGATATGGAAAAATAAGGGATTCAGGAATGATGCTAAATAAAGCATCACCTCCACATATTCACTAATGGACCAGTGAATGTCTATGCACTATGTAAAAGATACCTGCTCATAAATACAATTCACAGAAATTTGATATAATATGACACAATATTTGCTAGTACATGCCACACACAAAGCCATTGTGCCAGTGTGACATGACACAACAACAGTACAGTAATCACAAAAGCAATAACCTGTCATGTAATTTGAAAGACAAAAGACAGTAACAACCAACAAAGAAATGGGTGCAATGCAAACACATTGATAACATGTACAAATAAACACTGCAGACCCACCTCACTGTGTTATGTGAGAACTTTGGGACTAATGTAGTATGTGAGGTGCTGTCATCCCACATAAGTATACATGGGAACAACACAAGAAAAACAGGTGTGTCTCACTTGCATTATGGTAACAGCAACAGTCATATCTGTCACATACAGGGCCAAAGTTTATTGGACATAACACTATTATGCTACACTGCATGCACAGGAGTATATACACACACAGATTTAAGGTGTAGCACCCATGCACATAAAGAGCAATGTATGCAGTAATTACAGCATAACATGTATACCACATTAGTTACTGCATGTGTAATTTAGCAATATGTGTCATACTGCATCAGCAGCATAGTGCCACATATTACATGTTATATGCACTGTACATTATGACATATATCAGAAATCCATGACAGCAATATGTGATGCCTGCACAATTATGTCTATACCATAAGTAGCTGGATATGGGAAAAGTGCAGTTAGTTGTGTACACTTACCATAAATGTAGATGTTCGAGTGTATTCACTGTTGCAGTCATCACACTTGGGTTATCTGCCTGCAGCTAGCCCTCAGTCAGCCTGAATACCAGAGTCTTGGGATTTCTGCATCGGATGCTGTCGCCTCTTCCATGACATCAGGTCATCAGGGGTATAAAACATGCAGCCGATGCCATTACCTCAGTTTTTCTTGCCCTAGATGTCAGGAGCCCCCAAAATAGGAAGCTATCGCATGCTGTGGAACACCACCAGTAAAATGTAAATACCCCTGCCATAAAAGATGGCCATAAAGAGGACAGGTAAAAAGGATAGAGAAAGCCAGGGGGCTGGAGGGAGGAAAACCAGGACTGCACCAGTGAATACCCTCAAACATCTACATTTATGGTAAGTGTACAGAACTGTACTATGTTCTTCGTGTTTCACTGTTGCAGTCATCACACTTGGGTTGATTCCCAAAGCTGAGGAAGGGTGGAGGCAGTCAAGAAGTGTTGGGGCTGGCTAGCAGGCCTTGTAAGACTGCTGTAGCAAATCCAGCTCTGGATTTAGAAAACATAGGTAAGTGGTAATGCTTGATGAAGGTGTGTACAGAATTCCAGGTTGCAGCTTCCAGGATGTCCCTGGTGGGGACTCCCCCTTAAATGCTGTAGAGGTTGAAGTAGCTCTAGTGGAATGAGTTCTGATCCCCAGAGGGGTAGGTTTTCCATGGTGCTTGCAGCAGAAATGGATGCAGTGTGCTATCCATTTGGAAATACTTTGCTTCAAAGTGGCCTTGCCCTCTGCCCCTGTAACAAAGCTGACTAGTAGCTGTTCAGATTTTCTGAAAGGCTTAGTCCTGTCAAGGTAGAACCTGAGCTGTCTGTGCACGTCCAAGGAGTGCAGGATCTGTTGCCCTCTATTCTGAGGATTAGGGAAAAAGGTTGGCAAATGGATGGATTGGTTTAAAGCCACACTTGATACCACCTTGGCCATAAAGAAAGGATTAGTCCTGAGGGAAACCCTGTCAGCATGGAAAATAATGAAGGGCTCCATCACCATTACTGCCTATAACTATAACTCAGACACTCTTCTTGCTGAAGTAATAGCTAGAAGTAAGGCTGTTTTCCAAGAGTGGAATTTTACCTCTGCTGAAGCAGCAGGTTCAAAAGAGGGAAGTGTGAGCTTTTCCAGTACAAAGTTAAGGTCCCAGGCCGGGGTGGAAGCTCTCCTAGGGAGCCTTAAATTGTAAGCTCCACTCATGAACTGCTTGATGAGAGGTTGAGAAAAGAGAGGAGGCTCAGTATTATAATGAGCTGAGATGGCAGAGGCATGAATCTTAATGGATGAGAAGGATAGGCCTCTGTGGAGCAGCTCTGCTAGGTAATCAAGGCTTTGAGGTACTTTGGGCACAGCAGTGTCCTTTCCTTGAGACTGTTTCCAAGAACAATATATTTTCCACTTTTCAGTATAGGATTTCCTAGTCCTAGGCCTTCTGGCCTCAAAGATGATGTCCAGCACCTGTTTGGGATGCTGGTGGTGTATTCATGGGATAAGCCAGGCTGCAAGGTTTAGGGTTTGCAGCTGTGGATGCACAATCTGTCCCTCCTGCTGAGACAGCAGTGAAGGTGTGTGATGTAGGTGCCAGGGTGGCACTGCTGTCAGACTGCATAGGATTTGGTACCAGTGCTGGTGTGGCCAGTCTGGTGCAATAAGGATTGTCCTTGGCCTGTACTGTTTGATCTTGAGTAGTACTTATGAGAGGAGGGGCAGAGGAGGAAAGGCATAAACTGAGAGGTTTTCTCATGTAAAGGATAGGGCGTCCACCTTCCAGGCTCTGCTGTGAGGGTTCCTGGTGCAAAATTTGTTCAATTGGTGGTTTTGGGTGGAGGCAAAAAGTTCCACTTACAGAGTTCCCCACCTCTGGGTTAGAAATTTGAATGAGTTGGGTTCCAGTTTCCACTTATGGGGGTCCAGTAGATTTCTGCTTAAGTTGTCTGCCAATGAATTTTGCTTGCCTGGCAGAAATTGAGCTTGTAGGTGCACTTGGATGCTCAAGGCTGTGTTCCACAGAGCCATGGATAACCTGCAGAGTGGGTAAGAATGAGTCCCACCCTGCTTGTTTATGTGCCACATAACTGTGGTGTTGTCGGTCTTTATCAGGAGCTGTCCTGGAAGGATAAGGTATTTGTACAGCTAGCATCTCTTTTTGATTGGTATGCAGGAGAATTTGTTCTGGGCTCCATTTGCCTTGAATGCATTTGCCTGCCATGTAAGCCCCCCATCCATAGTCTGATGCATCTGTTGTAAGGGTTTGGGCGGCGAGGGATTGAGTGAAAGGAAGTCCCTTATTGTGGTTGCATGCTTCTGCCCCCCAAAGAAACTCTGCCCTTAGACAATGTATGATAGGAATCACTGTTTCCAGGTCCTAAGAATGTTGACACTAGAGACTTTTTAAGTACCATTGAAGTTTCGTCATATGCAGTCTTGCATATGGAATTAGCAGAATGCATGAAGCTATGAACCCTAGGGCTTGCAGTATTTTCCTTGCAGATAGCTGGGTTTTGTTGGCCATTAGTTTGAAATAGCTTGTCAGATGGACCTGCTTTTCTGGAGTGAGGAATGTCATCTGGGAAGCTGTGTTCAAGCTTGCTCCCAGGAATACAATTTGTTGGCTGGGCACCAGTTCTGATTTCTTTTCATTGATGGTGCATCCCAGTAAAGTTAGAAGTCTTTTTACAAATGCCAGGTGCTGAAGTAGCAATTCTTGACTGTCCGCCTGAATCAGGCAATCATCCAAGTATGGGTAAATTTGAATATTTCTCTGCCTGCAGTATGCAATGGCTGGAGCCAGGCATTTTGTGGATACTCTGGGTACAGTAGATAAGCCAAAGGGAAGTGCAGAGAACTTATGGTGCATAGATCCTGCCCTGAAATGTAGATATTTCCTGCAAGACTCCCTTATGGGGATGTGCAGATAAGCTTCTTTTAAGTCTAGGGTGACTAACCAGGCATCCTTGGTTAGCATAGGAAGAAGCTGTTGCGGTGTAAGCATTTTGAATTTTGGGACCATCAGAAAGGTGTTGAGAATTGATAGCTCCAGGATAGGGTGCCAAGACCTCACTTTTCTGGGCACCAGGAACAGTCTGGAGTAGAAACCCTGTCCCCTTTGTTCTACTGGTACAGGTTGAATAGCCCTGATATGGAGAAGGGAAAGTACTTGCTTTTGAGCCTCTGCCCACTGGTTTGGAGAAAGGTCTGGCAACCCGCTTGGTGTTGACAGTGAGTGGAAGTAGAATCTGTATCCCTGGGATACAATGTTTAGAACCCATCAGTCCCGAGTAATAGACATCCAGTTTTTTGCATGAAGGGTGAGTTTTCCTCCTAGGGGCTGGGAAGGATAATTGGAAAGTCATTGTGAACTTTTTCCATAAGGGGGTGGCTTACCACTCCCTGGTTTTGAGGTGGAAACACTCCATTGTTTAGATCTCGAACACGACCAATAAGTGCTTCCACTCCACCAAATAGTACTAATATTTTATTCGGAACACATAAAGCACGGCACTGACATACAATAAATGAAAATAACAAATATAAAGATGTTTAGCGCTTTCACTCACTACTGAAGAAGCTCACGTAGTGAGTGAAAGCGCTAAACATCTTTATATTTGTTATTTTTATTTATTGTATGTCAGTGCCATGCTTTATGTGTTCCGAATAAAATATTAGTACTATTTGGTGGAGTGGAAGCACTTATTGGTCACGCTCAGGATCTAATACTTCTTGGTTGGTGCCGAACTTTTTTATTCAATTGTTTAGATCTCGGCATATCCTGACACTGTAGTCTTGGTGGTCTGTTTCCCCTGGGTTTGGACTGGGAAGGCCTGAGAGGGACTGGAAAGGACCAGTTTTTTGAAAGCCAATGCCTACTGAATCTAGGTGGCTGCACCTGTAAGAAATCTTTGACTGCTTGCATAGATTTAGCTGTTTCTTCCATCTTTTTAAGAACTTATTCTGCTTTTGTGCCAAACAAACACTCCTGATTTAATGGAGCATCTAGTAATTTTGCTTTGACATGGTCTGGCAAGATTTGTTTTTTTAGCCAAGCATGCCTTCTCAGTACAGACCCAGTGACAGGAGCCCTGCAAGATGCTTCTAAGGCAGCAAACCCACACTGCAAAGTATGTTTACTAACTTGGTTTGCAGAATGCATTAATTCTTGTAAATCTTTATTTTCTGCACAATCTGGAAGTAACACAATTTTTTGTTTAATCAATTCCATAATATGTTGCTGGTACTTCAACATGTGAAACTGGCAATTCAAAGCCCTGATGGCAAGAGTTGCAGAGGTATATACCTTCTTACCCATGTGTCTAAAGCTCTAGAATCCCTGTCTGAAGGGGTAGGGTTTTTGGCTGTAGTAACCTTAATGCCTTTAGGTCCCTGGGAAATGGTCTCTGGATCTGCAGTAGGATTCTTAAAGAGAAATCTGTGAGAATCAGGTACTCTGTAGTACCTGTCAGGTTTTCTACGAGCTGGTGGTAAGGTGTCAGGAGTAAGACTGGACTCCAAGAAGACATCATCTACAATATCCAGGACAGGGGGTATAGCTAGAGGCCTGTGCTGAGGCAAATCTAAAAATTCCCTGAGTCTCTTTTTGGACTGAGGATTGTCCTGGTATTCCCAGCAGAAATGCTCTCTTAAGGTAAGCAAGGTTTCACCAAAAGAGAAATCCTTTGGAGGGGAGGCAGAGTGAATGGATTCCTCTGCATCTGAATCCTCATAGGTAGATAAGGGTGTGTCCTGGTAATCAGAAGGGTCAGAGTCATCAGACTCCTGGTCTGTAGAATCAGAAGGAAATTCAATTCTTTGTCTTTTGGCAGGGGAAGACTGGCTTCCCCTAATTAGAGTAATAAGGTCTTCAGCCATTCTAAGCATTTGTTTTTGTGGCATAGGAGGATGAGCATGCACTTTGGACGTCAGTTTTCTAGGTGTAGTGTGAACTATGGGCCTGAAAAACTTGGTAGTTTTAGTAGGAAATTAAGTTGTCGGTTTAATATGAATATGAGGTTGGTATACACCCTCAGAAGCCGGTGCCTGCATAGCGGCTCCAGACCCGTCCAAGGTAGAGACATCCGCAGGTTTCACAGAAGAAGAAGCATTATGGAGCATACCTCACTCCGAATGGGGTCTCAGCAGAGGCCTGCGAATCTGTAGAAGCGGGCATCAGGGGCTGAAAAGGTGCCTCACTGAGTACCGGTGGACTGGTGACAAGCTTAACGGAAGTTTTTGACCTATGCAGTCTGTCTCTGTCTTTGTCTTTGAGCTTTTTCAGCAGACCAGTAGTTGGGTGGCTTACCGAAGCCATTTCAGAATACGTAGAACAAGAGCAAAAGAATTTAGCTACAAAAATAGCCTGATGACGAATGGTTCAGGCATTAAGCAAACCAAAACCAACAGCTAGGGACGTCATGGTCTGGGCCTACACAGGTGATGCAGTAAGAATGAAAATCTCTGTGTGGTGTTTGCTTTCCACAGGCAAGACAATTGTTAATTTTTTATGACATCGGTTAGAGCAAGAAAAAAGAATCCCCAACGGGGTACTTAGCTTTAGAAGACTTCAGGTCTGAAACACGAAAAAACAAAAATTTCAGGTAGCGGCCGACTGGCACTAGCAAACTGCATCTGCTTTGGGCACCTTCTCAGCAAGAAAGACTGAGGTAATGGCATTGGCTGCATGTTTTATACCCCTGATGACCTGACGTCATGGAAGAGGCGACAGCATCCAAAGCAGATATCCCAAGACTCTGGTATTTGGGCTGACTGAGGGCTACTTGCAGGCAGATAACCCAAGTGTGATGACTGCAACAGTGAAACACAAAGAACATCACCATGGTGGCAGCATTGCATAAGTGGATAACATCAATAATACTTACGATCCTGAGAGGCCACTATGATGGGGTCGAACATCATGAAAGATCTCTCTAGTGATCTCCCAGAAGGAGTCGCATATAGCTGTGCCATGTCCTCCTGGGAGAGGTTGCCCATCAGATCCCTCATCTCTGCCTGGAAAACATCTGTCATTACCTCCCAAATCTGGTTCCAAAAATTGTCTCAAGATAAAGAAAAATAATCTAGTTCCACACAGCAGTGAAAATCAATATGTCCTTTAATTGTAGTAGGTAAGCGCATTCTCGGAATAACATCCACTTCATCAGAACAAACATCTGTCATTACCTTCCAAATCTGGTTCCAAAAATTGTCTCCTTGGCTTGGTGGTGGATATCTTCTAAGATACACATTAGGAACAATGGCATACGCAGGTCCTGGTCTGTTATCATCATCATACCAACCACATACCAACCATATCATGGTCATCCTCCTGGTCCTCAGAGTCAGAGTTGCATGGCACTGATCTGGCTCATTGTCTCTTCTGTGTATGATAGGAGAGCCACCATGGTTCCCATGCTCTGTCAAGGTTTAAAACAGTAAAAGAAACATCATGCATACATAATAGTTCTTCCCCAAAAGAAATTAGTACATAACATGTCATACAAATTGACATAATCTACATGTAGTAACTTTACTGTATGTGATATTGCAGTACCGTATGTAATTGCAACACCATATGTGATGAAAGGCATGAACTCAATCCATAACAATGTAGAAAATAGTGTGTAACACACATCACAGTCATTTGCTAAACAGGTCTGTCATAAAACACAGTCAGATGTGCACCTTCAAAATGTAAAAGACAGTGTATGATATGCCATTAACATGATCAAAACATATGAAACAGGACACGTGGCATGTTTGCTCAAGGCATATTGCAGTAGTGGACAGTTGTCATTAAAACATAATTGTCAGATGATATGGCCCATAAGGTGTATTTATACTTTATATAACAACATTTTGATGATAGCAGATGTACTATCATGATCATGCAACATTCCCTATGTCCTATTATCCATATATTAAAGAAATGATTAGAAGGCCATGGGTGGGCTAGTGTGCTTATCATACAGAGTCAGTATGTTATTCCATTTCAATACATGGCATGTGATATCCAGTTTATCAAGGAAAAGGTTGTTATTACTTGTTCATTTGCAGACATATCAACCATCATTATGTATGCAAAATACACACATTCAAAACCAGCGGACACACAAATCCTGACTGCTCAAGACAAGAATACCATAATACTATGAAATGCAGCATTGAGATTGTTCTGCATTCTAAAAAGCTTGTTTCACTGTAAGCTCACAATGATAATAACAGCATACTTTTGGGAATGGGGCCACTGTTATAATCCAATTAACTTGGAGGCCTTATAATAATGTGAATCAGAAACTCCTTACTTACATGGGCTGCTGTTCATATATGTGCCTCATACATTTATTTTGAGGTGCAGATATGGCAACTACTTTTCCACATGCTCATGCAAATAATATGTCATGTTGGCATCCCATAAATAAAAATGTTTATTTTAAATATATTGCAAAAAGAACATGCAAATGAAATGATCAATGCAACATGGTTAATGGCTGACATCACAACATCATATAATTACAGTGAACTTAGAAAAGATTAGAACAACTAGGCAATCACAACCACAGTGGCAGCAACTGACATCTAGAATTTTAGTGTATGACACATACACATTACTGTTCCTCATCAGCTGTATCACTATTACTACCTACATTTATCTGTACAATTATTAAAACACTATAATGCTAATCACGATTATACTATGTAATAGGTCAGATGTACCAGAAAAAAACATGAGGGCTTTTGGCACAACAATGATAGAAAACATCATGCAACTTTGTGTTAAAACGTCATAGGGCAGTTATACAGAATTGCAAGTACATGCCAGAAAAGGTCTTCCAACAACATTCAGAATACTGCAACAGCAGACAACCATTCAATAATAGAACAAACAGGTTTTTAACAACATATCATTCTGTACTTACCTCCTGTGCAAGCAGCAATACAAACAACCTATATGTGAAACAGCCCCTGTGTTATATGCAGTTATCAACCAAGCCCTGCATATAACTCCAAGGACAGCATTTAACTTAAATTTATACTGATGGTAGTGGATTTTGTGAAAAAGATGGACATGGCTGTGGTGAATACATGTTTTAACAAGAGGGAGGAGCATAGGTTGACATACAAGAGTGGAGGAAGATGCACACAGGTGGATTATATCTTATATAGGAGGGCCAGCTTGAAGGAGATTGGAGACTGTAAAGTGGTGACCGGGGAAAGTGTAGTTAGGCAGCATAGGATGGTGGTTTGCAGAATGACGTTGGTGATCAAGAAGAGGAGGAGGAGTGTGAGGGCAGCACCAAGGATCAAATGTTGGAAATTTTTTAAAAAGGTAATTGTGAAGTGGAGTTCAGGGATGAGTTAAGACAAGCACTGAGTGGCAGTGAAGTTACCAAATAGCTGGGTAACTACAGCAGAGCGCTAGTAAGGGAGATGGCTAGATAGGTGCTTGGTATGACATCTGGACAGAGGAAGGATGACAAGAAGACATGGTGGTGGAATGAGGAAGTACGGGAGAGTATACAGAGAAAGAGGTTGGCAAAGAAGAAGTGGGATTGTCAGTGAGATGAAGAAAGTAGACAGGACTATAAGGAGATGAGGTGCATAGCAAAGAGAGAGGTGGCAAAGGCTAAGGATAAGGCATATGAAGAGTTGTATGAAAGATTGGACACTAAGGAGGGAGAAAAGGACCTGTACCGATTGGCTAGACAGAGGGATCGAGCTAGGAAAGATGTGCAGCAGGTAAGGGTGTTAAAGGATAATGAGGGAAACATACTCACAAGGGAGGAGAGTGTGTTGAGGAGATGGAAAGAGTACTTTGAGTGGTTGATGAATGAACAGAATGAGAGGGAGAGAAGGATAGTGAATCATAAAGTACAATAGATTAGCAAGGAGGAAGTAAGGATGGCTATGAAGAGGATGAAGAATGGAAAAGCTGTTGGTCCAGATGACATACCTGTGGAAGCATGTAGGTGTTTATGTGAAATGGCAGTGGAGTTTTTAACCAGATTGTTTAATGAAATCTTGGAAAGTGAGAGGATGCCTGAGGAATGGGGAAAAAATGTTTTGGTACCGATTTTTAAGAATAAGGGTGATGTGCAGAGCTGTAGTAACTACAGAGGGATTAAATTGATCAGTCACAGCATGAAGTTATGGGAAAAAGTAGTGGAAGCTAGGTTAAGAAGAGACGTGATGATTAGTGATCAACAGTATGGTTTCATGCCAGGAAAGAGCACTACAGATGCAATGTTTGCTCTGATAGTGTTGATGGAGAAGTACAGAGAAGGTCAGAAGGAGTTGCATTGTGTTTTTGTAGACTTAGAGAAAGCATATAACAGGGTGTCTAGAGGGGAGTTGTGGTATTGATGAGGAAGTCATGAGTGTCAGAGAAGTATGTAAGAGTGGTACAGGATATGTACGAGGGTAGTGTGACAGTGGTGAGGTCTGCGGTGGGACTGACAGATGCATTTAAGGTGTAGGTGGGATTACATGAAGGATCAGCTCTGAGCCCTTTCTTATTTGCAATGGTGATGGACAGTTTGACAGACAAGATCGGAAAGGAGTCCTCGTGGACTATGATGTTTGCAGATAACATTGTGATCTGTAGTGAGAGTAGGAAACAGGTGGAGGAGACCATGGAGAGATGGAGATATGCTATAGAGAGAAAAGGAATGAAGGTCAGCAGGACTAAGACAGAATATATGTGTGTGAATGAGAGGGAGGATAGAGGAATGGTGAGGATGCAAGGAGTAGAGGTAGCAAAGGTGGATGAGTTTAAATACTTGGGATCAATAGTTCAGAGTACAGTGAGTGTGGAAGAGAGGTGAAGAAGAGAGTACAGGCAGGATGGAGTGGATAGGGAAGAGCGTCAGGAGTGATTTATGACAGACGAGTATCAGTAAGAGTGAAAGGGAAGGTCTACAAGAGGGTGATGAGACCAGCTATGTTATATGGGTTGGAGACAGTGGAACTGACAAAAAGGCAGGAGTTTGAGCTGGATGTGGCAGACTTAAAGATGTTAAGATTTGCACTGGGTGTGATGAGGGTGGACAGGATTAGGAATAAGTATATTAGAGGATCAGCCCAGGTTATAAGGTTTGGAGACAAAGCGAGAGGCAAGATTACGTTGGTTTGGACATGTGCTGAGGAGGGATGCTGAGTATATTGGGAAAAAGATGCTACGGATGAAGCTACCAGGTAACAGGAAAAGAGGAAGGCCTAAGATAAGGTTTATGGATGTGGTGAGAGAGGACATGCAGGTGGTTGGTGTGACATTGCAAGATGCAGAGGAAAGGAAGAAATGGAAACAGATGATCCGCTGTGGCGACCCCTAACGGGAACATCTGAAAGAAGATGATGATTTACAATAAATCAATAACTATTGCACTTACCTTGCAGAAGCATTATGGGTAGTCTGGCTTTAATATTAACATGCCTGAAGGTGCAATGAATGCACATTTAATCCTGACTTTTTTTTTAGCTATGAGTCTTTCTGGGAAATAAAGTTGACAATGATAACACATACCTCTCTCCCTTTGCATATGCTGTATGCACAAAGAATGATTACGGGCATGATCTTCATCATCCGCAAACAGGAAAACAGGCTGTATCACTATCATAGAAGGATTGTGTCAAGTCAATATACAATGATTGCTATGCACAGCAACAAAACCATAAGCATCACATGTCATCTTGCTTTGACATGAAACACAATTTCACATTTTGCGCCTTCAGTCATTGTTTTATCATTCTCAATTCTGCAAACATATGAGGACTACTGCATACAAACAGCTTATATCTATGTTTGCACTACAAAATTGACTCCTACTTGTGCAGCTAATCCATCCTGGCTGTTATTGCAAGGACTGATGTAATTTAAAAAGCACAGCTATATGAATATGCAGGGAAGAATTAAACACAATATGAAATTGTGCTTCTAAATTACAGGTAAAGTAAAAGAAAAATGCAACTGCTGCCATGTGATGTTCATTTGAACCACAACAGTGTACAATTCTGAGTGCATGTCAGCACATTGCTCACAACAATAAAAAACAACTATATCACTTCAGAGTTCAAAGTGTCATCCTTTGCAATAAAACGTGGCTACACTTGAAAGACATAAATACACATTATATGAATTACTGCTCATCTATGGTATTTAATACATCAATATGTTATATAGAAGTGCGGTCAACGTAAAACAATAATGGATTATAACATAATACTGCGTCTACTGTCAATCATTAGTGGACCAGAGTTCCGCTGTGGCGACCCCTAACTGGGAAAAGCTGAAAGACGCAACAAATGCTTAATTCAAAATGTACAGGTAACATATGTATGTGTTATCCAGCTTTTACACATCCAGCCTTGATGACATAGATATGATGTTTCTAGAAACTTTGCAGATAAAGGAGACATTCATAGTAATCCGTGACCTAAGCATTATAGGAGTCAATGCGCCATGTAAATAGTAGATGTGCAAAAAGCTGTACTGCATAACTTACCAAATAAGTATCTCCAGCATCTGTTGTTAAACAGGAAATACAGAACTGGAAAATAACATCCAAAATACTCTGCGCTGACATTCAGAACCACATATATCCATGACACATTCACATTGGCCTAGTGCTTAACATTTTGAGCTAATGGGCAGCACCTTCCTTTAATGTTGCAAAACTGTATGGAATAATGACAAAATACACATATATCCACCTTATAACATTAGTATCTGTCAGTACAATGACTTTAACTGTCATAGTTTGCAGAAATAAACAGCAGAAGATATTTTTTCAAAATGTGCAAACCAGTAATGGCATTGGTGCACAGCCATGTGGTTCAATACCACACATCTAAACATACAGTGGTAACCCTACAGCAATAAGACAGAATAAGGATTACAAATCCACACATCTTGTTATTGCATTTTGTTTTACAAATGACAGCATATTGCAGCCATGCTGACCTGCATGGGTTTTACATTCGCAAAAGTAATTAAAACAAATAATATTGCAATATTGTTGTATTTTCTGTAATGCAGAGCTTACTAATGTATGTATTACTTGGCATTCCCACATACAGAAGTACTGTGGAATGTTTCTAGAAACTTTGCAGATGATGGAGAGATTAGTAGTGATCCACGACTAGATGTGTAAAAAGCTGTACTGCGTAACATACCAAACAGCTATCTCCACTGGCAAAATATCGAAAATAATCTACACTGAGATTCAAACACTAAACATTCACAGTGACCCTGTGTTTAATGTTTTGAGTTAATGGACAGCGAACTTCCTTTATTTTTTTTTTATTAAACTAAATGGAACAATGACACAATCCCCAGGATTTATTAATCTTCAGTACAGGACTAGCTTAGTCCTGCATGGAAGTGACCATTTAGGAGCAGGACGGCAGCATGCTATGGATATTAATCAGGCGTGCTGCCAAGCTCCTAGGCTTACATGGAGAGTGTAAGAGTGCAAGGGGCGTGTCTGAGAGCAAAGCTCTCAGAATAAACACGCCTCCGCAATGTAGAACAGCAGAAAGGGATATGCAATGAGCGAGACCGCTCACAGGTGACTGCATATCCCCACCAACAGTCCCCCTTGTATATAACAGCAACAGAATGTAGAAATAAAATGAAGAAACCCTTTTTTTTAAAAAATCCGATTACAGCTAACAGTAGGTGCGCGGGAGTACCCATCACTTAACTACGGTTAAACCAGCTTAAAATGCTAAAGAGGATAACAAGAAAGATATATGCACATGAAGCAGCATAGCAATAGTGTAGTGGGCAGAGCATTTGCCTTACAAGAAGGCATTCCCGGTTCAAGTCCCACTGCAGCACATTCTATTTTACATGGCAAAGCACATTATGACCAATATTTTTGTTGCATAACCCACTAAATAACATATATATTTATGAACTGGAGTACTGCAGTAAATTCACATGTGAGGTATCAGTGTCATAATGAATAAGGCAATAGTAAGCGGGTTTAAGCACAAATAAGCAATAGTAAGCATATTTAAGCACTAGTAAGTGGCCTTAAAGCTGTTTGCGTGGTGGTAAGCAATGCCTACACTGGCTAAGCAATTCCAAAGCTAACTCTCTGTAAGCAGATGTAACGGCAGGTTAGCAGTGCTTACCACAGCGCAAACCTGCTTACAACTGCTCAGAAGTGCCTTAATCACTCCGTATCCAATGGCCCTTGTTCTGCCCATCAACAAAATAAACAGCTATGCAGGTCTCGAACCCAGGACCCTATACACTTTAGTCCCAGTAGTTATCCACCAAGCCATAACAGAAATGCAGATGAATGAGGTAGTAGCAAACAAGTCCTCACCATAGTATAACCAAAATGAACCTGTGAAAAGCATCAGTGTACAGTCATATGTGCCATAACCCACTACATAACATATATATGTGAACTGGAGTACAGCAGTAAGCCCAGAAGTGAGGTGTAATTGTAATAGAGTGTTGAAGTCCCCAATAAAACACAAGGACCCCACACAGTGTACTTACACATCAATCAGGGATACCAAGCATACATATAAGGTGTAATGAATAACACAATGCCAAAAAGGCAATATAATGAAAGTCTGATGTAAGCAATGCTAAGCATTGCACAGGCCAGCTTAGGAGGTGTGAGTAATGTGTAGCCCAGGTAACTCATTGTGCCCAGTGATATACCCCTTTAAACAATGCCAACCGTAGGTAAACAGGTTTGTCCATAGATTAGCCTTTTCAAATCTAGCCAATCACAGAAAAGTGCAGGAAATCAGCCCTACTTAAACCCAAGAGGCATAACTACATCTCATAACTGGTTGTAGCTTCCCCTTGTAGGCACTATGGCAGTAAGGGGAGATGGAGTGTACTTCCGGGTGCAGCACTGGTGCATCCAGGAGTCCAAGGTCATGGCAGAGCTCCTAGTTAAAGACCATGCTCAAAGACTGCTGCAGGGCCAGTACCAGGGCTCCCAATATAAGGTGGAGGCCTGGGACTGTCTCACCTGTGACCTCACCAGTGCCACTGGAATACCCCGAACTAGTGAGCAGGTCAAGCACCACTATGCTGACCTGAAGCGGTGTAAGGGGGACCTCTTAGAGGAATGGCTCCAAGAGGCTAGAGCACCAGGGGATGTTCCAGACATGTGTAAATATCACCCCGGTATGTGTGTAATGATTGCCAGCTCAGGTATATCATGGATAGGTATGGCTAAATATTCCTCTTATGTCCCCCACAGCTGCAACGGGGCAGGCTGTGAACCAGGAGGTCCAGATCAGCCACCTGGCAAGATTGCGACATGACCCAGGTCAGTAATACTCATGCATTTGCTGTCATAGGAAATAAAAATAAAAGTAGTAGTAAATTAATTGCTAGTATAAGCCCTGTATTGTTCAAGACAAGTACTGCATACACTAGAGAATATGGCAGGAAGAGTCTCATATTGTTTGTAAGTCAATAAAAGGGAAATATCCTGACAAAACAGGTCTAATTGCTGGACTGCATGTGTATATTCTGGTATCATATGGTAATGTAGATTTGCAATCATGTAATAGTACTGTTGTATTAAGCACTGTTACCCACACCGTGCACCATAAATTGAATGTGTAGGAATGCCTGTATATGACAGGTGTAATCCCCAGAGGCCATTTAGTACAACTGAGAGACACATAGTAAACAGGAAAAATGCAGATAACAAAAACTGAATAGCACATGCAACTGAGATGTGAACTGTTGTTTTTTTAGCACACACAGCCACGGTTCAAATCCTGCCAGTGGTAGTAGTCTGCATACAGAATCATACCCCACAACTGTGCAGATATGTCCAGAATGTCTATTAAAGTTGCCCATATCTATTGCCTATCTACCTGTCCCCCTGGGAAATCAGTGGGATGATCCCAGACATATAGGCAGCAAACAGGAACTACAACTGATTGACACACATCTGTGACAACAAACCTGGCACACTAGCAACTCCCCAATACCTTATGTGACTAAGAAGCCACGTATGTCCCAGTTACACCCCAACTTGTTAAGCTGTGGTCAGAGTGTGTACAGTAACAGAGTGAGATGTATGTGCATAATAGTAATATGGAACCTGGTACTGTGTGTGGGAACATTCAGGTAGTGCTAATAAACATTCCTCCCACAGGTCTGTCAGCTACTAACACTGTGCCAAGAAATACAAGAATGATATGCAGTTGCTCTGAATAATGAGGTATTACACATCACTGTCGCCCACACTGTCCAACAACATATAACTGTCTAGGAAATCTGTATAAGAGTGTTGTTATACAAGGTCAGAATGCATAAGCACAGGGGATTAATAAGACAGAAAGCAGATTGGAGATATACAGACAGTGTTTAAGTTGTAGCAGACACAGCCATGATCTGAATCATGGGAGTGGAATTAGACTGCATACAGATTCATACCCCACAACTGTACACATGAGGCCAGAATGTCCAGTATATGTGCCCATATCTACTGCCTGTCCCCCTGGTAAGTCTGTGAGATGATCCCAGATGTGTAGCCAGAAAACAGGGAATACAAGTGATTGTCAACCATCATGAGAACACACCTGCCACTGTAGCAACCCCTGAAACTGTTAGGAGAGTAATATTTCACGTATGTCCTATCTGCACTCCCATGTTGTCAAGCTGTGACCAGAGTGTGCACAGTAAAAGAGTGAGATGTATGGGCATAATACTAATGTGTAATCTGGAACTTTGTGTTGCAACAGTCAGGTAGTGCTAACAAACATTGCTCCCACAGGTATGTTGAATACGAACACTGTGCTGAGAAATAATGACCAATATAACCTGTACTGGTACTGTTCACTCTGGTATTGTAGGGGATTGTGAGTGTTGCAGTTTCTCTGAATAATAAAGTATCACTGGTCACTGTCACCCACACTGTGCTGCATAATATAACTGTGTATGAAAGCATGTATATATGTGTTTCAGATCACTAAAGGTGGAAATGGGCAATAGTCTAGGTATGTCCTGGCACACCAGCATGTGGTCAACACATGGCTGGAGTCTGTGCAGAAAGAGTTGGATAGCTATGTGCAAAATAACAACCCAGAATCTGAGAGTATGTGTAGAAATAGTTAGTGTTAACAAACATTCCCTCCACAGGTATACCAGGTAAGAGGTGTATACTGCAGGTAAATCTGGTTCATGTATAATGATGACGACAGCCATATCACTGTCCAAACTAAGGCTATAGGGTAGTGTAGTAAGACTTGTAAGGTACAGATAGCAGCACTGACTAGGAAAGTAATGTGGCCTGCAGAAATATACTAGTTGTTAATTGACATCTCTCTCTCTCCCCCACCATATCTCCAACAATAATCAACATACCCACCCCAACTGGTATATACTGACTCTGTAAATGTCCATTTGTTTGATAAATAATTTCATGGTTCCCATGCATGTGCTATATGGAATAATTCCAACATTGGTGGCATGGTGCCATCAATGTACCTGCATGCTGTTCTTATCACTACTGTGGTCCCATATATGCATGTGTTCTGTTTGCTATGCAACTGTTCCATATCTGGTGTCTGGGTTAATGGGAATATCTATGCATGCTGTTATACCTGACCCTGGAATGTGTTGACTATTACTAACACATATATGATGATGGCATCTAAACACTATAGCATGCTTGGGAAGGCCGGTCCCAGCAGACCCACCTGTACCATCTCAGCTGGCCTTGGCACCGGGCATCAGTATGGCTGGGGCCCAACTCTGGACCTCCCTGTCCATTGGTCCTGCACCACCTTTGGGTGGAACCGCCTCAGGGGATAGGGCTCTCCCCCTCCTGGGAGTGGGTGCGGACAGGTACCTGTCACTAATTGCCAGGTCGGGGTCGTGGTGTGTAGAGCGATCAACGAGCAGTTCGGTGATCTTCTACGCCAGCTCGAGGGCCATGGGTCATGATTAGAGTGTCAGCCTGGCTCTGCAGCTCAGCCCCCAGCACAGCCATCTTTGGGGCTGTGAAGGTGCAGTGGTGACTGCACATGGGTGGGGACCTCAGTCCTACTGTTACCACTAGGGGGCTTGTGGGCTTCCGATATCCCAACACCCCTCCCCATCAAGGTGTTTACCCCCCCACGTGTCATATACCACCTCAGTATGCATCTTGTTTGCCTTGACTGTTAACCTACCCAACCTACCTCCCCAAATATATCTACTACCCTTCCCCAACATCCAACTCTCACCTGAAAAAAAGTAAAAAGGGCAATCTTTTCCCACAAAAAAATCTTGCTCGATAGATAGCTGTCCATTTCACACACATGTCCACTGGATACATGTAATCCGGTCTAATTGGCATCACAACTTATTATTGTTGTCCTCACCCGTCTCCCAGGGTTTGAGTGTCCAAATCTAACTCCAAATTTAGTGTATATGCACAGCTGTTGCTGTAGAAGAAATGGGCAGCTACGGACCTTCCCTACACCCTTCTTGCACATCCCTAGCTATTTTCCCTACTGTCGTTCCCTCTTTGTGACCCTTTTTCACCACTTTCCTATCAACCCTTTTTTTCTTTTCTTTTAAAGAAAGTAACGTGGGGGTAAGCGGGAGTAAGCACTTTTAAGCAGCAGTAAGCGGGACTAAGCCTGTTTGCGCAGAGATAAGCAATGCCTACACTGGTTAAGCAATTTAGAAGCTAAATGGGTATAAGAAACTGTAACCGGATGTTAGCAGTGCTTACCTCCGTGCAAACACGCACAAACCCGCTTACAACTGCTTTAAAGTGCCTTAATCCCTCTGTATCCAACGGCCCTTGATCTACCCAGCAACAAAATAAACAGCCTCTGCAAAGCACAAACCCAAGACCCTGCACACCATAGACAAAGTGATTTACCACTAAGCCATGCCAGATATACCTAACCCTGATGTTTTCAAAAACATATCATCCAGCCCAGTCATTCAACAGTATGGAGAATGTATTCCAACATTTAGATGTATGTGTGTGTCCAAATATATTAATATCTAAACAGATACAACATATCTATATATCTATCTATATATCTATCTATATATCTATCTATATATATATATATATATATATATATATATATATATATATATATATATATATATATACATATATGCACACACACACACACACACATATATATATATATATATATATATATATATATATATATATATATATATAAACATATATTCATGCGAATGCCTACATCAACATATATATGTCTACACCTATATGTCTACATATACACAGCAAGTTACATATATATATAAGCAGATATATATATATATCTATGTAGGTATATATGGACATAGTTACACATATGTAAGCAGATATATATATCCATATAGGTGTATATGGACAGTCATGTGTAGATATCAATGGGAGATTAACTAAATCATATATGTCCACATGAACCATTAATGGGGTTGAGAGGCCCCAAACAATATACGTCTTATACGAATATTTATACCCACCCCCCCACAGCCAAACATGTCTGCCCTGCAATACACTACCAAGTGTTGCAGATCCCATAACCAGGTCCTGACACGACATGTGCACAAGATGTTAACAGTACTAGATCCCACCAGTATGACGTCAGGCTGGTATTGGTAACATACCATGCAGTACAGTCTGGCTCCCATAGGAAATGTAAAATATGGAAGCTATCAGCATCCCCAGGATACATATACACAGACACATATATGCAGATACAGATATACATATATATATATATATATATATATATATATATATATTTATATATGTATATGTATATATATATATATATATATATATGTATATGTATATATATATATATATATATATATATATATATATATATATATATATATATATATATATATATATATATATATATATATATAGATGTACATGTGACTACACATACATACGCAGAGATATGTACAGTAAGATACTTATGTAGTAGGCGCACACAATATGGAACAGCCACTATGCCTACAGTTAACACCCTAACAACTAGACACTGGATGAGCCACCCATACAAATGACATTTATTGCCTGCAACATATACCCACAGAGAGGTCATAGGATAAAACACCACACACAGGTTTGCAGAAATGGAAAACCTTTATTTGTGTACTATTACAGATTTACATGCCATATCATATAGCTGTTCAGACACTGATATCCATATAAACAGAGTAATGCAACTGTGCAACAGTTGTACTAATACAGTAGTCTGGAAACGTCCACAACTGTTGCTGTCCAGGCCAAGCTCTTCAAATCGTACAATAGTAAAGACAGACTAGGCCACAGGATACCACACAATCAACAGTAAGTGATGCAGGTATATAGTTCAACAGCCTCTATCTACACTCTGTACACAATCACTAGGTGGTAGACTTCAGTGGACCAAATTGAAAGTATCTGTTACATAGCAAGGCTTAACTGACACCATCACAGGCACACTGGCAAACAGAGTAGTTTGTATGGCAGGAAGTAGTAGGCCTGCAGTAACCCACTTTATGTATATAATGTCAAGATAGGTGAAATGTATGGTACTGTACATCCAGATACCTTAAGGCAGCTCACCCCTGATCCCCCCACATTTTGTAACAACCTAGTTTATGTATGGGGTATCCACCCCAGACTCAATAATACAGGGCCATATACCACTGTTACATACACTGGCCTCTGGAGTGCATATGGACACACATGTATTGTGTAGGTGAAGCCCACACATATATGGCCCCAGCCCCAATGTATGTGTGGGGGATATAACAGCAGTGGGGGATACAACAGCAGTGGACTGCTGGCAGGAATGGCAGCGTGGTATACGTATATGTGCATATGCATCACTATCTGTATATGTGTAGACATATAATGCTCTGTATATGTATATATCTGGGTGTGTATATGCATATCTATGTACATATACACACCCGTCTATAGATGTTGATATGTACATGTGCAATTATCTATATAGATATCTGGATAATCATATGTAAATATATGTAGTAGTAAAAAACAGATCCCAACAGCCAGCAGAAACAAGTCTTGTAAAGAGAATTAAGTACTCAAAAATTTGCAAAGGTTGAAAAATACAATTTATTCTGACAGAAAATACGTAAGCGCTTTCACGGTTCTAAAAAGACCGCTTCATCAGACAATGAAGCGGTGTTTTTAGAACCGTGAAAGCACTTAGGTATTTTCTGTCAGAATAAATTGTATTTTTTAACCTTTGTGAATTTTTGAGTACTTAATATGCACATATATATTCACCATATGTCCTGAACATGGGGTGTAGCCCTACCTCAGCACCTATAGTCCCAACTCTGTAGTGCAAGGGGATGTCAGGTATGTATAGCAGGTATATTAGTAGGATATTGTTACTGTAATAGGGATTGTCTTCACAGACATGGTGTGCGTGGGGTGGGTCACACCAGCTATTCACATGTGCGCTGTTGGCTACTGACAGACATCCTAAGGACATCATAGTAGAGTACCACTGCAAGCACGTAATGCTCCTGTGGACTACAGCAGAGATATTGGCCAATAGATGTGGACATTCTGATACACTATGTACACTCCAGAGGTATACACAGAACCCCTTAGTGCAGAACATGTGGACCAAGCCTGACAGTTGATGGGTATAACACATAATGACTGGTATACATTCGCCCCCCCCAATAAGTTATGCATTCACACACCCCTATCTGTCCTTACACATAATAACTGCTGGTACAGAGGTGACATGGCCACATACTACCCACTAGATATTGACATACATCTGTACAGCATCCCACCACTCTGTCTGACATACATGACTGGCAAGTATCTGGACATGACATCTCACTGGGTAAATACACTAAGCTGCTAGGCATGTAACAAAGCACTGTGCAGGCTACAGGCAGATTGGCTCAACACTGGCCTACATCTCCTATCGGGGAATGCACATGTACCGGCATATATAGCAGGCTCTACAGGCATGTCACAGCACAGGGTAAGATACATCTGTGTGAAAGTGCATAACCACAACCAATGTGAACACAGCCACAGCCACATATGGTAAGCTAGTATAATATTACAGTATATGGACTATCTGTTCCACACCATCCTCATATGTGCCACTCACACACTAATCCTATCTATACTGGGCCACTACACAGTGTGTTCTGATGCCTGTCTGTGGTATGGGACATGTGTGTGTATGGCCCTACAAACATGTAAGCCAATACGGTAACATACAGTGGAGCAGCATGTAACATCAGATAGGATGGGACCTAGAATGATGACATCTACCACAGTCTGTACACAGGCCAAGGTACAAATTAACAATACACACACTGTCGACATTCACTATAAGTACACAGACCTCAGTACTGTACAAACAACCACAGAATGTCCAGGTTATGTCACCAAATATAACCCCTACTGTACATAACATGTAGCAGTCTGATATCTCACTGGCTTGTTATCAGATATGATGACACTAATTATGGTGTACAGCACATATACACCTCTTAATGCATGTCATATGTACAAAGGTTGACAGAGTTGTGGCTGGAAGCACATACACAGGGCCAATATTGACATGTTGCTGTGATAACCTGATAAATTTACTGTTGTAACAGGGTTTGTCGCAACATATGTCCTATGAGGGATATGAAGTCAGTAACTGTCATGTCTTTCACCATCTACAGACTGCAATCCTCACGCTACCTTCTACAGTTCACAGATACATGCTCTGTGGGTAACACATGAAACCAAAGGCACCACACACTGCCCAGTCTGCAGATGACACTACAGATGGGGAGTCCCCATAAACATAGAACTGACATGGCGGGTATTAATACATGTAGGGCAGCCATATCCGCACATGCCCTGTTAAACCAACATTACTCCAAATGCAGTATTGCAGTACTTACAGTCTGTAGTCAAGTCAGGCACATCCTCCTCCTGTGTGTTGGCCTGTTTCCACAGTATATGCTGTCAGAAATAAATCTCCAATCCATTTGAGATGCTGTTTGCTAAACAACAGATCGTGTTCTTGCTCACAGTGAATGAAAAGGACCAATACCAACATGATGTTCCTAGATATTGGAGTGTGTTTCCATGCAATTGGCTATGGGAATGTTACCACAGTTGTTCCACATGCAAGCGGCTAGGGGAGGGTTGTAATTTGTGCAGAGGTCATCAGCTGATCATGAGCATCACTTAAAATACACAAGCTGCTGCCTAAGCAATGCATGTATACGTCTCCACATCCACCAGTGAGGGAGTGAAAGAGGCAGACAGAAGCAAAGACAAGTCAGAGAGGAGTGGGAGAATAAAACTTAAGCATGTTTGTGTCACACACCTACCAGCACAGGGTATTAAACCCCTGACAGCTATGTAGTGCTATCACAGTTCTATGCAGTTATTGGATACATCACATAGGTTACCTGTTGTGGAGCCCTCAGCACATATATGTGATGGTGAGTGACATCTGCAACAGCGATATGGTAATTATACGGTAGGTTAAGTACACATGCCTGTCTGTATGAACAGGTGCCACCGTCAACACATCCACACTCTCACAGGGACACACACACATTAACACACTTGGCAGGGCCAGGGATACAGCTCATCACTAGAGAGATTGCCACAACACATTACCGTGCAGGTATCACATGCACCACATGGGTCATACGGAGGTTATATGGGAAAAGGTTATGGGGAGGTGTCTGACATCAGATAGCATGCTTCAGTATGCCAATGGGGGTTGCAGTGAGTGTGGATGTGATCATACGCATCATACAACACATGCACAAACACACAGAGTGCCAGTACTGACATTCATGGGTGCATTTCTGCATGGTCGTGTGGTGGTTGACTGTGCCAGACAGCTATACAAGGCTAGGTGATGTGTATACCTTGGCATCAGGCCACATGACAATGGTCTGCATTGTGGCTCAGGGCTGTAGTTTCTGCATTTGCCAACACAGGTGGGTATCGTATCCACCAATCAGTCACCTGGGTGACTATTGCGTGTGGCCAATGGTGTGCATCGCTTGCCATGTATGTGTTCCTTAGTCCATGACATGGACGGTGTCTGGGATGTGCACACCTCCCACATGCATGTACAGTGACATGTGGAACTGTACCTGGGGTGTCTGGCCCATGTTGTGTTCACAGATTATCATCAAATGTGCCAGTCTTGGCCACCTGTGGCAGGAACTGGTAATGGACAGCAGGTTTAGCTGTGTGCTACCAACATCTTTTTCTTTGGATATTTACAATTTCACATTGTTGGCTGCAGTATCCAGGTGAAGATTTGTTCCTGTGTATTCTTAACCTGAACCAACATTGATAGAATGCTAATGGCATTCCCTGGTGTCAATGGCATCTGTCCATACAGGGTATGTTTTCAGGCATGGCATGTTCTTTGTGGGTCATGTGATGCCACCACAGGTGTTGCAGGTGTCCTGTGGGGAACATGGGGAACATGCACTGTCTGCATGTATGTGCCTATTGGACAGATGGACAGGGTGCCATGCCCTCTGTAGCCCACTGCAATCACTCCATAGTTACTATCAGTTGCCAATATGCAGTGTACTACCCACATACTGGCTGTTGCCTAGGCATGTGTGTGTGTGAGACATGGGTTGAGAGTGTGCTCTGGGTAATACTGGGGTTGCTAACTGTGATTGTCTAGCCTTGATGTCTCTTGTATGGGTATGGATTTGCACCCTAGCCTCTCGGCTATTTCACATCTGTTATCCCACCATATAAGAAATTTGCAAAATCCATTCCACATTGGGCCCAGGTGTCTCACACAAACACACATAAACACCTGTTATGTCTTGAATTAGAACCCCTACCTAACTAGTTTATTACACTACAGCACTGCGCAGTTACAGTATGCACCACAGAGATTACTGGAATACTCCTTCCCCAAAGGTGTATTTCACATTGGATGACATCAGCGGGATTGGCAAAGTAGGGCATTCAAATTGTAGTGAGTGTGGCTAGGCTAAAATGCATTGCTCCCTACACAGACAGTGGCACACATGCAAAACATCCAAAACAGACATGTGTGGGTATAGAACCCCTAACAAAGGTCTATATCACACTACAGCATGGAGCTGCTATAGGATGCACCATGGGGATTATTGGAGAACTCCCTCCCAAAGGTGTATTTCACATTGGGTGACATCAGCAGGATTGGCAAAGTAGGGCATTCAAATTGTAGTGAGTGTAGCTAGGCTAAAATGCATTGCTCCCTACATAGACAGTGACACACACACACACAAAATGCCCACAACCGACATCTGCGGGTATAGAATCCCTAACAGAGGTCTATACCACACTTTAGCATGGAGCTGTTATAGGATGCATCACGGGGATTACTGGAGAACTCCTTCTCCAAAGGTGTATTTCACATTGGATGACATCAGCAGGATTGGCAAAGTAGGGCATTCAAATTGTAGTGAGTGTGTCTAGACTAAAATGCATTGCTCCCTACACAGACAGTGACACACACACAAAACATCCACAACTGACATGTGTGGGTATAGAACCTCTAACAGAGGTCTATATCACACTACAACATGGAGCAGTTATAGGATGCATCACAGGGATTACTGGAGAACTCCTTCCCCAAAGGTGTATTTCACATTGGATGACATCAGCAGGATTGGCAAAGTAGGGCATTCGAATTGTAGTGAGTGTGGCTAGACTAAAATGCATTGCTCCCTACACAGACAGTGACAGACACACAAAATCATGCACAACCGACATGTGTGGGTATAGAACCCCTAACGGAGGTCTATATCACACTACAGCATAGAGGTGTTATAGGATGCACTACAGGTATTAATGAAGAACACTTTCTGCAAAGATGCATTTCTCATTGGATGACATCAGCAGGATTGCCTAAGTAGGGCATTCAAATTTTAGTGAGTGTGACTACCCAAAAAATCATAGCTCTCTACACAGAGTCAGACAGACACACATGCAAACACATGCACATTTGCCAAGTTTGGGATTAGAACTCCTACCTAATTCATTTATCATACTACACTAGTACACAGTTAAAGGATGCGCTATGGAGATTACTGGGCTGCAATCTTCCAGAGGTGTATTTCTAGGTGGATGACATCAGCAACCTTACCAAAGTAGAGCATTTCAGCTGTAGGGAGTGTGACCACCCTAAAAAGCATTGCTCTCTACACAGACAGACACACACACAGGCCAACTCTGAGATTCAAACTCCTACCTAACTAATTTATCACACTACAGCAGTACACAGGTATGGCATGCACTATGGAAATTACTGGGCTGCAACCTTCCCAGATGTGTATTCCTAGGTGGATGACATCAGCAGCCTTACCAAGTAGAGCATTTCAATTGTAGGTAGTGTGACCACCCTAAAAAGCATTGCTCTCTACACAGACAGATAGACAGACACAAACACACTTGCCAAGTCTGGGATTAGAACTCTTACCTAACTAATTTATCACCCTACAACAGTATACAATTATGGCACATGCTATGGAAATTACTGGGCTACAGCTTTTTCAGAGGTGTATTTCTAGGTGGATGACATCAACAGCCTTACCAAAGTAGAACATTTCAATTGTAGGGAGTGTGACCACCCTAAAAAGCATTGCTCTCTACACAGACAGAGACAGACACACACACACACAAACACACACGCACATGCACAGTTGCCATGTCTGGGAATGGAACGCCTACCTAACTAGTTTATAACACTACAACAGTATGCAGTTATGGGATGCACCACAGACATTATGGGGCTAAAACTCTCCCAAAGGTGTATCTCACAGTGGATGACCTCAGCATGCTTGTCATAGTAGGCTATGGGGAGGGCAGTGTGTATGTGCATGAGCCATAACCCATTCATCTAGGGGTTGACATGCCACATGCAGGCACAAACTGGGTCATATTTCACAGGTATGTGTATACAGCTGCTAGATGACTACTTCCTTGTACAGTCATGTTGCACAGCTAGCACGTGCACCCCATAGTCTGTAATGCTGACAGATACTGGTGGCTAGTATCTGCAGTGAGTGACATCTGACCCTTGTGTGGTTGTGGCCCTTTGACTGTGTGCTGGGTGGGACAGGCCTGGATGGCTCTTTGTCACAGTCACCCTCTTCCAGACATCTATGTATGTCTACCTTTGGCTTATTATAGTATGTTGTCCTTACATATATGCCTGTATTCCTATCTACTGCGTGTGAAAAGCATGAGTGGTACATACTGAGGAGTGTCTGCACTAATGTCTGTGGCTGCCAGATATGTCTGGTCCACTGGTGTTTGCAGACATGGCCTTCATGTGTTTAAGTGTGTGAGCATGCCTAGTATGACCTTTCAGTATGTTGTTGACTGATGTTGCCTTCATTTCTCTAAGTGTGTAGGTATGCCCAGTATACCCATCTGTATTGAATGTGTGGATCGAGTCACGGTAGTTTGTACTGCAGTGCTGACCTTTGTGTTGTACACCTACAGGTAGCATGCTGTCTCTGCAGGGTATCCGTCGATCATTTGGTATTGACTGGTACTACATTTCTGCATAGGATGGGGAGGCACACCTGACTATTTCTGCATTTCTACACAGGATTGGGGGGCACACCTGACTGTTACTACATTTCTATGTAGGATGGGGGTGGGCACACCTGACTATTTCTACATTTCTACGTTGGATTGGGGGGCACACCTGACTGTTACTACATTTCTACGGAGGATGGGGGGCACACCTGACTATTTCTACAGTTCTACACAGGAATGAGGGGCACACCTAACTGTTACTACATTTTTACGTAGGATGGGGGGGCACACCTGACTATTTCTACATTTCTACACCTGACTGTTACTACATTTCGGTGTAGGATGGAGGGGGCCACACCTGACTATTTCTACATTTCTACGTAGGATGGGGGGCACACCTGACACTGTACTTGTATGTCGGGTACTCCATTTCATTCTGTAGACTTATCTATCATGCTGACTAGAGGCATACCAGTGTACTACAGATCTTAGCTTTTATTTACCTACATATTAGTTTCTGACTTCCTAACCTACAGAACTGACATCCCACTGCCTGACCTGCTGTAGTCTGTCTGCATAGATCTGGGGGGGTTACCCATAGGCCTCATTCAGATGTCATAGCACAGCCTTTGTTTGTGTTTGTCTACACCTGTCCTGCTGGCTGTGACTGTTGTTGGGTATGTGAACCCCCCTGACTGGCATGAGTGAGTCACTTACCTTGTGGGTGTCCCAGTATTGAGGGTGGTGCTGCAAGGCTGCCTATGTCGGATGCACATAGCACACTCTCTACACATGGTTAAGCACATGTAGTATAATGTTTGGCATGCCTTTTACTGTATGTAAGAGTCAGAGATGGTGTTATTCCCTGGGTCCCTCCTGTGTCAGTGTATGTGCTATGCATTGCCTCTTTGCCAAGGCCAGTGCATACTGAGCACGGCTCCTTCTGCCTACTGGGGCAGGCTCAGGTTGTTCCTCCTCAAAGTCACTCTGTGTTTGTGCAGGCCTTGGCTATGGTGGGGGGCTGTGTGGCCCTGCCCCATGCTTTTCCTGCTGCATCTGTTTCCGCAGGATCAAATTGTGTAGCATGGCACATACAAGGACAATCTGGGTACATGTAGCTGGTGAGTACTGCAAGGCTCCACTGGATGCATCCAGGCACTGGAACCATGACTTGAGCATCCCAAATACACGCTCTACTATAATTCTGGTCTGTGCGTGTGCCTCATTATGGAGTTCTTGTTCGGGTGTGTGTGCATTTCTGATAGGTGTCATCAGCCACTGCTCCAGTGCGTATCCAGCATCCCCCACTAGGTGACCATCAGGGATGTCCCCATTGGCAAATCTCTGGTACAGCTGCATCAGATGCCAGATGTAGGAATTGTGATAGTTTCCAGGGCAGCCAGCACACACATTCATTGTGACTAACTGAGTACATTTCTGCAGATAGCACAAGTCCTGCATGGCCGGTTTCAAGCTTCCTGGATTGCAAAATCACCACATTTGCATAGATGTCTCCTGCAAATGGGGTAATTTGCATATAAGGGCTTAGTCCATGCAGGATTAGTGCAGGAGCACTTGTACATGCCCCTGCAGGCTGTTCCTGGATGGCACAGCAGACATATTGCCTGCTAGAGCTCCTGCACTAATCCTGCACGCCATGCAGGGCATTGAGAATCCGGGGGAATATGTGTTTATCCACATTACTACATTAGTATGTGTCAGCATACTGTGTTTAACTGTCTTATACTTGCATTTTGCTTTATGAATTCCTACATATTTCTGCCATGCTGACCTACAGTGAGCTTACATTCATGAAACTGATTAGAACAAACATTGCTATTGAAATAATGTTTTTTCTGTAAAGTAGAGCTTATTAATGTATGCATTACTCCGCATCACACATACAGAAGTATATTGTATGATGTTTCTAGATGAGTTATGAATAACAAAGAAATGTGTAGTCATCCGCAGCCTAAGCGCTATAGGCATCAGTAAGCCACAGCCATGCTACATGTGTAAAAACCTGCACTATATAAGCTGCAATAGATGTTCCATATGTGATGTTCAATATTACATAACCCCCAATATTTTCAAAAAAAAGGCTACAATGGGATTTGAACGCACATCTATGAGATCACCAATGATTTTATGCCATTGTTTACCCATTTGAGCTAAGTGGCATAATAGCATATTACTCATTCTGAAAGCAGAATATACGGAATATAAGTCACAATTATATGTGTGAAATCTGTATGAATGTACAGTCACAATCTGAGTTTTATTTATTTATTCATTGGCATTTGTTTACTGGGATAGTCCACTGGGACAAGAAGAGCCCATTTTCATTGGAGGCCCGGGGAGAAAAGCTCTACCAGAAACATAGAATATAAAGTACAATGATAAACTAAGTAGACATTTAGGTATACAGAGCATACAGGCTGAACTTGGTACAATGAAATTCAAGTTGTTTGTAAGGTAGAAGGAGCAATATCAAATGGGTAGGAACATATTACAGCTGAACCTAGACAGTAGAAGGATAAAACTTACTTAAAAATAAACATTCTAGTACAATAAGATTCAAGTATCCTTGACAAGATGGATCAGGTCAAATTTCAAGTGTTTAGTAAAGATATTGCAGCTGACATAGTGGAATAGGTAGCATATATAATGCCTGGTAATCATAATATAGTAAGGTAGTACGTTTTGAAATATGTTAAAAGAAAAATAGCACACAATTTATAAGAGCGATTATTCAGGGTGTAAGACTAAGTAGGCAATTGGGAGAGAAAGATAGCTGGAGAGCTAAAGGAGTAAAAGGTAGTGGAAAAGAAAATGAGTCAGAAGTAAGGAAGTACACCTGAAGTGGGCACAGAGAGAATGTTAGGAGGTAGGTAGGCAGACTAGCTTATAGTAGGAGGAGGTTGAGTGCAATTGCAGATCCTGGTGGAGTGGAGGTGATTGTGAAGTGCTGTTTGGAAGCAAACAGTGCTTAGGGTGGTACAAAGAGTTAGGGGAAGGCTGTTCCAGGTTATAGCTATTGCCCAGGAATATTAGTTGTCCAGCTGGTTGCTTGAGTTTATGAACTTGCAGCAGGTGTTGCTTTTCTGATCTTAAGGATCCATTGGGATTGTAATGAGTAAATAAGGATTGTAGGGCAGGGCAACCCTGGGGTTTTGTAAGTATTTCGTGTGTGACAATGAGTTGGAGATAGGTGAGGTAGCGAGGGAGCTCAATCCAATTTAGAATTCTTAGGGGCATGCAGTGGTGTGTAGAAAAATGAGTATCTGTTGCGAATTTGGCTGTTTTGTTACAGCATGTTTCTAATTTAGATCCGAGTGAGGATTGGAGGAAGTTCAGCAATGGGGCACCGTAGACAAGTGAAGGTAGAAAGCAGGTGGAAGCAAGAACTTGTTTAGTAGGGAGAGAAAGGAATGTATGTCAGTAAAGAAGGCCTATTTTGTGGGCTTTATTAATGTTGTTTTGAATGTATAGGTCAAATTTTAAGTTTTCATCAGTTATGACTCCCAGCAATTTTACATGAGAGACTAACTCAATTTTTGTGTCGTTCAAGAAGAATATGTTAAATTGATACAAGTGTTTTTCTTTGGAGGAAATATTATAAGCTTGGATTTGTTTGGGTTTAGATACAAATAGTTATTGTGGAGCCATGTATTTATGGCAGTAAATGCTGATTGAGTGATGTGTTGTAGTTGTGTTGGGTTTTCAGCAGAGCAGATGATAGTGGAGTCATCTGCATACTGAATGAGACCCTTTGTAAAATAAGGAGTGGAGGTTGTTGATCAAGATATTAAACAGTAGGGGTCCTAATACAGAGCCTTGTGGGGCACCAGTGGGGTTGTGGATGTATGGGGAGATGGAGTGATTCACTTTACAGCATGCTGTCTGTTGGATCAGTAGCTTTTGAATCAGTTGATGGATGGAGTTGATAGTCCAATTTGGAGAGTTAGGAAAGAAGGAGAAGGTGGAAGATGGTGTCAAAAGCCTTGGATAGGTTCAGAAATAGAGTGGAGACAAGTTTCCTGGAGTCTCGGGCTTTATTGACTTGGTCCAAAAAGGATATTAGGGTAATAGAGGTACTGTGGCCTGGTCTGAAACCATGCTGGATTTAGGAAAGGATTTGATTGTTGTGAAGGAAGTGTAATAGTTGCATGTGCATACATTTTTCAAGGAGTTTGGAGATGGGAGAACAGAATACCTATAGGGCGGAAGTTAGAAATGTCACTTGGAAGTACCCCCTTTGTGTAGAGGAAGTATGTTTGTTTTTTTTCAAAGGCTGGGAACATAGGATTCTTAGATGGATCTATTGATTATTATGCTAATGGGGTAAGCAATAGCTTTGGCAGCAATTTTTAGATACTCTATGTGTAAGTCTTCTGCTGCATTGGAGCTGTGTTTTAGTTTATGAAGTAGTTTTTTATGGTTGATGTAAGGACAGTCTTGAGTGTGAATTCTGTGAAGCAATTGGTAGTGGCTGAGTTTGAATATGTGATTGGGGGTCTGAGACTGGTTGAGTTCTGGGAGAGAGGTTTGATCAAGTCTGTGTGTAGTGTGGAGTGGAAATTGGGGTTGAGTGTGTTGGGAGAGTGTCAATTGGCCAGGGATGTTTGTTGTGGGGAGTGGTTTTGAGAAGTTGGTGGTAATATCTGCAATGGTGTCAGTGAAGTAGGAATTAAAGAGATTTCCCTGGAGTTTTGTCAGGGTAGGGGCAAGGATTGCTTTTTGTGCCTGCGTTTAGGAGTGCACTGATAGAGGGCCAGAATTGTTTAGGACTGTGTTTGCAATTTTTTTTTGAAGCTTTAAGTAATATTCTTTTTTTAACTTTAGTAACATATTTTTTACTAGATTGCAAAGGTGTTTGAACCATAATAGATCTAAGTTGTTATTGTGTTTGAACCATAATAGATCTAAGTTGTTATTGTGTTTGAACCATAATAGATCTAAGTTGTTATTGTGTTTGAACCATAATAGATCTAAGTTGTTATTGTGTTTGAGCCATAATTTCCAGGTTGTGTCCCTAGTTAACATTAGCTCCTTAGTACATTTGGTTAACCATGAAGCATGAATATTTTTAGAAAGGTAGTGTTAAAGTATTGCAGTGCATCATCTAGGGGGAGAGTTTTTAGGTTATTCCAGTTGATGCTGTTCAGGATGTGGTTGAATGTGTGTGGGTTGACGTTTGATAGGTTTCTGATGTATGTAAAGTGTTTTTTCCATGACAGGAAGTGTAGCTCGAGTAACAAAGGCAGGGTGGTGGTCACTTATTATGTTTGGGAGGGTGCCAACTGATGGGATTTCTGCTGGGTCAGAGATTAGTATCCAGTCATGAATGGAACCTTCATTAGATTTGTTATTATATCTGGTGGGGGTGGTGATAATTTGGATGAAGTTAAACAGGTTAATATTAGAGGATGGTACTTTTGAGGTAATACTTAACTGATTAATGTTAATGTCACCTTGTATTATAGTTTCATTTTTTATGGTTAGGGATGCCCAAGATACTATTTCTTCAAGAACTGATATGTTTTTTATGAGGGTGAATATAAAGGGCAATGATGCAGAGGCTTTTGGAGTTGTTTATTTTTAGAAAGGAGACCATGATTTCTGCGTTTGCAAATTGTGGGATGTTTCTGGAAAATGGGAGTGTATTTCAAGTATTAGGGAATGGAATGGGGACACATTAATTAATTAATTAAATGGGATTCCAAAACATTGAATGTTAATCAGCCTCATTAATTATCCATGGTGCAAATGGTGTTGTGTGTACAGAGTTAAACTCACTTTTTAATTTCTCAAATCTTTTGGGTTTCTAATACCATGACGGGAATGTACCCTATTCCTAAGTCAAAGTATGATTAAAGTTCATGAAATAAGTATTGATTCAATCTTTGGTGTCAGCCAGAAGGGTTGATGTACTGCTAGCTTCCAAGCTAAGCTGTCACCTGCTGACTTTGGTGTGGTGGAATAGATTGCTTCTATCACATGGCTATTTTATCATTAATACATATAAATCAACTTATACATGTTGTTAGTCCTTTTTTTTTTTTTTGTAAATTGCCTGCAAATCTGTCTGTGACATAAAGGAGGGAGCAATATGATTACAATGGGTAAATGACCTTCAGTGACAAGGAGATTTTCCCCATATGCAGTTATATGGATAAAAGGGAAACAGCCCCAGTGAACTATAAATATGGACAGAATGAAAATATATCCAGAGTTATTTCTCATTCAAAGCTGTTATTATATTTCTATAGAACATCATGTTACAGGTGGTAATAGATCTATTTTCAGCATGTGCATGCTGATACATGGTTTCAAGTCCTAATCGTTTTAGTTCTTTTTTCAAAACAGGTTTATTGTTTTAACATATAAGAGAAATATCATAACAATTTTATACAAGTAATTAAAAATAGGTATTATTATAATATTCAACAAAACAACTAAAGTATTTACAAAGACATCCACTACAATCAGATCAATTAATTAAACTAAAATACCGTGCTATTGAAATTAGAATTTTTTTAACAAATTTTGTAAATTATCCCATACAATATAATATGATGTTTTTCTAGTTGTTCTCGTTCTAATTGTGCTTATTTCCATATGGCACATTATATTCATAACATTTTTAAATTCATTGAACGAAGGAGGTGTATCTGAAATCCAATTTCTAGTTATTATTTTCCTGGCCACTGCTAGGATAGACCATAACAAGGGAAGCTTAATCTTTTAACACATTGAGGTACAGGTGTGTTGAATAATATAAGAGACTTAGAAATAATGAAATTATCTGTAAAAGAGCCTGCAAAATTCATTAATTGACTTCCAGTATTCTTTCAACTTCATACAGTCATAAAACATATGAGCCCAGTCAGCATTAATTTCTACATTACATCTCTTACATAGATTATCTTTATTATTTATTTTATTCATCATCAAAGGTGTATAAAAGATCTATGTAAAATTTCCATGTATAAAGTCTCCAGACAATGGAAGATGTAGTTCTATAAGCAGATTCCAATATATATTGTTTATCTTGTTGAGTTGGTGGGTCCCCATTAATAGAGGTGAAATAATTCCAGTATGAATCTACACTGTAAAAAGTTTCTTGTCTGATAATTTTATGTATATATGAAAGTTTACCTTTATCAGAAACTTTATGCTGTAAATTTAATATCAAGTAATCAATCAGTTTTGGAATAGATTCTTTAACTGTTATAGACATTAGATCTATTCTATCAATGAGATGTTGTCTAAAGATCTGAACCTCTAACCAGCAAGTTTCTCTTAGATCAAATTCTTGTTTTAAGAAATCTAGATTTTTAACTTTATTATCAGATATCAGCTGATACCAGTACTTTAGATCATTATCTATAGCAAAATGAGCTCCTTCAGAAGTAGATGACATAAGCATACCCTGAGTATACATTATAGGAATACAATAAAATTCCATTCCCTATACTTAGGGTGCATGAATATAAAGTTATGATAACTAATAATAATATTTAATGGGTAACAAACCATATGTTTAGGTGTAATAGGTGAAGTACAAAATTCCTTTAGCAACCACAACATGGAGTTATTTACAATCATATTTTTATGTGTTAAGGAGATTTTCATGAAGTGCATACTAATTAGCTCCCAATAATCTTTCCATTTTGCGATATATGACTGATCTATTAATAAAGTAATAACTTTTATAATAGAAGAGATAATATATAAATTAAAGTCTGGAAAAGAAATACCCCCTTGAGACCAGCTATTAGTATGTTTCTTTAATGCAATCCTAGGTCTATTAGGTGCCCATAAGAAATTTAACATTAGTGTATTCAGTTTCTTGATAATTATTTTTGTAGGTGAAAGTATTATTGATTGTATTAAGTATAAAATCTTGGGGAATATTATCATTTTAATAATTGTAAGTCTCTCCTCCATAGTAAAAAACATATTATTCCAGGTATAAAAAGATTTTGTATATTAAGAAAACAGGTATTATAGTTATTATATATAATAGATTTAATATCTTTAGATAGTATTATACCTAAATAAGTTATCTGACCTGAATTGGGTACATATTTAGTAAAATCACTAATGCGAATATTTTTTCGTGTATATATAGGTAGTATTTTATTTTTTTCTTCATTGAATATTAAACCAGAAATACTTTTAAAATTCATCATTTTATCAAATAAAGACTGCATAGAAGAATTAGATCCTGCTGATGTAATTAGAACATCATCTGCAAAAAGTTGAATTTTTGATGTATTTTCGTCTATTTCAAAACCCTCTATGTCAGTACTTTTTCTAATCAAATTAGCCCAAGGCTCCATTACTAAAGTGAATAATAGTGGAGAAAGTGGACATCCTTGCTTTGTACCTTTAAGAATGGGTATTTTTTGTGAAACATATGTTCCTACCTTAATATAAGCCAGCGTTCCTTTGTATAAATGCTCAATTAAATTTACAAATGCATCAGAGAAGTTTGTGCATTTCAGTAAGGTAAACAGATAGTCCCAACTTACTGAATCAAATGCTGAACCTATATCAAGACTAATAAGTGTTAAATCTTTCTTTTTCCTATTTGCAAAATCAATTAATGTTAAAGTTCTTCTTATATTATCAAAAGTATTTCTATTTACAATGAAGCCCGTCTGATCTATATCTATAATGCCGGGATGATTGTCTTCAATCTATCAGCAAAAATACTCATAAACATTTTATAATCAACATTAAGTAATGAGATGGGTCGATATGAAGAACATCTAGTTGGATCTTTATTAGGTTTTAAAATTGGTGAAATAAATGTATATTGCCAAGATGGGGGGGTTATTAACTCAGTTTGGGCCAAAATAAAAACCTTATGTATTAATGAATATGTAGTTTTAGAAAGGATTTTATATATCTCTGGTATAATACCATCACTACCCGATGCTTTGTTTGATTTAAGCTTATTTATTTGTGTAATAACTTCTGTATATGAAATACTCTTGTCCAATAGTTTAATCTGTTGTTTATTAAGCTTTTTATTCATGTTTGTGGTTATAAACTCCTTTATTTTATCTTTAGGTTCCATGTTAATGTTGTTATGGTTAATCTTGTGAAAGTGATTTCTAAATTCATCCAATATTTCTGGTATACTAGAAACATTCTTCTTTTTCCTTAGAGAAAAGATTTCTTTGATATGGTTTTTTTTTTATTCAATCTTTTTGTTTTATTTTTAAGTCTATGTAAGTATTTGGGGCTTATTGAATAAGACAAAAACTTATATTTCTCTAAAGTTATTTTAACTTTATGAGTTAAAATTTCTTTGTATTTCTCATTTAGTTTGTTTATTTCTTCAATAACTTTCTTGTCCATAATATTTTCTTTATTATTATGTTTATAAGAGTCTAATTTACTTTGAATATCTAACAATTCCTTATCCCAAGATTTCCTTTTATTATTATACCATCTGATACTTTGTCCATATAGATATGATTTTAAGGCATCCCAAACATAGACAATGGCGACTTCAGGAGTATTATTTATGTCTAGAAAATGTTGTACTTCTGAAAGTATATATTCTTTATAGTCTTTTAGCTGAGTTAAGTATGCTGGTATCCTTTTGATCTGAACATTATGAGTATTTTTTATCATGAATTCAAAAACAATTGAGTTATGATCAGATATAGGACATGAAATGATTTTGGAATTAATTAAATCTGTTACCATCTGGTTAGAAATAAAGACCCTATCTATTTTTGAATAAGTTTTGTATCTGTTAGAAAAAAGGTGTATGGTAATGATTTTGAATCTATCTGATTATTAATATCATTCAAATGATAAGAATTAGCAAAATCATTTAAATGTTTTGCATTAGATGTAATTCTTCTTTTCCTTATAGTGGTAGTATCACTTTCATGTAGTATACAATTAAAATCACCAGCTAAAATAATATCCCCTATAGAGAATGATATGATCTTATCAATATGATGTTTCACTGTATTAATACCAATTCCAGGTATCCAATATACATTAATTAAAGTGTAAGTCTTCCCATTAATTTGTATTGTAACCATACAAAACATTCCTTTGTCATCCTGATAAGACTTAATGGTTTTAGGAATGGGCATACTTTTATTCCATAAAATAGCCACTCCTCTTTTTTTCTGAGTGTGCTCTGAACTAACCAATAATGTATACTTATTAGTGGCTAGTTTATCAATATCTTTTTTCAAGAGATGGGTTTCTTGCAGGAAGACTAGATTGGCCTTGTGTAAATTAATGTATCTTATTAGGCTTGCCCTTTTACACGGATTATTCAATCCATTAATGTTTAAGAAATTCCTTTTAAAGATGTCATTTGGCATTTTTAAAACTCAAGAATCTTATGATCGAAATAACAAATAACAAGATAAATAATGTTACATCTCCTCTTTTAGGTGTACCTTTAAATATAGCTGTATTTATTAAATCTCTTATGGGATTTTGTATAGGATTCAATTTTGTTTGTAGTGACAATGAGTGTACAAAATATATTGTGGATGTCAAAACTATATACATATAACAATGAACAAGTGAAAATAATGTAAGGATTAAACCTTGCATCCAGCCTGGAGTTGAAAAATCCAACTTAGAGTAGTATTTACTACTCAAGTTAACCCCCTACCCTAAGCAGCAGTACCTCAGCTACCACCTTATCAATTTAATACTAGTTATATTTAACTGAGGTTAACAGTTTTCAATTCAATTATCTATCAAGACAAAACTACACATTTGGTAAAACAGCATCATATAAACTAAAATAAACTTTTTTTTTTTTTTTTTTTTTTTAAAACTGTTCATACTACTATATAGATCTATGTAATATATAACACTTGTATTCAAATAGCATTCAAATAATCTTGATGTCAGAAATCAAGAGGAGAGAAAATTAGGTTCTAACATTCATTTAAATCAAAAGCTTTGGCTAATAAGATTCAGACATTACATATATTAAGATGCATCTATTTTCTGTCATGTGAATACTATTAACAGCTTCCAAAAAAAAAATCTTGAATTGTTTGTATATGAGCATTTACTTACTCATTATTGTCAATAAAGTAAAATATTGTATTCATAAAAATTATTATAAATCATATTGCATAGTTATGCAAATTCTCAGAAACACTTGCATTATTAAAAAAAAAAAAAAGCCATCACACACATACACACAGACACACACACACATACATACACACACACATACACATACACACACACACACACACACACACACACACACACATATATATATATATATATATATATATATATATATATATATATATCTGATCTCACTGAGATGTGTCTTTGTTGAGCACTATCCTACTTGCTGTCCCTAGAATAAATCTGTCTGCTTTATAGAAAATAATGCACAGCAAACACATTTTAGTAACCAGATTTTACAATCATGCTAACCGACTGCTTTAAAATATATCACATGACATTTCTTCCAGAATAGAATTATAAAATTGTTTATGCTTGTCAATCAGATTAATTAAATGAATTATAATAAAGTATATGTTTGGAACAGAAGTTTTTAACACAGATTATTATGCTGCTGTTAAGTAGATTTTCAAAAACATTTAAATAAATGTTTCATTTTCTATGCCTTCTAAAATAAGACATTTACTTACTACTAGAAACTACATCATTTAAACTCATTATAACTGACATATTTTATGAATAGAGTATTTTTCCTGAATCTGTGGTGTGTCAGTATGATAACTAGGTCAGAGGTTATACTAACTGCTTTCAGTTTCTCTGTGAGAATTCTGTGAGTTGAAGCTTTTGAAGTAGTTCATGGACACTGTGCATGAGATAGCCCACATCCCAAATTGTCTCCCTTAACATTTTGGCGGGAAACTTATTAAAACTTGTGACAAACATTCATTTTGTCAATAGAGTAAAATATTGTATTCATAGAAATTATTATAAATCATATTGGATAGTTATGCAGATTCTCAGAAACACTTGCATTATTATATAAAAAAAAGCCATCACACTCACACACACACATACACACACACACACACACACACACACATATATATATATATATATATATATATATATATATATATATATATGATCTCACTGGGTTGTGTCTTTGTTGAGCACTATCCTACTTGCTGTCCCTAGAATAAATCTGTCTGCTTTATACAAAATAATGCACAGCAAACACATTTTAGTAACCAGATTTTACAATCATGCTAACCTACTGCTTTAAAATATATCACATGACATTTCTTCCAGAATAGAGTTATAAGATTATTTATGCTTGTCAATCAGATGAATTAAATGAGTTATAGTAAAGTATATGTTTGGAACACAAATTTTTAACACAGATTATTATGCTGCTGTTAAGTAAATTTTCAAAAACATTTAAATAAATGTTTCATTTTCTATGCCTTCTAAAATAAGACATTTACTTACTACAAGAAACTACATCATTTAGACTCATTATAACTGGCATATTTTATGAATAGAGTATTTTCCTGAATCTGTGGTGTGTCAGTGTGATAACTATGTCAAAGGTTATACTAACTGCTTTCAGTTTCTCTGTGAGAATTCTGTGAGTTGAAGTTTTGAAGTAGTTCATGGACACTGTGCATGAGACAGCCCACATCTCAGATTGTCTCTCTTAACATTTTGGCGGAAACTTATTAAAAGTAGTGACAAACATTCATTTAGTAGTGTAAATGTATGTAAACATGACAAAACCTTCACAATGTATTCCACAGACCATTACAGCCTCTTACTTCTTTTCAGAAAGAGAAACAAATTGAATCACAGCTTGCCATTAAATCTTCAGATATTTTGACTGGTTATGAAACAAAACATTATAACTGACATATTTTATGAATAGAGTATTTTCCTGAATCTGTGGTGTGTCAGTGTGATAACTATGTCAAAGGTTATACTAACTGCTTTCAGTTTCTCTGTGAGAATTCTGTGAGCTGAAGCTTCTGAAGTAATTCATGAACACTGTGCATGAGACAGCCCACATCTCAGATTGTCTCTCTTAACATTTTGGTGAGAAACTTATTAAAAACTAGTGACAAACATTCATTTAGCAGTGTAAATGCATCTAAACATGACAAAACCTTCACAATGTATTCCACAGATCATTACAGCCTCTATGTAAGTGAAATTAAGCCCAAAATTACCAACAAGCAATAAAACTCAACATTCTTCTCCCAACTCAATTTTCATACAAATCCTATTATTCACTGTGCCCACACAATCAAAAGCATTTCTATATATTAATAAAGAAAAGAAAAAGAGAGTAGAAAATAAAAGGGAGTGAGGCAGAAATAAAAAATGTAAGAGAAAGCTGTAAGAAGTATATACAATGGTATGTTACTTACTGTTTATATTAATAGAGTTAAAAATAAAACATATTATTTACTCTTATTTAGTTCTGATTATTATTAGTTAAAGCATAACAGATTATTTACAAACAAGCATAAGCAGTATAATCAAGAAAGTATAATTAGAAATAGCATTTGAAGAACTTATAAAACTTTTACAAGGAATAAATATGTTATTATTCTATTAATGATATTTTCATTACTGTTCACTCCTGCCCTCCCCACCCTTTACCCACTACATAATCTAAATAGAATGTCATTGTTTAAACAAAGAAAATAATAAAAGGAGAAGGAAAAAAAAGGTAAAGATAAAAAATGTATCAAATTACTAACCTTACTTCTTTTCAGAAGAGAAACAAATTGAATCACAGCTTGCCATTAAATCTTCAGGTATTTTGACTGGTTATGAAACAAAACATTTCTTTGCACATAGAGAATAACTTTGATTAAATCTTTTCCAAAATATTTGTGGCTTTCTGGAAATGCAGGAACTATATTCAAAAAGATTAATAATGAACTAAAATGATGAGAGAAAAAAAACATATAACAAATCATTTGTTTTTTAGTCTCTTCTTCTCTGAAGTCTTCCATGAAGCTTCAGTTGCCAATCTCTTTAATGAAGAACTAGCCCATTCCATTTCTTCTATTTTATCCAAAATCCTTTTTCTTTGACAAACAGTAAAGCAGAGTCTAAATCATCGAAAACCTTAGGACCATCAGGAAGGAAGATTTTAAGCTTGGCAGGAAACAGAAGGTATGTTTTAAACTGTGCTTTTTTAAGCTCCCTTATTAGTGGCAGAAAAACTTTTCTTTTAGCTATTACCATGGAAGAATAGTCATTGTCAAAGCACAGTTGTCTCATTAATCTTAACAGGAGCTTTAGCCCAAGCAGATTTAAGAACCATCTCTTTATCAAAGATGATAGAAATCTAACTATAACTGATCTAGGATATTTTTGTTAGAGTTAGTATTAGCTATAGATCTATGTGCTCTTCGATACCAAAAGAGAATGCTTCTGTTAAGTCTAAAGTTTTAGGGAGCCAAGTTGTTAAAAAGAAGTAATATTGTTACCTTCAATATTTTCTGGCAGTCCAAAAATCCTAATGTTATTAGCCTAGATCTATTTTCCAGGTCATCCAGCTTTGTTTGTAAATGTGTATTTTGTTTCAGCAGAAACTCAATGTTGATTTCCTCTTCTTGGATTCTATTTTCCATGTCATTCACAGCTTCTTCTATGCCTGTCATCTGGATCTTCTGTTGTTGCAGGTCTGTATGTAACAGGTCTATTTGTTTTGTAGTTTTTCTATGAAGGTGTCTATTTTAGTATCCATTTTATCCATTTTATCAGTAAGTTGCTGGATTATAATTATCAGAGACTGAAGTTCTTTCTTGATGCTGGAGTCTTGAGAATTTGTCTTACTGGAACTCATTTCAGACTGATAAACTGACAGGAAAATTTCCACAGTGATTTCTGACAGGAATATTGTTAAGATTTCCTTTCTTTTTTAGATATAGTTCAAGAACTATATAAAACAAACGTATTTAGAAAGAAAATTACTTCAAAAATTAATTTTTTAAGTAATTAATTCCTGTCAGTGTAATGAAATTGGTGGAGCTGAAGAAATCTGCTGCTATCCTGTGTTCATCCTTGGCCACGCCCTCCTCATCCAGAGTTATTTCTGACCAACATGTAATGTCTGTATGTTTATAGAAAATAATGACTTCTAAGGACTTCCATATGTTCGCCGACTAGTTTATAAATACTGTCTGATACTTAGTAATGTAGTAATAGTTGTCTGTACATTCAAATAGAGACAAAATGAGGATAACTTTGACTGTTCAATGTTTATTTTGTTGATATGTCTTTATGAGTGCATAATAGTTCATTTTAATATGCTGACTTTTTTCTTTACTGTTTCTGTATAACTTGCATTATGTGTGTTGAGTACCATAGAATGACAGTATCATTTGTTATGATGTGTGTCACTGACTGCGGTTGTAAAAACAGGCATCTGATATTTTTGATGTCTGTTTGGATGTGCATGCAACTGTGGAAATGTGATTACTCTAGTACTGGGCTTGTGGCACATTGGTTGTTGTGATACCCAGTACCATGGGTTGAAATCCCATGTATAATTTGTGCAACATTTTAATGCATTGTTATAATGCACAGTGGCACAGAGGACAGCATTGTTGCCTCACAGTAAGAGGTTCAGCAGTTTGGTTCTTGGTTGAGATGTCTTCCCTGTATTGTCTTTATGTTTCCTTGTGTTTGTGTAGGTTTCCTCCAGGTGCTCCAATTTCCTCCCACATTCCAAAATCATGAAATAGATGGATTGGGCACTCTAAATTAGCCATAGGTGTGAGTGCATGATGTGGAAGAACAAACATGGCAGGGCTAACCACCCAGTGCTGTAAGCCTTGATTCTAGATTATTATCACTGTTAAAGTGACACCCTGACCTCATGTGGAAAAATGGGAGGAAAGGGGTTGTGGATGGATTTGGTGTGATGATGTTGTTACTTCGTACGTATTAAATATTCAGACATTTTATCATATCCAGTCTGATTATCTGTACATAACAGTAATGTACATGAAATTGATTGTTTTGCATAGCGTTTTATTGTAAATGAGAGGCAAGCAAGTCAATTGATATATACTTGTAATATCATCATGTCAATATGTGAGTCCCCATACATGTGCATATCACACTGTCTTCCAGATGTCAATCAGAATTAGGAGAGTCAATTTCTTGCACAGAGAAAATGAAATTATAGCCAAGGCTCTGCACCGGCATGGCCACAGCCTTCTTGGGCAGACAGGCAATACTGTTTGAAGGAATGAAGTGTGGACAGACCTGCCAATCATGATCAGTGCTGTGGTGGTCACAGTAGATCCAGAAAGGCCTGTCAGTGACATTACTCTAACAAAACCCTCTGTGCAGCCCACAGACTCTGTGACTATAAGAGGATGATGAATACCAATAGAGGTGGGCCATGCTTGCCTCTCCCAGGTGAGATAACTATATTTCTGGCTCCACATCATACCACCAGTCATAATCTTCAGGTAACAGAAGTAAGTTTTGAAGCAGGTGTTCCAGGATATACAGGTATGTCCTAACTTCCAAAACAATGCAGCATGCACTCTTCTTCATTAAGGGTCTTTATTTCAGAAATATTAACATAGTCTTATATTTGTGTTCCAGCATAATTATAATGTGAATGTGGAAACACACATGATGTGGATGCACAGAGTAAGTGTTGCAGCCTGTTATCTTACCAGCACCATACATACACAACACTTCCAACAACATGGACCTATTTTGCAATTGCATTGATCCATCAGCATATGCACAGCAGCAACACGTCAAATAAGGGTCTCCATATACTGTTAGTATGATCCATAGTTATCTGTGCTTCTGCTTCTTGCCATGGCTGCAGCATATACTCACATGCTGATGTTTTTTCTGCCATTTTAGCCTTCAGATGCATCTTTGCAAGATATGGGACTTGCAGCTGCACATGCAGACAGACCAGGTATGGTTGTCTATCTTGTTGATATGATGCAGGCCTCTGTAGGACACCTATGATGTATGATGTTCATGTTGCTGTGGTCCATATACTGGTACATTTGGAAGACATATGCACTGTTTGTCATCCTGTTACTGTGAGTGATATTTGCTCTGTGCCTCTGCCTCTGGTTATGACTATGGAGCATACTCACATGTTGAAGTTTGTGTGCCTTGTTACAGTACAGAATCTGCATTATGACAGATGTTACACTCCTCAAAAAGGAAGGATGCATGTGATAAGGCATTGCATCTGTTTATAGTATGTCACTATTGATAATACCATCTGTGCCCTTCGTGACTACTGTGTTCTTCTTTACCTGCCTTACCAGGACATTGTGGTATATGGCTGCATTCTCCATCACCCATGCCTAGTTCTTCTCACCCCATTGTCCTTCTGCTCATCCAGTGACTGCTGTGATATGTCATCTTCAGACATCTGGGGTTTCTGGGGTAGGTTACTTGCACCTATGGTTGGCAAGCCACCATGTTTTGCTGTTATCATGTTATGTAGCATGTCACACTCAGTAATCATCTGTGATGACTTTTCTGTTTGTATTGTAGTGCATCCCTGGATGTGTCTAGACATCTGGATCTTAATTTCATCATGCCAAATACAAGCTTGATGGTATTTCATGTCACCATGTATACTCTATTGTATGCATGCTCAGCAGGGTTTGATGGGGTTCTGTATGGCAGTCACCTGTTTATGGGAAGAAGACAACATATACGTTGTCCTCATGCTTAATGTTTGCAGGTGTTGATTCTGCTGGCATTGTATCTGTGGTCCTGCACTTATCAATTAGTAGTCCCTCAGGAATTTCCCCATGTTGGAAAGCAGCTGTCAGACCACTGCAGAATCATGGACACAAATAGGGTGTGTCACCATGATATTGTTAATGAGGCCATCTGCTGAGCACACCACATGACAATTAAGCAATGGCTACCCCTTTCTATTGCTGCACAGTTCTGCATTAGATACAGTGGAGGTTTTAATTTGAACGTGGGTGCAATCTATTGCACTGATGACATGGGGGAATTGGTTATGGCATAAAACTGTTGCATGACAGTTCTTTGATCCATGACTGTTGCTGGGAAGTGATTGTAATCATCCACCTTGGTGCACACTGCTGCCAGGAAATGTGACAGGATGTGACTGGTCCTTGTCCGGGGCACTCCTAGAACATCTCCCTGGAGTCACTAAAATGTCACAAAGGCCAGTACACCTAAACTCAGACAAACTTTTATTTCTAGAGGTACTGGGTTACCTCACAGTCTACGAGCAAACATGTGGGGAGTACATAGTCTACACACAGCCCGCACCAGCTTTCTGTCTAATCTTTATCACTCAATGATTTCCTGATCAGAGAGCTGGCTCAAATGTAGCCTGGCTTGGTGCCTAGTTGTCTGCCTTCTGCGACGCATTTGCATATCTTCTTCCATTATGGCTTGCAATACCCCAGCCTGCTGTAGTGCATTAAATGCCACTTGCGTTATTATTTTTTTTCATTAATGCTGTGGATTCCACAGGATTCCATAAAAATCAGTGTAATATTACATCATAGCGATAAGGCATGTATGGGGTCTGCTAAGTGCTTTCAGAAAGTTGATGGCAAAGTACTTTGCCACATTTAAGTTGCATTGGGAATGCCAGCTGTGTTTTGGAATCCATCCAGTATGCACAGAGTCCATAATTATCCTACTCTAAATTGATAATTACTTACTCTTGTTTTAACATACTTTATGAAGTCACATCTGCCTCTGATGTGCTGATATTTTCCTTCAGCATGCTGTACTGTCCAAACTTTCTTTTGGAATCCAGCCCATTGCCTCTTTCCATTCCTCTTCTATTACTAAAACTTTATTTCTTTCTCAACTTTTCTGCAAATCTTTTCCCACAGCCTTCCCTCTTGCTTTTAATAAGCTTTCATGCATTATCCTGCCTTTCTCCTTTGTTATATGTTTTATGTTTTCTATGGGATTAGTGTAGATTTACTGTCATTGTTTTTCCTATTTCATACCTCATCTTTTTTCTGGCTACTACTTTCTAATCACTAATCCAACCTTCCAATGTTCCTCCTCCATGATTTTTTATGACGGCATACTTTATTAGTAACAATACACTCCCAGTTTCTGATTGCTTTGTTCTGTACCCTTACCAAGCACTAGGTGACCTAGGCTATTGTCTAGGGCCTGCTGCCTTGGGGGGGGGGGGGGGGCTGGCATAAAATTTAATTTTAATTAAACAAAAAAAAATACACATTTCTTCTTTAAGGACACACTCTGCATCTGTGGTTTCAGCTTTAGTATGATGTACACATGCATGGCAATGCCGGGAATTTAATGTCTCACTTTGAAACTTCACTTCTAGGACTAGGGTTGCCATTCCAGAAAAGAACTGCTGCTTCAGGGCTGCTATTCCAATGGAGAACTTCTGCTTTTATTTTTACATGAACTAGAGAACTGCTGATACCATTTGATTACACAGAACTTCCATGAACTTTTGGAACAGACTGGGAGATGAGATGAGCATTCTTTCAGCAGGTGTGTGTGTGTGTGTGTGTGTGTGTGTGTGTGTGTGTGTGTGTGTGTGTGTGTGTGTGTGTGTGTGTGGTTAGTTAATCAGTATAAAATGCCCTCCTTAGATGGCAGGTTAGTTAATTAGCTTGTTTAAGCTCAAGCTCTATACCTTGGCCACAAGACACAAGAGTCTTAATCTTCTACAATATCTACCAGACTGATCACTTGGTGATCTGAGTAATTGAAATGTTCTGAAATGGGTAATTCTGTCTTTTATTTGTTGGCACATTTTGTTTCACTATTTAATGAAAAAATCTTCAAAAGCACATTTTCAAGTAATGTGAGTTTCGGTACATTTTCAATGAATATGAGTTTCAGTGCCCTTTCAAGTGCAGTGAGTTTCAGTGCATTTTCAATGAATATGAGTTTCAGTGCCCTTTAAAGTGCAGTGAGTTTCAGTGCATTTTCAAGTTTCAAAGGAAGAGAGAAGTTGACTGTTGCTCATGCTAAGTCTGTTTTCAATATGCAGCTATTTTGTATTTTTAATGAATGCGAGTTTCAGTGCATTTTCAAAGAATGTCAGCTTCAAGTGCAGTGAAGTTTACTGTTTCTTATGCAAAGTCTGCTTTCAACGTGGAACTGTTTCGTTTAGCAGATAGCATACTTGCCTTTGGTTATACTCCCACACCATGAAGATGGATTGCTGTGCACTTTGTTTGTGTGTGGATGGTTGCACACCTGTGTGCATCATCTTTTGGATGAGATGTTAAGCCAAGGACCCCTCTGTCTGTGTTAATGGTAGGTACTGTGAGATCTTTTATATCCACCTGAGCTATCAAAAAGAGTAAGGGAAAGTTCCCAAGTAGTATAAAAATCACCAACAGTCTCCCCTGAAAAGATCCTACTAGCCTAGTGGGCTAACCTGGCCAACAAAGGATACTTAAATTAAAAGTTTTAATTAAATATATCTCTCTGCCTTCATTTCAAAAATAAGGAAGAAAATAGTATGTACGCAGTTTTGAGCAGTTTTTATGGTAATTGGAAGGGAGATAAATAATAGAACACCAGAAATGCAGCAGAGGGGCCCTAGTCCATTCCCCCACCTAGGGCAACACTTGATCATAATCTGGCTCTGCCCTTACCCATTCTACAAATTTAAAACCTACAATTTAATCTTATAAAGTGGCATATCCCCTTCTTCTTGTTGCTTATTTGCAGTCAAGATATTCTGTGCTGTTCTTGCTCCTAAATGCCCTTCTCCAGTGATATTATTCCCTTATGTTCTGGATGAACTGCAGTAGGACTTTTTTCATATTTTTTGTCTTTCTTTGACAATTATTCTTATTCTTAGTGCAGCTTTCACTCCATCTCACCAATTAAGTCCCATTTCCTGTTTATTTTTTGAATTGTCTCTTTCTGTAATCAAATTATACTCCATGGATTACCAAAGCTAGTCTCTCCCTCATGCAGAAAAGGGACAATGCCTGGAAATCCTGGAATAAGCACAAAACTACATCAGATCTCCAGCTCTATAGAGAACTTAGAAATCGTGCTAAAAAACAAATCTACCTTGACAATTTTTTTTTACCTCAACCATCAAAAAAACCCTCATACCAACCCAAAAAAATTATGTTCCACTATAAACAAAATTCTTTAGCTTGGTAACCCCCCCCCAATCCTTTTCCTAACACCTCCTCTCTCGAAACTGCCACTCTTCTTAACTCCTTCTTCATTAACTCCACACAGAACTTACTTAAACCCAATGCTAGTGTCATCCCTGACACCCCTTCCCACCTCCTCATTCCACTCCTTTCTCCATTAAACCCATTCCCACCTCAACTATCCGATTGTTTCTCAAACTTAAACCTTGTTCCCCCTCTGCTGACAACCTTCCATCTTACTATCTTAAGTTACAGCAGCTTCATCCATTGCCTACCCAGTTTCTATACTTATCAATCACTCAATAAAAGAAGGTCTTGTCCCTACTGTCTGGAAAAAAATTGTACATCTTGCCCCTGCATAAATAGGAAACTCCACTGACCCTTCAAAATTTAGGCCCATCGCTATTTTTCCCCCTTTCTAAAATTCTCGAAAAGTGTATACACAGACAGCTCATGTCTTATTTCATTCATGAGAACCTCCTCACCCCCACACAACATGGATTCAGACCTCATCATAAAACCACTACTGCCCTTACATCTTTCACTCAAGCAACTTCTTCATCTCTTGATAATAATAAATTAGTCTCCTGTCTGTTCCTTGACCTCTCTAAAGCCTTTGATAGTATATCCTGTAAGCTCCTTCTTTCCAAACTAGCCCCCCTTAACCTTTGTAACTCCTCTCTCAGCTGGTTTTCTAATTATCTATCTAATCAGCTACAATCTGTTAAATGTCTCTCTTCTACCTCCCACTTTCTCTCTGTGGAAACTGGTGTGCCACAAGGCTCCATCCTTGAGCCTCTCTTGTTCATCATCTTTACTAACAACCTCTACCATTCCTGTCCTCTCTCCACTCTGATTCAATATGCAAATGACTCTACTATCATCTTCACATCTGACAATCTACCTCACCTTCTCATCTTACTCAAGAATCTCTACATTCTGTTGAAAAATGGCTCTCTGCTAATCAATTAATATTTAACCCTAACAAAACTAAACTTCTACTCTTCCTGCCTAAATCTCTTCAACATCTCAAAATAACACTCCCATCAAAGTTAAATCACACACTAAACTCCTTGGAGTTTATGTAGATGATGAACTTAAATTTGACATTCACATTAATAACTGTATAAAAAAACTCATCAATAACTTGGACTGCTGTACAGGAATAACAAATTCCTAAACTCCTGAATTTAAACTGTCCTTAGCTCAAGCATACCTTCTTCCCACCCTTCTCTACTCTGCCCCTTTATTCACCCAACTACAAAAGAATCTGACTACCAAGCCTGAACACACACATAATAAAATAGCTCGATTCACCAGTAATCTCCCTTATCGAGCACACCACTGTCTTTCCCTAAAGAAACTCCACTGGCTTGAACTCCAACACCAAATCCTCCTGCCTCAGCTCCATCTGACCCACTCTATCCTTCACCATCCCCTTGTTTGTCCATCTCTGACTAATCTTATCTCCCCCTATATCCCTAACCATAGCCTACGTAGCTCAGACCAACTCCTATTGCGTATCTCCAAACCTAACAAATCCTTTGGTAAGATACTCTGTAGCCATTCTGTCACCTCTGCCTAGAACAAACTTCCTCTAAATTTATGCACAATTGATAATACCCACAGCTTTAAAATAGCATTGAAAGAATACCTGCATACCTCTTTGATCTGCTCCTGCAATGACCCCACTTGTACATCTTCCTCATTGCTTTTCTCTCAATAGCTAAGGTCACCGCTTCTTTTTCTACCTCAACTATGTATTTAACTCAAATTTCTGATCAATCTTCCTTCACCACTAACTTCCCTCCTCTCAGTCTCCTCCTCTTTGTCTACCTCCAGTTCCTGACTCCTCTTAAGGTTTTTACATTGCAATTACTGTCATGCTGAATGTCACAAATTGTTTTAAATCATTGACTTTCTTATTTAGTGTAATATGTTCCTGTAATTTACTTATATGTTTCTTTTCCTTGTTTTTATCTATTTTTTACCTCCTTTGTATAAAGATCAATTGTTCTACTTTAATTTTTGTATTAATGTATTGATTATTATGTAATTGGAGCTTTTCTCCTCGGGTCTCTGCTGAAAAAGGGCATCTTGCCCAGCCAGACTAACCCGGTTAACAAATGTCAAATAAATAAATAAATAATATATATGTTATGTCTTTAAGTTTTCGTCTTAGATTTACCTCTCTTAATTTCTGATATTCTCATCTCTAGATTTGCTTTTATCATCATTTTCCTACGGTATGTCACTTCACAGTAAGACACTGTCCTGTCAGATTCTCAGCTAGAGTGTCTTCTGTGTGGAGACATGCGTGAATGGGCGTACCTTCGTTGAAGGTTATGCATCAGGGCCGGCAACTCGGCACGTAAAAATCAACTGCCAATCATGAGCGGACCGGAGTTCCGCTGTGGCGACCCCTAACCGGGAAAAGCTGAAAGACACAACAACATTCTGATGTATTTCTGTTCCTCATGGAAGCAATTAATACATTCCTCTGTGAACTTTTCTTTACAATAGACATATTTAGTCTACTTGCCTGGATAAGTATATTTCTTGTAAAATGTGTCTATTTCCTTGTTCCTTTCTTTCTGGATATCTGTTTAGACCCCTTTTATCAACTCTCCCTTTAAAATACTGTATACTTTCTTATGCTATGCCCTTTCCTCATATATTTATTTTTTATCTATAGCTAAATTTGGCTCCCTGTTTAAATATCTGCAGTTGAAATGTCAAGTGTCAAAAAGCTAAAAATAAGTCCGAAAACCAAGAAAATAGCGAATCTTGAAAATAGCTCTTCCCCTTAATACTTCTTTTTGTATGGGGGGCAAGCTCCCTTGCACTCTCCACACCCCTAAACTTATTTTTATAAACCAACTTCAAAACAGTCTTCCTGAGAGAAAAGGGAATATCGCAAGAAATGGCATCTCGAACTTAATATATGTAAGTCCAATCTTTCAGCCATTCAGTCTCCAAGTTTTGGGTTTCACTCTAGTGGGTACCGACATTTTAAATGATTACCATTAAAGTCATCTTTTTCTTATTAGCTGTTTATCAACATAACCCATCAGATTTAATTCTGAAATAGAAAAAAATATTTTTTTATAAAAAACATATCACCTCTGTTTAGGCCATATACTTTACTAATACCCCATTTCCTTCTAGGTTATTTATTCTATCATCTGTTATATCACTGTCTCATTTAATTGTCAATTCTTTTTTGAATAACATTGCTACCCTCTTTTCTCACCACATATTCTCTAGTCTATTGCTTTTAAAAATATACCTTATTTTTTTAATTTATTTGTGTTTTATGACATGAGTTTTCTCTCTTGCAACAATGCCACCTATCCTCCTCTCTTTATCCTTCAAGAAACAAAGACATGCCCCGGGATTCATGAACCTTGCGCCAGGCGCCAGCATAGCGTTGGCGTTATAACGCCAAATATGGCTGCTGAGCGATTCTGGTATGAATGAATTCCACGTGCACTACCGGCGTGCGCCGGACCGTCTCCGCCCCCGGCGTAGGTATGCAAAACACACTGTGTGCGGTATTGCACCATGCAAATGAGGGCAAATAGCGATCCACGAAGTGGCGCAGGCGTAGCGTAAGACGCGGCAATGTAAACCAAAAAAAACGGTTTACATTTACCCAAACATGACCAAGGAGTAACGGAAGGCTGTCAAAGTCAGGTATCATACAGGTACAATATGCCAATGTGGAAAGGCACCGAGAATGTCCAAAGAAAATATGCACAAAATGTAAAAATGACATAAATGGCGCGTCGTAGAAAGAACAGCAGACCCCCGGGATATGTGCACAGAAGTTGCAAAGCAATGAAATAATATGACAATGTCCTAAAAGAGCAGTATAACACACATCAGCTGCACAGCCACCACACACCATAGTATGTATGTAAAGCTTCAACCCCAGCGCAATGGTTGTCAAGGAGTGGTGGCGGTGTTCGCACCGTAACCATGTATTAGTAGTCAATTCCATGCAAATGAGGCAGATAATAGTGAATCGCAAAAGCGGCGCCGTAAGGATGGAGCAAATGGCGTAGCGGTACTACACCGAGTGGCCTACCACGAGATACATGTCAACCACAGAGGGTGTGCCACTGTAGGAGGAAGGATATTGGAGGTCAGCAAATCTGGGCTGTACAATGCACATCACAGCATCAGGACTGGCGTGTGAGGAAATAGATGCGCTGAGAGTACATAATGCGTGCACAGATGCATGTGCACGAGGATGACTACGTTCCTCAAACCAGTCATGTGACGGCCTCCCGTCAACAACCACGGATATAGGAAGGTAATGCGGAGAATAGCCGAAAATGCGGAAGCAGTGTAAATGGAGCCGTAATGAGCAATCAACACCAATCAATCCAGGAAGGGCAAACGCCGGCAGCTGATAACTCTGCATGCAGACTCCTGCATAACACAAAGGGGAGGCATATGAATGCAAAGATAGTAGGGGATGTAGTAGAAATGCAAAGAGCAAAGAACCGAAATAGCACAGCCAAGTACAGAGGTAGCATAACTGCGGCTGCAGATAAAATGCATCATATGCCATGTGCCTGCAGGATGCAGTAATGTAAGATGCAAGGCCAAGGCAATGCAGGCAACTGTAATGTAACACTACAGGCAGTACCGTTGCAGTTGCAACCGTAAAACCACGGAAATAATCCATGGATACGGCTGCACAGACACACCCAATGACATCACCGGGTATACAGCACAACAGTATTAAGTGTGAATGCACACAACACACAGCACGATTTCCCAAACGCCGCACCGTAGGGTGTAAACAGACGGGGAACTTTTAATATGTATATGCTGGGTGCCGCCGTGGCCATGATGCATAGGTATGTGGCAGAGACAGACGGAGTTGCGGAGGGTGGTGCCGACAACTACCGTAGGCCTCACAGGAGAAGGAGAGTGTTCAGACCAAGGGTGACCTACCAGGGGCTGCGAGACCTGGAGATAGTAGAGCGCTACAGGGTGGACAGGGACACGTTACAGCAAATAGTGGAGCTGTGCCGGCGCCTGAGAACAAGAGACAACAGAGGGGAGCCCATCCCAGTGGCCACAAAGGTATGTGTGAGCTTGCGAATACTGGCTACAGGTACCTTTCAAAGTCCAACCGGGGACATAATGGGCATCTCACAGGCATCAGCATCCAGGGTACTACACCAGTTCCTGGATGCCATGTTCACATGCCCATGAGCACATAAATTTCCCCACATCTCAGGAGGAGTTGGCTAGCAATATCGCCGCTTCCACCATGTGGCACAATACCGGAGGTCCTGGGTGCGATAGACTGTGCGCACATAGAAATTAAGTCACCACCGGGGAGCAGGGTAGGCGCTACATAAACCGCAAGGGATACCCCTCCATCAATTGCCAGGTCGTGTGCAATGTGCAGGGCATTATCATGGATGTGTGTGCTGGCAGCCCTGGAAGCTACCACGACTCCCATATCTGGCATGCCTCACAGCTGTATCAGGTATTCGCCAGTCGGGACATCACACAAGGTCACCTTGTGGGGGATGCTGGCTACGCACTGGAGCCGTGGTTGATGACACCCATCAGAAATGCACACACACACATGCAAGAACGCCATAATGAGGCACGCACAAACAAGAATAATCATAGGCGTGTGTTCGGGATGTTGAAATCACAGTTCCGGTGCTTGGATACATCCGGTGGAGCCTTGCAGTACTCTCCAGGCACAACTGCCCACATATTCATAGTATGTTGTATGCTACACAATATGATTCTGCGGAAACAGCTGCTGCAGGGACATAATGCGGAGGGCCACCAAGCCCGCCACAACTGCCAGGGCAAGCACAGGCACAGGCGTTCAGCGCCATGGACACACTGAGCCAGCCCCAGTAGGTAGACAGGCGTACCCAATATGCCTCGCCCTGGCAAAGAGGGAACGCATAGCACATACTTTGACAGTGTAGGCCCCATGGACTGACACCTCCTGACCTGCACACACAGTAAAATGGGCGCCACACAAACATGTCCGCCCGTAATGTGTACCGTATGTGCGGACGTATGTGTGACTCCAACAAAGGCACAGCCCAAACACTGCACACCCAATAGCCAGCAGAGCATGGAACGCCAACACCTCACCGCACGCCGGTTCTACAGCACGGCGTGGCCATGCTGCCACTATCGCCGCAAGTCGACCACACATGTACTCATGTGCATACACAGATACGGAAATAGATATCAGTACATATGTAGAAATATATGTACGCATACACAGATATAAAGTACAACAGGGTAATATGGAACCCAGGGATGCAAGTTCACAGATAAGTAAGACGCGAATCACCACATAGTAAACATAGTGACCGACAACCCGATCATCCTGGAGGGTGGGCAGAGCAGGTAACGCCAGCCATGGAAATGTCAACCTGCATCAATACATATCCGCGTGTCGGGATGGTCACCAGTCCACGGTACATTAACGGGATATGTGCGTGTCATATCCATAGGATAAGAGTGCGGAGATACGCCGCCGCGGCGCCAACGAGGTATTGTGTTCAACCGTCGGTGCGAATCGGCAAGCATACCAGTGAAGTGTCACGACATTATGAGGCATTACCTCATTTGGGGTGTAAAACAGTTCATATTCCTCGCAGTTCCTCAAAGTTCCACATTGAAAATGTCTGTCAAACATCCATTGTTAGGAATGTATATAAATGACATCCTGGTAAATAGAATTTAATCATAGTAAGTCATTAAAGGTTCTTCACTGTAAGTAAATCAGCATATTATAATCAACCTATGACCTACTTAGCTGAAGTTGTCACTATGCCATTAGTATGTGTTCCACATTATGCCCATTTGTTTCACATTACTAATGTGTGTGTTCCTCACTTTGGAAATAGAAGGTTGAGAGCCATGGCGGCAATATGTGTATGTGTGAGGTGAGGTTGTCGTGTGTTCCGCTGTGTTTGTGTAATGTGTGTGCCACTGTAAAATGTGTATGTAGATGACATGTCACAGGCGGAGTGTAATAACATGCATAGGCATACAGTACAGGAACCATAGGCGTATGTACAGCAGTACCCACAAAGTAGTACTGACATCTCCTCAGTGGCTATGCGTGACGACGTAAAACGATGCAAAGCGGAAATGTCCCAGAATGTACCACAGGGCCAGAGCCAACAGGAGATGCAAAGGACGCATGTACAAACCATGACCGTATGTATGGCGGCCATAAGGTACACTCAACACGGTCCGTCGGCAACGTTACACAGCATCAGGCATGTACGGCGAAAATACGAATGTGCTATCCGGCACCGATCGTGAACACTTACGGTCCGTAAATACCGCTGTGTGTAACGACCGTGAAGTAAGCAAGCACACGAATAGGAGGCTACGGTAGCATACAGGCCGTCCCAAGTATAGGACCACATTCACCGTAACTATCAGCGACAAAATGCCAATGGATAGTAGGCGCGGACGAACATCCGCAGATATATAACCCATGTGAAGGAGGAATCGTGCAGGAAGCACACATGCAGGCGATACCGACAGCACCGACATCAACAAAACAAACATTCCGGAACAACAGACAGGTAACCTGCAGCTCCCCAAGCAGGGATGGAGCACACACACAAGCATATCCCGTATGTATAAATGCAAGACTCACACCCCGCACCCGTCACCCACATCCGCAGATATACCCCATCGCACATATCAAAGGGATAACAGCTAAAACCGTAGCAAAAACATACAGGCAGTCAATGACAGCGGCATACCCACAACAAGCTCGTGGGAAACACTAGCAGCGGCTGATGCATCCTTGCATCCGTTGTGTACAGGAATATAACAGCTATGTTACACATCTGAATGCACAACGCCATCGACAGACGCCGCCAGGACACGGACACCCACATGTCGAACAGAATACCATACCCAACACACACAATCCACGGCTAACACCACAGCGAAATGTACCCGACACCACACATAGCGGATGCAGTCACACAAACATGATACAATACATACCATCCTCACGAAGGTATTGCAAATAACCAACGGCCACGAGGAAAGAACCATGGCCTAGTGCCGGCGCGTAACAAATGAAAGGAGGGGATCACGGTGATATGCGCATAAGTACACACCGAGGAACAGCTATTGGCCTGATTAACCCACATGCCTCAGGTGACGACGAATATAAGGAAGACTCCCTGGATATTCAAACCGTATGTTCATACCGAACAAAAGGCGGAATACAAAAGGAGTACCAAGCAAATACAGACGAGCGCAGAACCAAAGGCGGAAAGGTATGTCGAACCCACGACATGTACTGTTGTGTAACGCGATACGTATGGCGAATCTGTACAGTATGTGAGCGGTGTGTGTAGGTAAAGATACCTGTCCATCAGGCAGAGAGGTGAAGGTTGGTTATGTAATGCTAAGCGGCGCAGCATACCAGCGACTGTGGACAGCGTGTGCACAGCAGTGGGACAACATGTACACACCGGGATAACCCCAGGTTAGGCTTGCCACCTTTTCAAATGGCCAAAGTGGGACATCTTGGGACACACATCAGATGTTACAGGTGGACACATACCCATGGTCAGTACAAAGGGTAGAACTGTACTCTTTTGCCTAAATAAAAGCGTAGTCTTGTAGCAGTTTAGTTGCTTATTGTGTGTCTTGTAACATTTAGGAATTTACATACATAAATAACTATGTTATGCAACTCTTACATAAAAATGGGACATAATTATGTCCTACAATCTCAGGACATTTGCCATTTGTAATATGTTTTGTCAGGACACAACTGCCCAAAGAGGGACTGTCCCTTGCAAAGTGGCACAGGTGGTAACCCTACCCCAGGTCTGCCATAGGGGTTGCAAACACAGAACAATGCCACCACCCACGCTGATGCTGGCAGTGGATATCCAACAATGAAGTGCCACAACAGGGGATAGGACATGTATGTATAGTGTCACAGCACACATGTGCATGGGCATATACCGTCGATGTCATACGGAATGTGCACACGACGTGCACGTATCCCACGCAGTAGGGGTGACTATGTCAATTATGTGTAATGCAAAGCTGTCATGATGGATATGTTCAGAAATCATAGACAGTATCACAGGCATAGCATGCATGATGGAGGGATGGCCTAATGTTATGTACATACACAAGATATGTATGGCCTGCACATATGGGACAATGTAGTAGCAGAATAGGTACCAGAAATGGAGGGAACAGCAAGTAACCATGTCCAAACATTCCGTAGCAGGTGCAATGTGTGCCACAATGATGTCCAGCAGGGCCGTGTGTAAACACATGTGCAATGTACACAGTAGTGACACCCCCCCCATGGTAGTGTCCACTGAATGGCAGAAGTGGATGTCAACTGTTATGTCTATACAGTACGTCCGCTGTGGTGGTACCATGGGTCTGTGTCACCCTACCAGCAAGGGAGCTATCACATGACTAGTGACACAGTGTGCCCCTGTGGGATGTGCACAGGACCTATGTCCCACAGCACGGTGTGTGTCCAGTCTGTGGATGTCACACAGGCGCCCGGGCGGAGCAATGTGGCATGTGTGCACACATGCAGGACTGCTCCTCCCACCCTGCCCACTGCAAACGCCATGTAGGAGTACTACATGCATCAGTACTGTGGAGAACATGGCCCATGGCAGAGTAGATTACACCCCTGTGTTAGTGGCATGCAGGTGAGTACAGATGTGTTACATGACTGTCATTTGCATATGTAAACTGTCTGAGCTGGGTAGAGATCACAGCATGACTATACTGAGACATGTAACGTTGTATCCATTGTGTAAGGTACACCACACATGTGTTATTGTAACACGGCCTGCGTGTACATGTGTGTATGGCACAGGTACAAGGGCACCCAAGGTATCAGCTAGACATACGGTCCAGAAATCGTGGTCCTGCACATGTGTACCCACGCCATGGTGGAATATGGCAACCACAGCACCATGTGGGGCATGTGTGTGTACATCAACCATGTACAACGTGATATGCCTGTATAGGGACAGTATCCATGTGATACACACCGCATGACTGTCAGTATGCAAAGGTGATGTGTATGCACTATGTGTGATGTAACTGATGCAATGATATCTACATGATATATCTGCCACACTGACACCTGTATGGGTGTCAGCAACATGAGTAGGATGAGCTAGAATGCTGCCAGGTATGTAGAAGTGGTATATGTAGGCATGTACAGTACTGTGTGACAGCAGGTAGTGTGCGTATGCAAATACTGAGCATGAGGGGCCATATGTCTGAGGACTGTGCAATGTCACACGTCCCTGACTTGTTGTAGTTAGCATGATATGCCTGCACCACTGTGTGAACTGTACAGGAGGCACATGGCGTAACATCCGAGACATAAGTGCGATGTGATGCTGGATGTGTACATTGGCAATAGCATAAAGTGGAATGGTGCTGAAGGGCAAAGAGCGGATCATGTCTGATGTGATACCCTCTGTACCACCCCAACCACCCATGCAATAGTATGACAGGTGGCCAGCATGGGATGTGGTGTGCTGTGGCGCACAGAAGCCCAACAAGGGTGCCAGTAAAGGCATGCAGGTAGTCAATGAGTGTGTGAAGCATGTATGTCAAGATGTGGCCCAGTGCCATACTGAATGGCCCAGTCATGGGTGTAGAGATGCAGCCCCATACGTGCAATGGAGTACCATCCATGTGTAGTGTGATAGATGTGGTAGTGTGGTGGTCAGGGTACACAACGTACATGAATGGGCTAGCAGTCACTGCAGTGTGCTGCTGCAGAGACATGTAACAGCCAGGTTGGCGGGATACAACAACTATGGCGATTTGAGGTGACATTGGGACTGTGTTCCCGGACATAACATGTGCATGGCAGTACTATGTATGTGTCCACAGGGTTAATACAATGTCCAGCCAAGGATTGGAACCCTGTAGTGAGTGAGAGTGTGTATTGTTGGTAGGTACCCCATTGGCAGGCACGATGCCAGCAACATCTGTGTTGGCAATGCCTGCATGACTGTGGTATGCCACATTGAATGTGGATGTAGTCAAACAGCAGAGACATACCACCACACTGCATGAGGGCCCACACTGCAATGTCTGGCAGTCATGTGTAGGTAGCTAGCTGTGGAGTATGTCATGCACCATGAGGACACACCATGACTGTCAAGTGACACACCACACACAGGTGAACATAACTACCGTGCAACAGCCTGCACATGTGCCCATACAGCACGTGTGCATGGAACAGGAATACCACTGTGGCGTCTGTGAAAAGGCCAGTACCACCATGTCTCAGTGTGGAATAGCATGGTCCCTACCAGTGTGTAAATGTAGCAGAAGTGCACTGTGATCAGTGTTGGCATAGGCACGTAGACTGTCCATCGTACAGGGTGCCATGCCATCAACTACCTCTGTCAGTGGATGTCAGTAATACCGGCTGTAGAGTGTATGTACCATGCATGCTGCTATGGTTGTGTGTTTAGGGTGTGGCTAGCAGGGATGAGAAGCATGGATGTTCAGCAAACAGAGGGGGGATGTGTGTAGGCCTAGCACACAGACACATGGAGGTTTGGTGCATGCCGAGGGTAGTGTAGGTATGGTATGTGTCATGTAATGTGTCACCCAGCTATGCGTACTGCATGGCCAAGCATGTGTGGGTACATGGGAGTCCATACTAGGGAAGGGCGTGTTGCTGGCAATACATAGCAGTAGCAACTGTCCTAGGTGCAATGTACAGTATGCCAACCCGACCGGCATGTAACCTGTGGTGTACAGTGTATTCACTGTCGCGTGTCACAATGTGTAGCGGTCACAAACATGGGTATCTGAACATGGATTACCTATGATGCAATGTGTCATGGGAATATACAGTATGTGTGTAAATCACGGTGTGGTGTGGGAACCACCCACCCGTGTGTGTTGCAGTCCAGGTATGTGCCTGGGAGGTATGATCTGTGTACAATCTGGACTGGCAGGTGTGCCGTGTAGGGCATGGAGGCAGGTCCCAGGCACTGCAGATAAATGACATGTGTGCTGTACTGTGTGTGCAGTGCTAGTGTATAGCACAGTGGAGGGTGTAAGCATTGTCACACATCACTGCATGCTGTGCCTACCTGTGACAGCCCTGCTGGAGACAGACATGTGACACCGCTGCACAGGCAGCATAGCATGTGAAGATGTACATGTGGGCTGCACACCTTAGGCAGATGTCCACAGGTCATGTGTGCCACGGTAGTGTGGTTGAACACGACTATCAGACTGGACAAACACCACATGCCTGCATAACTACAGTATGACCATAGTCAACAGTCCCAGTGACAGAGTAGGCCAATGTACACTATCCCTGCATGCAGACCACTGGCTACTGGACACCTGGCTAGACACACACCTGGAGGGTTAATTCACCATTGAGCCATCACATGTCCCAGTCCATGTGGGCGTACAATGTCATCACAGGGTGGTCACAATAGCAGGTGGCAAGGCAGACACGGTGTACCAGGTGATGTGTCATGTGTGCATATGTCGACTAGCACAGCCGTTCACATGTCTGCAACATACTGGTGCACGATGTATACTGTTACATGATGAATGGAACTGCACTGTCACCCACTACAGGGCCATCTGACACAGGTGTGTTGTGACTGGTGTAACCATGTTTGCACAGGATACACACTGCTGTTGTAGGCAGCCATGCTGGTGGCCACCAGTGATATATGCAGTGGTCATACAGACATACCGTACACAGTGTTCATGCAGGAATGTCCATTGTCGTGGACGATGTGCTGCTATGTGAATGTAGGTGTTTGTTGTGAATGTCACACATCCAGAAGACACCATCTGGTGCAGTCATGGTTGTCAACACCAGTACACACAGCCACAGCAGTCAGAACCCAGTCCTGACAATGTGTGTCAGTCACCCTCGTACTGTGTGACATATGTGCACATGGCGGAACACCTCCCACTGTCATCTAAGCTGGCTACATGATGGCTGGAATGTGCTGTAGAAATGTACAATGCTGGTAGCCCAATGAAGTACCTGGAATCAGACACAGTACGCTATGTCAGCCATGTAAACCATGCACAACAATGACCACCCAACAGACACAAACAATGCATTGACACATGGAACATGTGCACATGACAACCCCCAATGAGGTATGTTGCACATATTGATGTACAATTGTCATCTATGGCCATAGCATGGATGCAGACACACATACTCCACAGGTAGTACCATGTGATGTAGGTAGGGGGCATTGCTCGTGTACATGTCACAGTAGCTGTACACACACATGTCCTGCATAGCCGTCATGTAGGGGTAGCTGTGGTATGTGACTACTGGACATGCCCATACAAATGACCATGTCCCACAGGAGATGTGTTAGGTGTGTACCACATGTGACGTGCTGACAACAAGCTGCGATGTGTACGGCTGCCGGTGTACCTGTGTGACATTGTCTGTGATGGGTGCAAAGGCACATAGTATCGTATTGCATGCACACAAGCCCTACATAGGTGCATAGCCTGAACATACAGTACAAGGAGTGTGTGGGATGATAGCAACCCACAGGTGGAGATGGGTACGGACGGCAGCCCACAACCACATGTGTGTGTACGGTGTTCACGTCCACGATACATGAGCATCTGAGAGGCTAGCGTCACAGCTGTACAGGGTCGCATGCATATATGTTCAGCAACATCCCTGTATGTCCCACCACTGGCCCGTGGACCGATGGACACCAACCAAATGTGCAGATATGAGATGTGCACAGCACATCACAGATGCCTACCGTAGAACAGGCCTACCGTGTAGACATGTGCACAGTAGGTCACGCCAGCTGCAGTCAAACATGTTAGGTGCTGAACCACAGCAATAGTCCAGGCAATGCCACAGATGGGCGTGCATGCCTCTGTGTATGTATGTCTGTGAATGCCTCCGGCATAGCAATATAGCTGTGTCACCATTGTGAACAACAATATGAATGGGTTGTATGTGTGAGGGTGCGTCATATGTGTATGGTCAGATCGGCGATACCATCAGTGGGCCTGCTATGTGAACATCCCTGTCCCCATACATGGATACCTCTGCTGAGCCCAACACCACATTCACAGAGGGAGGGATGGCGGTGTGTAGTGCAGCAGCAGACATGTGGGTGGCAGCGGCCACTGGATGTACACATATGTGGTACCCACATCAGTGCAGGCAGCCATCCATGTGCATGGGATAGCGGTGTGTGTCCACATACAGCACTGTGTCGATCAATATTACAGCACATAGCACCTGCCAGGGCTACAGTGTATGCATGGATGTGTGATATCTGCATGCACCAGACACACCCTCAACAAGCAGCGTACAGCATACCTCGCTTGAGGACAGTGTCCACACCATGGTGATAAACATGTTGAATGTCCATATTCACACAGCTATGACATATGCAATGGACAGCCACCCTGCCAATACCGTCAACCCCAGGTGGATCACACCCAGTGCCATGTATGTGGCATACCCTGCCATATCATGCAGACCTGACCAGCAAGGCTGCATGAGCTATCACAGTCCTACATGGTGCAATGGACAAAAGGCACTCTCACTATCAACCATATACAGCAGTAATGTGGCGGTGATGCACCCTGTCATGTTACAGGTGCTGTGTGATGCTCTGCACAATGTGTGTGTACATGCTATGCATGGCCTTTCCTGCTAATGTGTCATGGTTACACATTGCTCCATGTCTATCACATGTGCAACACAGGTGAGCTGTGGCAAGTTGTCCAACACCCATACAGTGCTGTGTGGAAGTACATGGCACAACACATGCATGTGCAGGTGTCCATGTGTATGTGTACAGTGCCGCTGCTGACGTTCACAATGGACACAGACGTGATGTGTACTGACATATACACAGCGTCCAGGTGAACAGTAGCACAGGCGTCACATGGGGACCTATGCCAACTGATATGGACATAGGTGCAGCCAGGTACACATGTCCACGGCAGGCTAACATCTACATGGTGCGTGTACAGTGTGATGGGGTGGCACACAGATATGATGTGACACCCAGTGCTCAATGGTGTGAAGCCAAAACATCGGCTGTGCACTGCCACGATGCCATTCACAGATCACTGTGCAGATGTCGTACATGTCATAGCAATGTATTTCCAACAGTATGCCAGCACAGCAGTGTGAATGTGACCTGCCACCATCATTATGTCTTCCAGATAATGCCACGTTCCCGGCTTCCACCTTTCATCCGACAGGAGGAGGAGGTGATAATTCCATACCTCCATAGTAATCACACCGTGCTATTCAGCCATGTGCCACAGCAGGCACAGGAACGGCAGGAGATGTGGGAGGAGATGTGCAGGAGGGTGAACAGCCTGGGCGGATACAACCGCAGCTATCAGCAAATCCGCAGGCACTGCACAGACCTGATCCGGCATGCAAGACAGCATGCCGCTGCAATCGCCAGGCAACAACGTGGGACAGGTGGTTGGCCACCAACCCAGCCCCCACTCACAGCCACGGAGGAGCTCCTGGCCAGTCTGGGGACACCCACGGAACAACACGCAGAAACACTTGCGTCCATCGTGGAGGTGGGTGTCTCCCGAACTATGAGGCTGGAGCCGACTGGTAATTCAGTGTTGCATGTTTGTATGATAAGCGACGTGTGTGTGGGTGTCATAGTACAACACATGATATAGCAATACATGCCAGGTATATGGCCACACAAGATGCAAACCATAGTATGCTATGTTGTGTTAGCAGACATGTGCATAGCACATGCTAACACACACATGCATGATGTGACATGCACAGTGCTGACCGTGGAGATAGTAATGGCTAATGTGTATACCTTTGTGTAATGTCTTTACAGGTACGTCTGGCGTGTCGCAAGGACAAGGGTCTGTTGCAGGTAAGTCTGTTGCTAGTCAAAGGCATGTTCTGCTGTATTGATATTCCCCATGTGTCTAGGCATGATATGCTCACCTGTGTGTGCCCCAGTCACGGTATACAGCTCGCACCACCCGACACACACACCACCCATGTACAGTAGATACAACCGTTAGCGTAGAGTGGTATGACACCACACAACCTATTGGTGTGTTACGTGCATTCAGCTATGCATACAATGGTGTAGGTGTTACACAATGGCTGCATGTGTAGTATGCATTGGTATGCCAGTGCAGTATGCACACAGTACCACATAGTGAGCTGTGATCTGGCCAGAGCACAGGTGTTACCAATGTGACCCATGCCCCTGCATCAGGTGCACACGTTGTGACATGGCACATGCCATGTCCCATGCATGGATGTCTGGCTGCAGCATTGTCACACCATGACATGACCTATGCACAACATAGCAGACATCCACACTGTCAGCATATCCGTGAGAATGTGACACCTCACACTACCAGGGGTGTGTGTGACGTGGGCCACCACCGGGCCGTGTGCCCGATGTCTACCACACACAAGTGTCCATGACTCAGACAGACAAGGCCATGGTGCGATACCTACAGGCATGTTGCCATACAGCACATCCACAGTGGGTAGTCACCGTTGCACCCTGTACACACATAGTGGGTTCATCACTGTAGTGGACCCCTGGACATCCGATGTAGTACACCAGTGACATGGAATTGCTCTCCACAGCTACTACAGATCCCTCCAATGTCCACCATATCGTGCTGCTGAGCAGCTGAACTGACTTACAGACATGGCAATGTAATGCGTCCAGGTCACGCATCGCACAGACACATAGCTGTGTCCTGCTACTGTGCAGTGGCACAGAGCCCGCCTCCACACTGTACAGCTATGTACACAGCTCACAACAAAGCGTACCTGCACAGACATCAGTGTTACCCATACATTGTATCTGTAGACTGTACACATAACACTGCACCGTGACAGCCGTTGTGATGTGGTGCATGCGGTGGGACACCATCGTCACATGTCCACATGATACCGCACATGTTTGCGGTGTACATTACATAGTGTTGGCAGCCATGTGTACTCTCAACTCGCCCGTGGCCACATGGTATATCACGCTGATGCATGCGAACTACCATGAATGTGTGTACTGCATGCCTACTAAATGACACCTGCCTGTTGTACTGTCCCCACCAGGGCAGTGTACATACTGCCACTATGAATGTCTGGTCTGCATTCACTGGTCTGTGTTGTGTGAATGCTGCATGCCACCTGCATTATCACATGCATGCTGTGTGTGTGTGTGTGTGTGTGTGTGTGTGTGTGTGTGTGTGTGTGTGTGTGTCTGTATTGTAACCGATGGTATGTCTTTGTATTGACAGGTGCTGTAGGTGAGTTCCACTCCTGCGGTCAATCTGATGCTAGTGTCCCCACAGATACTAGTGGTGATGACCATGTGCATGAGGCACAGGCAGGGTCGTCACAGGCAGACACTGTGCCACCGGAGAACATCACACATACGTCCCTTTCAACCCCGCTCACGGTTCAGATGCCGACACATACCCCAACACCGTTGCCCATAGATGACGGTCAGTCAGCGTCTCTTGGACCCGAGCAGGAATGTGTGGTGGCTGCAGAAGGTGTGGGTACACACGATGTTGCCAGTGTAAGGACTGGTGCAGTGCCACGCAGGCATGTGGCAGGTGCTGCTCGTAGGGGGAGCACCGCTAGACATACACCTGCCGTACAGGGTGCAGCAGCTGGTATAACCAGATGCATGTTCCAGACTGTAATGGCGGCGCAGGCACGTGCCGAACGGCAGAACCAGGAAGGGCAGAGGCTGCAGAGGTCCACAATCCGTACCTTGAATGACAACATCCAGGCATTGGCGAATGCACAACAGCATCTTGCCGATGTTCTGGATAGGAGATTGGGTGACATGGCTGGTATCCTCGACCGAGGCATGGCCATCCTTGGCGTCGCAGTCCGTGCAGGAACCCCAGGTAGGGGTGAGGCATAGGGCGCGTGGGTGTGTGCCAGCAACACCACCTGCTGCAGGTCAGCGTAATGCGTGCCACCTCCCATGCCCACCCAGACAGTGCTGGTAGCAGCAGCAGTGCAGCCGCTACTACACCACCCACACCAGGACAGAGCAGGCCACGTGGTCGTGGCCCTGGCCGGCCCGTCGTGGGCAGGTTTCCAGCAGACAGGTGACATCGGAGAGTGGACAGTCCGTACCTCCACCCGGTCGTGCCCGTGCGACCCCAGGCAGGCGGGTCACGTCGCCGCGGCGGACACAGTGTGCCGTATCACCTCCACAGTACTGTCACGGGCGGCCAAGCATTCCCTGTGTAGGCATCACAGGTGACTGAACTGTGTACACACACACCCACACACAGCAGACACAACTGTAGGGCTCCACCACACCCACATGCAATCTACATAGTCATGCCCACTCAATGCACAGGCCCTTACACACACACATGATGTCATCCATTGGTACAGCCCATGCCTGTGGCACATAACAGCCTGTGCAAATGATGAAGTCTCTGCCGCATAACTGTGAGCTACACCATCACTGCGGTTAAGCTAACATATTCTGATGCACAGGGTGGACACGATAGTGAGAGGTGTATGTGATACCTGTGTCCGCATAGTACGTGATGTGTATGTTGTGGTGTGTGTGCATGGCTGGTGACAGGTGTGTATGTGATGTGGGTTGTGCACGGACATCATGCAGCAGACATACCATGCAGGACAGGTGCAGCATTCATTGATATGTGTACACAGTATGTGTGGTGGTTACATGTGTAGCACCATGTCGGTGCAGTTAACCCGTATGATACTGATGGTGTACTTGCGTGCCTACTGGGAGCACTGTAATTAGTTCCCCACGTAGTCGTGGGGTACCCACAGGCATGTCGGCAACATCAGCATAGCACAGTTACCGCATCCAGCATGGACCCTACATAGGTACATAGGCGCACATGAGCGTAACAGGATATGTGCCCTCGACGTATGTGGACCTAGCATGACTGTGTGTGGCGTCTAACACCCCTCAGGATGGGGATGCCATATCCATCAGTCCCAGTCCCTGGTCTAGCAGTGACACACAGATGTTGCCTGGCGCATAACTATCGTCACACATCCACCGTCATTAGCAGTCCTGGGCGAAGGCAGTCAGGGCCTTTCCTTGACATGGCCTGGGACTCCTCCCCATGTTGTAGGCGGTGTCTGGCCATTAACTCTGTTCCCCAGCACGTCTCACTCATCTTTGTGTTGATGTGTCTGACAGTCGCTTCTGTGCCCGTGTTTGCATGGAGCCTGGGAGGTGGAATGTGCCCATGTCACCCAGGTCAGACATGGCCGTGTATGCCAGGCACAGATCACCACGGAGCAGATGTGCTGTGAAGATTTACAGCGGTGTCCCCTTGGCCGTGCAGCTTGTGACACATGTCCTAGCACCGTCATCCCGTCTTGTGGAGCGTTTGCGGTCCTTCCGAGTGCTGCAGGCATCAGGTTAGCTACAGGCCACATGTGCCATTGTACGCGGTCATTGCTCTGGTGTGTGATGTGTACAGGGGTACAATGAACACCCTGATGTGGTTGCGATTCCATCCAGACCAGGAGGCCACAATGGAATGTCTTCACACCCACATTGCCATTGTGTGTGTTGACAGAGGTTGCCGACAGGTGTGGTAGCCATTTCCCTGAACATGTCCACCATCTTTAATGGCGTACCACCTACATGTGACATTGGGACGAACATGTCCTTCACACGGGGTAGTGCTGCACCTTCTCTGGCATTTAGTAGCAGGCCATGGCTCTGGCACCAGTCATCCATGTCTATGACGCCCTAGGTGGATGTCCGTGTAACGTGGGGTGTTGGGTATGTTGGCCGGTGCGTAGTCATCTGCATACCTTGTCTGCTACAATCCCCCTATGATTGCATGCACATTGGAAGGTTGGATGCCATATGGCAGGGGGCCTAGGAGTGAGCCCTGTGGGCCTCCACTGGGTCCAGATATGAGTGTGACAAGGCACCTTGAGCACCAACCCTGTGTGGTGTGACCTCCAACCTGTCTGAGAAGCATCGGGTGACATATGTCCCCACATGTATGCTGGCGAGCCTTTCCATGGGTCCCATGTGTAGTGTGCTCTGAACGCTCCCACCAGGTCATGGTACTGTGTGCAAACCCACGTATCCCCATCAATGGCCTTGGTGACCACTCCAGACAGGACGAGCAGGTTCGGGAGGCAGGATCCGCCCTTGACTATGTAGTTGTGGGTATGTTCCGGTATTGGCTGTACACTGCTATCTGTAACCATGGCCACCTGTATGGACCTCCCCACAGCTTTGCAGACAAGGCTTGTCAAGCGTATAGGGTGTGGCTGCCGACAGTCCATAAGAGCACTACCCTGGCATAGTGGGACCACAGATGCCATATGGCATCCATTGGGGACATAGCCCATAGTAAGGCTAACATGACACAGTGGCTGCATGTGTGGGCCGAGGGCCTCAATGAGGATGGGTAGCACACAGCCAGGGACACTATCCGTGCCCATTGCTGACGTGTCAACCACCATAGAGATATGGGATCACTCCAGGCCATGTGAGATGTCTGGGAGGATACACTCTGGTGGGATGGATATGTTCCCTCTTGGGGGGGGGGATGTATGCATGGAACATGTCCGCTGGTTTGCAGACAATGTCTGTGGGTGCAGTGACTGTTGTACCATTCTGGACCATTTCCAGCCAAGTCTGTGTGCCCCCAACCATGTCCTTACCACAGTTAGGGAAGGCCCTATGGTTGTCTCATGTGCCCTCTGCAGTACCACTCCCACAAGCGGCCGTGGATGATGGTATGTGGGGCGGTATGGTGACTGGTATGAATGGGTGATGGTTTCCCTGGTACTGTCATTGCTCTGCCATGTATTAGCTCCAACTGTTGATGTACAGGTAGTCAGTGGCTGCGGTCCACCACACCATGTGCCTACCTGTGGTGGACAAGGTCCTGATGTCATCATGTTTGCCTGTTGCAGACATGCATGTGGGTGCTCAGAGAAGGCATTTGTTAGGCATTTGCAGGTCTGGCCTGTGTTCAACACTGGCATGGAGGACTTGTAGGGTACCACACCGGTCATTATGATGTGTGTGGTTTTCTGTGGAGAGGTCATCACTGAGGTCCCCCATGCTGGTGTTGGTTACAGGATGTGGATGACCACTGGATCCACTATACGGTCTTGCATCACCATTGAGGGCTGTACATCCTGTGTGGGGCATATCCTCACCATGTGTGATGGGCAGAACTGTCAGACATCCCCCACTAGTATGTATGGTGCATGGCTGTTTAACAGTGGCCAGGTGTGTAAACACCTGGGACCACTGGCGTAGTGTGTTGTGCCATGGGTAATGTTCCCAGGCTATGTATGGGTGGTTCATGTCACCCAATACGGTGCTGTTGTGAGAGCATGCCCACTCACCAGTGTCCTCAGGACATCTGTGAAGGTATCCTGTGTTTGGGAGGGTTGTCTGTAGCATGCAACATACTGTAGGCCAGTCCTACACATGGTTAATTGCACCTAGATAATCCCCGCAGCAACGGCCACGTCTGTGGCATGGCCGGGTTGCTGTTGTGTGGCTGGACACACAGGACGGTCCACATTCCGCCACCCATGCCGTCGCACCATGTGTATGCATGTCTGCTCTGTGCCGACTCTAAGTGTCTGAGCATGCCCAGTAGGCAGCTGTGTAGATAGACACACAGCACAGTGCACACCCGCCCGTCTGCAGTTATACCCGGGTGCATGCCTGTATCCCCTCATAGCGGCCACGTCTGTGACATGGCCAGGTTTCTGTTGTGTGGCTGGACACACACGACGGTCCACATTCCGCCACCCATGCCGTCGCACCATGTGTATGCATGTCTGCTCTGTGCGAGTCTAAGTGTCTGAGCATGCCCAGTAGGCAGTGATGTACTGATCAGTAGTTACTTGGTATTCCCGACTGCAGCACTAACGTGTTACTGTCTGGCGACCTTGGGATGGTAACAGACTGCGTGACTGCGCACTCTGTCCTAACTCGATCGGGCGCATTGCCTCTGCAAATGATACCACTCACGTGGGGTATGCCTCCTGACAGCGCTCTGCTCAGTAAACTTCGGTAGCGTTCTGTAAATGCTTCATACTGTAGTGTGTTCATGTAGATAGGCGTAGGTTCGTCCCCGTCCCTTCCGTGTGTGTGTGTGTGTGTGTGTGTGTGTGTGTGTGTGTGTGTGTGTGTGTGTGTGTGTGTGTTTCCAGCTGCCTCTGCGACTGATTATGCTTTTAGGCTCTGCAACACATGCCTTGGCTATTGCCAACTATTGTCTTCTGGGTGGCGTCAGCAGCCTACAAGTATGCGTGTGACAGCGCTCTGTTCAGTAAAGTCGGTAGCGCATTCTGTAAATGCTTCATACTGTAGTGTGTTCATGTAGATAGGCGTAGGTTCATCCCCCGTCCCTTCCGTGTGTGTGTGTCTCTGTGTGTGTGTGTTTCCAGCTGCCTCTGCGACGGATTATGCTTTTAGCCGCTCCGCAACACATGCCTTGGCTATTGCCAACTATTGTCTTCGGTGGCGTCAGCAGCCTACAAGTATCGTGTGACAGCGCTCTGTTCAGTAAAGTCGGTAGCGCGTTCTGTAAATGCTTCATACTGTAGTGTGTTCATGTAGATAGGCGTAGGTTCGTCCACCGTCCCTTCCGTGTGTGTGTCTCTGTGTGTGTGTGTTTCCAGCTGCCTCTGCGACTGATTATGCTTTTAGACGCTCCGCAACACATGCCTTGGCTATTGCCAACTATTGTCTTGCGGGTGACGTCAGCAGCCTACAAGTATGCGTGTGACAGCGCTCTGTTCAGTAAAGTCGGTAGCGCATTCTGTAAATGCTTCATACTGTAGTGTGTTCATGTAGATAGGCGTAGGTTCATCCACCGTCCCTTCCGTGTGTGTGTCTCTCTGTGTGTGTGTGTTTCCAGCTGCCTCTGCGACTGATTATGCTTTTAGACGCTCCACAACACATGCCTTGGCTATTGCCAACTATTGTCTTCTTGGTGGCGTCAGCCTACAAGTATGCGTGTGACAGCGCTCTGTTCAGTAAAGTCGGTAGCGCGTTCTGTGAATGCTTCATACTGTAGTGTGTTCATGTAGATAGGCGTAGGTTCGTCCCCCGTCCCTTCCGTGTGTGTGTCTCTGTGTGTGTGTGTTTCCAGCTGCCTCTGCGACTGATTATGCTTTTAGGCGCTCCGCACACATGCCTTGGCTGTGCCAACTATTGTCTTGCGGGTGACGTCACCAGCCTACAAGTATGCCTCTGACAGCGCTCACGTCAGTTAACTCGGTAGCGCATTCTGTAAATGCTTCATACTGTACTGAGTTCATGTAAATAGGCGTAGGTTCATCTCCCGTCCCTTCCGTGTGTGTGTGTGTTTCCGTTGCTTTCGCAAATACAACTGAATAAGCAAATCCTTAAAGTGTTCACAATCAACAGTGTGATATTTAAAATCATGTTAAGACTCACATTGTTGATTGTGAACATTCTTAGACATAGCTTTTTTTCTGCACACGTTGTGGAAACAACGAAAACGTTGCATGTTTTAATGAACTGTTTAAATGTTACGAAGACTTGTGTTGTGTCGAACTACGGGGACTATTCTTGCTGCAGGTTGCTGGTTTGTTTGTGTTTCATAGTACAATATCATGTAATCGTGTGTTCATAGTATGCTTTCTGTGATGTTGACATGTGTGTGTTTCGTTAGCAATGCCTCTGCTTTCTATGCTGTGGCTACATCTCCATTGCTTGCATAGACAGTGACAAATGGAAGTGTAAGGGTGGACATTTAAAGCCTGGATACTTCCATGTTATGTGTAAGTCTCACGGGGCCAACGGGTGATAGCGCATACATGTCTATGAAGTACCTTTGGATACCATATGACCTGTCGTGGGCCGAAATGTTTAAGTTGACTGTTCCATCTACCTATGTGTGACATGGTTTGTGGCCATAGGGTGCCAGCAAGTCTTCCCTGTTCATTGGGTGTTTGCCATGGTCTATTGACATCAATCCTATTAATTCACCGAAGGATGTCTTTCATTGGTGGCAACGCCATAGTTTGACCATAGTATGTCATTCCCAGCAGACGTGGAGATTGTGCCATTGGTATGTTTACACAGGTGACCCATCTGTTCCACTGTATGGGCGTGTGATGCCCATAGATGTGGTGGCAGATTGAGTGGTGTGTGGGCGGGTATCTGCCGAGCGGGCTGGCTTTGAATGGGGGTCTACTGTAGACCCTATCTGTATTCCCTGGGTTATGCCTTGCAACAGCTGTGGGATTCCCCAGGTTTGCAGCTATGGGTGCCATCGTGGCGTCGTTTGTCCATCCATGGGAACTGCCTACTGGACACTAGTATCGGGCTGTCAACATTTCACAGCTGCATTCTCCATTTCCGGTGGATGATCGGTATTAGTATTGCGGAGTAACGCATATGCCATGGCCACGTCCCGCACGGGGCGGGACAACGAATCATCTGCCAATCCACACCGACACCCATTTTTGCATACCCACGATCCCATGTCTGCAACCCTTGACAGTACCCCTTGCACACCCTTCATGTGTGCGGAAATGGGATGTGAGCGTCGCGTGTATGGACACAGCAGCCTGGGAGTCCTATTCATATGTCCTGCATTTCATGGACGGCTGTCATCACCCTTGAAGACGCTTGTGGTGCATATATCTACCTGTGCCGTAGTCATGGCTGTCACCTCTTCCGGTTCACACTATGCTGCCCACACTTACTTAAGGAGTAATGTTTGGGTCCTGCAATGGACACCGATGTGCATATGTAAAGTTTAGAACATGTTGGACTGTGTCCATTCGGCCAGTGGGTTTGACTGCCGCGTATGTTCCCCAGTCCCGGATGTCTGTCCGCCTACCCATATTATGTAGTGCTACGGAACCCGTGTCCTTCCACAATTTACCCATATGGTGTTACTGTAGTACTGCAGGTTGGCAACTGCTTTAAGTAATCCTCAGAGGTACCATTGTGAACTATCTGCCACTGTATTGTCATTATAACACAGCCGGTACATGTAGAACCTATTTATTCATGACAGTATGTTATTTATGTGGGAACGCCATATTTTAACCATAGTATGACCTTCCTAGTTGACGTTGTTGGTGTGCCATTAATATGTGTTCCACAGGTCGCACGTATGTTCCGCAGAGTGGAAGCGGGTGATCCCCACATACTTGATAGCACCTTGGCTGCTGTGTACGCTGGGATTCGCCGCGGCAGGATGGATGTCTGGGGTGTATCTACTGTTGTTTCCATCTGTATGTCCTGTGTTATGCCTTACTACGGCTGTGTGATTCCACCAGGTTTGCTATTATGGGTGCCATCTTGTCCGTACATTTGTCCATCCTTGGGAAATGCCTACTGGACACTGATGTAGGGCTGAACACATTTCACACCTGCCTTTAGCATTACCCAGTGGATACTTTGCATCCTTAGTGGGGACTAAGGCACGTCCTGTACCCGCAGCCCTCCCACGGGGCGGGACAACGGATTATCTGCCAAACAACACCGAGCCCCATTTTGCATACCCAGGATACCATGGCTGCAACCCCCACGATGCGCATGACACATCCTTCATGTGTGCGGAACTGGGATATGGACGCACATGTATGGACACGGCAGTCTGGGGACCTCTGTTCATATGTCCTGCATGTCATGGACAGGTATCATCAACCTTAAACACGCTGGTGGTGCATATGTCTAGCTGTGCCGTAGTCACGGTTAGTATTCTGATTGGCCGATCCCGATGGATAACGGAGCAAACGCCGTAATTTTTGGAGTCCTACAATGGACACCGATGTGCATTTATAAAGTGTAGAACGTGTTGGTCTGTCACCATCTGGCCAGTGGTATTGACTATATGTTAGTGGTATATGTTCCCCAATCGTGGATGTCTGCTTGACTACCCATCGTTTGTATTACATGGCCTATCTATATCCACGTGCCAGTATGCGGAAATACAGCAAACCTTGCGTCCTGCCCATCTTCATAATCGACATTATGGAACATATATCGGCAAAACAGACACTGTCAAATCGATAGACTCCACAGTGAAAGGATACTGAGCTCTTTCACCTACTAACATGGGGCATCGTCGAGATGCGGAATGCATGACATAGCCGTCCCTTATACACTTCCTTCAGAGTCGGTTTAAAGCGAAATAATCAATAAACCTGCTCATAGTTAGGTGGACAGTGCTCCAAGTCTTGATTATAACGTGACATATACATATCAGTGTTGCATGCCTTACTTCATGGAAACAATAATACGGCAACAATGTGTTAATATATATACAATATTGGTAAATACAATCAGTATCCTGACACATAGTTGATAATTGTTGTGAGTGCACCTTAGAATGTAGTGTGTTGATCAGGATATTGTATATCAATGTGTATAATAGTAGCATTACGATAACAAAGCATGGAATCAATAAGTACTATTTAAGCATATATTTTACAATTATGAATGTAAATGTGTGGAGGAGACATCCTTAACCTTCCTGGTTCCACTGGATCACACACGCACGCACACCGCATGTCCGGATTGTGGGTTACGCGGCGCACATGCATATCCGTAGTCCATTTATATATGTTTACAGTGTCTGTGTGGTTACGTGTTTTCGTTAGTTGTGACTATTCGGTAACATATGTCTGATCCGGTTGACGGACGTGTGCAGAAAGCACTTACAGCTTTATATATGTAACAGTCTTTGCAGCATGGACGCATTCATTACCGTGCACATCTATATGTTCTATAGTCGTAATTCAAACGTGACTGCATTCACGTTTGCCGGTTACTGTGACCAGTACACGTTAGCTGTTCGTTGTCATTAATATGCATACCCATGGTACCTATGTACATTTACATATCCCCCGCACACGCACGTCACAGGCATCCATTCTCCTGCTGGGAAAGGTGCGGTACTGCATGTTGAACATTCCTAATTCCCCCTCGCTCATGGCCCAGGATGCATATGTCATCATCGCAGGGCTGTTCAGATGACAGGTGCTTATATCCCATATGCATACAGGCCTTCGATTGTCAGGGTGTTGCTGTGGTGCTTTGGGTTTGGTCTTGTCCGCCCACTGTACGGGACTGCCCTGACCCTGTACGAATGTTAGATGAGTCACATGGGCACGTTTTGTCCGTGTCCATGGTACCATGTCACGGCCCCCCCCCCAATTATTCGTAACCGTGCAGGCCGATTGGCGGTGTACCCGTTGTAGATCTTGTTATACTAATTGCACACGGTCTGGTCGAGCGGACCAATTTCCATTACTAACCCTCCGTATATGGCCTGTGTCACAATATTACAAGGGTTTACCATTGCGTGGCGACTTTCACTGAGCCACAGACATGTCCGTTGCTTGGTTTGGGCCGGTTCCGCTGTGCTACACACATTTAACATGACGGAACAGGTTGAACAGCTCAGCCACGAGGACATCGGGTTCTCCGTCGCTGTTTAGTATTGAATGTCTATGTGGAGTTTGTTTCACAAAGCGAGACAATGTCGACATTGTTAACGGACATCTCGCGCGACGTCCGCAACGCCGCGGGTGACGTATGTCTGTCTTTGGGCGGCGAACAGGCATTATGCTGTGCCATTATGTCTGGGGATATATGGTTTCTTGACATAGATGATATGCCATACTAGCAATGACCCTAGCAATGACCCGTGTCTGGGTGTGGGTACTGCTGTATTACCCACGGGAAGAGTGGCCTTAGGTTAAGTGGTGCCCTAGGCAGAAGTTGCCACCGATACATCACCCGCTACCCCCCTCCTGGTCTACCTACACCAAATAGAGTCTGGAAAGGTGCCCGTAGAGCAACGCCCTAGGCGGCTACCTACTTGGCCTATGCCTAAGGCCGGCTATGTGTGTGGTCCCTTGGGCATCGGACTCGGGAACCACGCCGTCCGTGGGTATGTCAGCATTACCCACATCCAGCCCCAAGGCAGTCAACACAGCATCCATGGGTCCAGATGGTGTCCCAGCTGTGTACTCCAGGAACTCTATGGGAATTAAACCCACACTTAGGACAGCTGTTTAATCTTAGCCTCACCTCAGGATACGTGCAGTAGTAGCACAGGGCGACTGTAGTCACACTCCACATAGATGGTGCCTCCACTGACCCTGGTTATTACCATACCATTAGTTTGACAAGCCTTATCTGCAAAGCCATGGAGATGGATCATAATGGAACACATAGATAAAGACATAGGGGACTCGCATACTTTGGATACAACCCAGTTTAGCTTGGTCAGAGTCAGATCATGCCTTTACACGTGTTTCACTTTGTAGAATCAGTCACCAAGGCCATTGATGAGGGTAAAGCAGTCCATACAGCCTACCTCAACCTGGCAAAGGCCTTGACACAATACCCCCTTGGGTATAATTGATAACCCGTCATCTTGAATGTAAATCCATACATCGCCATATGGGTTGCAAACTGGCTAAGTCACAGAACACACATGGCCATAGTTGCTGGCGCCATGTCATACTCACAGCCAGTCACAGGTGGTGTCCCATGGGGCTCAGTCCTGGGTCCACTATTTCTCAGCATCTACGTTTCCAATGTACACGCATACACAGGGGGGTTATGGGTGACAATGTTTGCAGATGACTGCAAACCCGGTGCCAAAGTCAGACACACATCTGACACAGATATCCTTCAGGAGTGCCTCACAGATGTGGATAAGTGGTACCAGAGACATGTCCTACAGCTAAATGCCAGGAAATGCATAGTCATACCCTTCGGGAAGAACAAGGTTACCCCTAGCTACCATATAGGTGGCAATCCACTGAGCACAGAGGGGGTTACCAGTGATCTGGGGACACGGGTTGTTGTTAACCGTTCGTTAGACACACATGTTGCTAACATAGTTAGGTAGACCTTCCACATTGCCCACATCATCATGAAGGGATTCACATCTAGATCAGGAGGTCATTGTCCCCTTGTACTCATCACTCATTAGACCTATGATTGGGTACAATGCCCCGTTCAGAATGTATCTGACCCAACACCTGCAGCAGCTGGAAAGGCACCAACAGTTCATCAACAAACAGATGCAGGGTCTCAGGTATATGTGTTATACTGATCAACTGAAAGAATTCCAGCTGTATACAGTTGCATACCACTTGCCCAGAGGTGACCCGTGCCTGGCATACAAGGCTATGTCGAACCCAGATCTGATGACTATGCTTCACGTAAAGAAGTTAGATCCCTCAGAACCACAAGGGCAGCTGACGTACACCTTGACACTGTCATTAATCGAACATGTTGTTGGGACAGATTCATCACCCAGACACTCACTATGCTGTGGAACAACATCCCAGTACATGTGAGGGCAAGCACCTCACTGGCCTTGTGTTAGTATTTAGACATGGATGTCTGAATTGATTTATTTAAGTAACCTTCTAAATGAATATTTACATTAGCACATTGTGAATCTTTACATTTCGTTGGTCTATTTTACATTAGTCATAATCATACGGTTTATGTGTATATATTATGGTTCATTTATATTACTAGGTGTCTGCAGTTCTGTTAATATATTGGCACAATCCGTAGGACATATATATGTATCTTACACAGTCAGACATTTGGAAAACATTTTATGTTGGTTCATCTTTCATATATGTACATATATTTCTATTTTCCGATGAAGACTGTACCTTTCGGAGCAATGTCTGATGTCCTCACTGTGTGGAATCTGTAACCCAAGTAAGGTTTGTTTGCTTGTTTGCCTTTAAGGCATGTAATTAGTACCTAGCACATCTAATTTACTGACCAATTAAGGCTTTTAAATGTAGTAGGTTGGACTGCATTGTATGTATTCTGAATAAGTCTGCTTATGAAGCAGGCGAAGTGGGCTCCAATAGACTATGGTGACTGCCTTTAATTCTTGGTGTGCTCTGAGTGGTCACTGACGGTCTCTACAGTATCTCGTCTTTGCTTTGGACTTCATCGGCTGGTTGTCTGTGTTTGTTGTATGGGGAATGTCAACTGTAGTCCCTATGTGTATTACTTGTGTAATGCCTTACTACGGCAGTGTAATTCCACCGGGTTTGCAGTTATGGGTGCCATCTTAGTCATACGCTTCTCCATCCATGTGAATTGCCTACTGGACACTGGTATAGGGCTGTACACATTTCACACCTGCATTTTGCATTCTCCGGTAGATGGTTTGCATTATTAGCGGAGAGTGAGGCATGTGCTACGCACACATCCCTCCCACGGTCGGGACAAAGGATTGCCTGCGAAACAACACCGAGGCCAGATTCTACATACCCAGACTCCCTTGACTGCAACAGTGGACAGTACCCATTACACATCCTTCATGTGTGCGGGACTGTGATGTGAACGCAGTTCAATGGACCCGGTACCCTGGGTATTTCTGTGCATGTGTGCTGCATTTCATGGACAGCTATCATCAACATTGAACACGCTTGCGTGCATATGTGTACCTGTGACGTGGTAACGACAATGAGATCACGTGAGTAATGCAGGAAGCTAGCGGGCATTCTCTGAATAGAATGTTTGGGTCCTACAATGGACACCGATGTGCATATGTCAAGTTAGATGTTGCTGGACTGTGTCCACCTGCCCAGTGCTTTTCACTGCTGGTGTATGTTCCCCAATCGCGGATGTCTGTTTGACTACCCATTCCACATGGTGCTACATAACCAGGTGATTTAGTACTGTGAACAAATGACATACATCCAAAGATGCTGGTTAGCAACTGCTTCATATAAACCTCAGACATCCCAATGGGACATATCCGTCACTGTATTTCCAATATAACACCACCGGAACATGTTGATTACCTATGTATTCATTTAACCATGTTGTCTTCATAGGTGGGAATGCCATAGTTTACATATCCTACCTGACGTTGTGTGTGTGCCATTAGTATGTGTTCCACAGGTCGCACATCTGTTCTGCTGTACGGTAGCAGGTGCTCCCCATTCTGTTGCTGGCAGATTGAGTGCTGTGTACGCCGGTGTTGGCACGATGGTCCGGCTTTGTATGTGGAATGTCAACTGTAGTCCCTATGTGTATTTCCTGTCTTATGCCTTACCGCGGCTATGTCATTTACCCGGGTTTGCAGTTGTGGGTGCCATCCTGGCCATACGGGTGTCCATCCATGACAATTGCCTACTGGACACTAGTATAGGGCTGTACACATTCCACACCTACATTTAGCATTCTCCGGTGTATGGTTTGCATTATTAGCGGAGAGTAAGGCAGGTGCTATGCACACATCCCTCCCACGGGGCGGGAGAAAGGATTGCCTGCGAAACAACACCGAGCACAGAGTCTACATACCCAGAATCCCTTGACTGCAACAATTGACAGTACCCATTACACATCCGTCATGTGTGCGGGACTGTGATGTGGACGCAGTTCTATGGACCCGGTACCCTGGGTATTTCTGTGCATCTGTGCTGCATTACATGGACAGCTATCAGCAACATTAAACACGCTTGCGGTGCATATGTGTACCTGTGACGACAATGAGTTCAGTTAGGTGATGAAATAAGGCGGCATTCCTGTCTTTAGACAAATTTTTGGGTCCTACAATGGACACCACTGTGCATATGTAAAGTGTAGAGCTTGTCGGACTGTGTCCTTGTGAGCAGTGGGTTTCACTGATACTGTGTGTTCAGCAATCGCGGATGTCTGTTTGACTACCCATTCCACATGGTGCTACATAACCAGGTGATTTAGTACTGTGGACAAATGACATACATCCAAAGATGCTGGTTAGCAACTGCTTCAAATAAACCGCAGACATCCCAATGGGACATATCCGTCACTGTATTTCCAATATAACACCACCGGAACATGTTGATTACCTATGTATTCATTTAACCATGTTGTCTTCATAGGTGGGAATGCCATAGTTTACATATCCTACTTGACGTTGTGTGTGTGCCATTAGTATGTGTTCCACAGGTCGCACATCTGTTCCGCTGTATGGTAGCGGGTGCTCCTCATTCTGTTGCTGGCAGATTGAGTGCTGTGTACGCCGTGTTGTACGACGGTCCGGCTTTGTATGTGGAATGTCAACTGTAGTCCCTATGTGTATTTCCTGTGTTATGCCTTACCGCGGCTATGTCATTTACCCGGGTTTGCAGTTGTGGGTGCCATCCTGGCCATACGGGTGTCCATCCATGACAATTGCCTACTGGACACTAGTATAGGGCTGTACACATTCCACACCTACATTTAGCATTCTCCGGTGTATGGTTTGCATTATTAGCGGAGAGTAAGGCAGGTGCTACGCACACATCCCTCCCACGGGGCGGGAGAAAGGATTGCCTGTGAAACAACACCGAGCACAGAGTCTACATACCCAGAATCCCTTGACTGCAACAATTGACAGTACCCATTACACATCCGTCATGTGTGCGGGACTGTGATGTGGACGCAGTTCTGTGGACCCGGTACCCTGGGTATTTCTGTGCATCTGTGCTGCATTACATGGACAGCTATCAGCAACATTAAACACGCTTGCGGTGCATATGTGTACCTGTGACGACAATGAGTTCAGTTAGGTGATGAAAGAATGCGGCATTCCTGTCTTTAGACAAATTTTTGGGTCTTACAATGGACACCACTGTGCATATGTAAAGTTTAGAGCTTGTCGGACTGTGTCCTTGTGAGCAGTGGGTTTCACTGATACTGTGTGTTCAGCAATCGCGGATGTCTGTTAGACTACCCATTCCACATGGTGCTACATAACCAGGTGATTTAGTACTGTGTACAAATGACATACATCCAAAGATGCTGGTTAGCAACTGCTTCATATAAACCGCAGACATCCCAATGGGACATATCCGTCACTGTATTTCCAATATAACACCACCGGAACATGTTGATTACCTATGTATTCATTTAACCATGTTGTCTTCATAGGTGGGAATGCCATAGTTTACATATCCTATGTGACGTTGTGTGTGTGGCCATTAGTATGTGTTCCACAGGTCGCACATCTGTTCTGCTGTATGGTAGCGGGTGCTCCTCAGTCTGTTGCTGGCAGATTGAGTGCTGTGTATGCCGGTGTTGGCACGGCGGTCCGACTTTGTATGTGGAATGTCAACTGCAGTCCCTATGTGTATTTCCTGTCTTATGCCTTACCGAGGCTGTGTAATTTACCCGGGTTTGCGGTTGTGGGTGGCATCTTGGGCATACGGTTGTCCATCCATGACAATTGCCTACTGGACACTAGTATAGGGCTGTACACATTTCACACCTGCATTTAGCATTCTCCAGTGGATGGTTTGCATCATTAGCGGATAGTATGGCAGGTGCTACACACACATCCCTCCCACGGGGCGGACAAAGGATTGGCTGCGAAGCAACACCGAGCCCAGAGTCTACATACCCAGAATCCCTTGACTGCAACAATCGACAGTACCCATTACACATCCTTCATGTGCGGGACTGTGATGTGGACGCAGTTCTATGGACCGGTACCCTGGGTATTTCTGTGCATCTGTGCTGCATTACATGGACAGCTATCATCAACATTAAACACGCTTATGGTGCATATGTGTACCTGTGGCGACAATGAGTTCAGATGCGTATTGAAAGAAGACGTGAATCTGGTATGATGTCAATTTTGGGTCCGACAATGGACACCACTGTGCATATTTAAAGTGTAGAGCTTGTCGGACTGTGTCCTTGTGAGCAGTGGGTTTCACTGATGCTGTGTGTTCAGCAATCGGATGTGTGCTTGACTACCCATACTGTGTAGTGCTACAGGAACCATGTCTTCCGACACCAGAACCCAATGCTATACATCCAATGTTGCAGGTTAACAACCACTTTCATACCATACCCAGAGGTCACGATTGGGAGGTATTGCCACTTTATTATCGGAACAACACCCCAGACTGTGTACATCACGGGAACGTTAGGCCAGTCTTACCGCCATTTGCAATTGTAATTAGCAGACACGTGTCAATACATGTATGATAAGACATATTGTCATGCAGAAGTTGATCTATGTTATTTGGACATTGGCTTCTGCTTTTGGCATCCGTTGCTGTGAGTGTTGCCAGTTACCATACACATTGCTTGCTCAGAGGCAGACTACACAATTCTGCACACTACTGTGGTCTCCTTTAAGGACCCTGAGCCAGTGGTGCGCAATGCGGCAGCCACTGCATCAATCACATTTGCCATCTACCAGTACCTACAGGACTGCATGAGCCAGGCATTCACTTACCCAACTGTGGTTCATTGTACCAATGCCAAGCATCCAGTGTGGTGTACCCCAGCCATACACAGGATGTACAACATGAGGAGGTGGCTACTACAAGGTGGAGCAGACACCTTGTGAGGTATGACACCCTTGGTCATCATATGTGTAGAGTTACACACTGTCATGAAATTGTCCAGGGCACATTCCACAGATATACCTACATGGACCTGGCTAACAATCATACCACCTTCAGTTGCTATGCTCGACACCTGGGAGCTCACTCCCACATATGCTCTGACTGGGTTCACATAGAGGTGGGGTTTACTCAACATACACACATTGCCAACATACAGGCTGACAAGTCCAGTGAGGACATCTCCACACCCTCCCCCACACATGAGGAGATGTGTGTACCAGTGGTTTGTGGTCACCAAATGTTCTGTGACACACAGGTGGGACATGCTCTCTCCAGGGTAGTGGACATAGCATCCATGAGACCAGCTGGTGACCCTGCTGTGTACTCCACTATCTCATTTATGAATTGGACCCACAGTTAGGACAGCTATTTCTTTGTAGCCTCACCTCAGGTAGGGTACCCAGGTTGTGTCACATGGCAACTGTAGTCCCACGTCACAAGGCCAATACCTCCACTGAGGCTGGTTATTACTGTCCCATTACGCTGAGAGACCTATCTGCAAAGACATGGGGAGGGATCATACTGCGGCTCGTACATGACTGCATAGGGGACATACATACTTTGCATCACACACGGTTTGTCTTGTTCAGGAGCGGTTCATGCCTTTAAAGCATGGTTGACATTTTCGGGACAGTCGCCGAGGCCACTGATGGGGGTGTTGCAGTCCATACAGCCTACCTCGACCTGGCAAAGGCCTTCATCACATTACCCCCCTCAGGTATCGTTGATAAACCCATTGGCTGGGATGTGAACACGTACATCACAGAATGTGTTGTAAACTGTCTATGTGACACAACCCACACGGTCATAGTTGCTGGCAGCATGTCAGACCTACTGCCTGTCACAAGTGGTGTCCCATGGGGCCCTTCCATGGGTGCACTCCTGTCATACACCTACATTTTCACGGTACAGGCACACACAGGGGTGCTATGGGCAACAGTGTTTGTAGATGACTGCAAAACAGGTGCCATAGTGGGACAGACATCTGACACAGATATCCTTCGAAGGGGCCTCCCAGGTATGCATATCTGCTGTCAGGGACATGTCCCACAGCTAAATGCGACGTAATGCAACATCATACCTGTGGAGAACTACTAGGTCACCCCTGTCCAGCATATAGGTGGCTGTCCACTCAGCACAGGGGTGATTACCAGGGATCAGGGGACAGTGTTTGTTGGTCACCATTCATTCCACACACACGTTGCTATCGTGGTTGTGTGGGACTTATACATTGCCCACCTGTTGGTGCAGGGATTCACATCTACATCAGGCTAGGTCATTGTCTCCTTGTACCCATTATGTGTTACACCTATGATCTACTACATTGCCCCATTCAGACTGTATCTGACCATACACCTACAGCAGCTGGGAAGCCCACATAGGTTGATTGTTGTACAGATGCAAGATGACACCATTTTGTGTAATGCTGCCCCACTTGTAGGACCCCTGCCACATTACGTCACATACCTGCTGTTTAGTGTTGACCTGTGCCTGACATACAAGGCCATGTCAACCCATATGTCATGTGTATGCTTCACCTACTGTATCCGCATCCCTCAGAACCACTAGGGCAGGTGACATTTACCTTGTCACGGTCATTAATGGGATGTGTTTGAGTGACACATATATCACCCAGACACTCATTATGCTGTGGATCTACATCACAGTACATGTGAGACAGACATCCTTCCTAGCCTTGTTCGCAGGTATGTTGTCCATTGGATGGAGAATTGCAGGTATAGGCCAGGGATTACATCATTATCAGTGCTTGACGGAGATACAGCAATATCATGGGTATTTCATCTGAAGCACAGAAGGTTGGCAAAGTCATCCTAACTATGGTGTAGTATTATGGCTGGGCCTGGGACGATGGCCTACCCTGTACCTATGGACGTGTGAACCTATATTCATAGTTTGTCACATTTACAATTGTCTATCCACTATACTCTTTCGCCACTGTATATTTCTGTGGCACATGATTGTCCTCTGTATTACATGCAGGTATGCTGTGTGTTGCACATACGTCACTGTTGATGACAGTGTATCTGTGTCCCTAACACTGTGATACTGAGGACTACCACATCCTTCACAGCATTACATGCATATGTCCATTCTATTCTTCTTTGGCCTATGGGGGGTGTTAAGGCAAACATTACTCAAGTCCCTGTTTGTGCATGCTTCATGTTGGTGTTTGACCAGGCTCCGTTGCAGTCATGTGTTGGACAGTAGTGTGTCTGTGTGTTTGCCATGTGTTTTATTGCGGTACATCTGTGGGAGGTGTAGTTGGCACATGTTCCTCTTTGCAGGGACACCCATCCTGGGGTTTGTGTCATGCATCTGCACTTGGCGTGCCATATGTCCTGTACTATTCCCACAGTGTATGCCTTCATGCACTACTACTGCGTGTTACTGGCTGTGTGTATGTGGTACACATGGACATTGTGATGGTTGGCTTGACCTATTCCCATGCTAGAATGTACACATCTGTCAATTAAGTCTTTTAAATCAAACTGTAACACTCATTCGTATTTTCAAAATGACACTCAATAACACAGGAAGCTGGGATTAATAACATTTTACTACTGTGCAGCAGGAGGCAAAGGAGTATGCAGTAAAAGTTTAGACATTTGTTCAACTCTATACATGTTACATCTGTATGAGCATTCTGTATACTATCATCTTTTGCACACATTAATGATGTGGTCAGTCACAAGGCATTTACATTGCTAGAGTACAGAACATTGTATTCCTACAACAGTGCTCAGGTAATGCTTATTACATGTTTTCCCATGAGGATAGCCCAACCTTGCGAGCCACATATTCACTTAGACTGTACTTGAAATTCTGCTCTGTCACGGTTCCAACACTGTTCATATCCAGTCCTCACTCCATGTCCTACTAGGTTCCTGTGTCTCTCTGCTGAGCAGCTGTACTCTGTGTTAGAGCTCACAAGCCTATCCTCCTCAGTGGAAGAATGACAGATATACCTGTACATACATGTATTATTCTGTAACCGAGCAGATGAGTAATGCTGACTGACATACACCTGCTGCACTGGTTACTGCTAGGGTCAGGGTTCAATCACACTGCAGCTACACTACAGGCAATTACATGCATGAGAAGCTGTACTGCCATATTGTCAGGTAGAATAATATGCATTATACACTATTTGCTTCTAAAGTTGCACGTCATATATATGTTTAAATATGTATTTTGCTAACATTCTCCCTCCTTTGATTGCTTCTACTCTATCCAGAAACATATACAACATTATTTCATTCCCTAGCCTCTTCCTCTGTGGAACGTTTAACTAGGCAAGTAATTTGTTGTACATTGCAAGTAGGATTGCATTTTCTATTGACAAATACCACTACAGGTCTTGATACATAGTCTCAGGTACAGGTATGTCGCCAGAGTCCCTGACTAATACTTACATGCACAGTATCCCGCACTAGACACATGCTCCCAATATGAGCAGAACAACACAAATGGCAATCATGATATTCAGTATGACTGACCCCATCCACCCAATGGTTTGTGGAAATGGTTCGTCAGTGGGTTTGGGCCTGGTTCTGCCATGGATGACACCTGCTGTATTACCTCTAGGTGGGCGTTGCTTTTGGTCTCTTCATGTGGTAGTTGGACACAGCGATCTTCTTCAGTAAGCGCACGTGCCAATTCTCAGCGCCACGGTGCAGTCGTGCGCTATTACATTTTGTGACACAACAGTTCTCATTGCATCCAGTTCATCAGTCACATGTTCAAGAGCGGAAAGTCACATTCATCCTTCCTCCGACAGGTTTTGATAACTTCCTCTGTTCCCTGATTGATTTCACTACTCCAGAAGCTGGGAGTGTTCCAGCCCAGGTTGTGACGCTGTCACTCAAGTCCATATGAATCGATATTCCTTTATCTCTTGCAGAAGACTGGAATGTCAGAACAGCTTCCATTTCACCCACTGGATTAGTAGGTTTCTCGACTGTGTTCCCAGTTCTTGAGCTATATGTGTTATAGTTCATTTCACCCACAGGCAATTGTACAGTATGTCATGTGACTGGAGCCAGATAACCCAAATAACAACTGCGGACCAATTCCCAGGTAACCATTGATATGCTTATTTCCCACAAACAACATAACAATATTCTACTTTACTACTGATGCGGGTTACCTCTGCATGTAACATATTCCTGTCTCTAACAGAGGACTGTTTATACAATTCAGGATGTTTCTGCACATCCTTCAACATTGTTCTCATGATGTTTCAATACAAATTAGGAATGGTGCTACAAGTAGTACTGTGATCTTTGGCTGTTATATGACATTCGTAAGACACAGTTATGTTACAAATACTCCCAACAACTGAAACTGTATCATGTTTATGATAACATACAATTCCTTTTTGTGTAACAGGTAAGTACATTGCCACGTTGTCCTGTGATCTCACAGAACCTGTATCAAAGTGTAGATATTCACAAGTCTCAATCTATCCCCAAGGGGACAACATGCATCGGAAGTCCTCCATATGATGTAGGTATGGCAGTACAAACACAGCAATTTAAAGTGTTCCTAGTCTCTATATGCACATGAGTCATGCCTAGGTATCTGTTGAAGTGTGGAAGACACTCTGTGGCCAGTTCATCACGTATCAGTATTTGTATCCGTGTAGTTATATGCAGGTAAGGTCCCAGAAAATGTAAAGTAAACACAAACATGGTTAATAGGTGTATAATCATTAGGACAGCAAACATAAATGTCTTTGGGGTTGCTTTGTATTGTTATACAGTCTTGGCCGGGTGATTCAGGCTCTTTGGTATATCAGCTACAAGATGTCAATCAGACTTGATATCCTTTACCGGTTTGAAAAATGTGAGGTGGACCCAGGACGACCTCTCTGCAAACTTTACTGCGGTAGGCGTTGCCAACAGTACCCGGTACAGACCTTCACAATTTCCACTTGCCAATAATGTTCTTTGGATAACAGTGACATACACACAGGATACTGGTGTCAGCTATGCGTCCGTCTTCATTTGCTCTTATCTGTAAAAGACTTTAACTGAAGAACAGTGTTATTAGTTAACAATCCTCTCATGTCACCTGCTACTGAGTCATCGACCTCCGGCTCTGCAGGCATGACAGCTTTCCACTCTGGCACATGATATGCCATTCCACATACTACTTCGAAGTGGGTGCAGCACTTTACATTTGGAACTGTTGTCATGCTCAGCAATGCTAGAGGTAGACAGCACATGTAACTCGTCTGGATGTCACCCACCAACCTCCTCTACTTATTTCTCGATCCCATTTTAGGGCGCCAGCAGTCATGCTGACTGTGGGTTGTACATGCAATTTACATTCATGGTAATACGAACTAATCCCCCAGGTTGCGTGATTGTCTGGTTCACTACATGTGTTCTATTGTCACTGTAGCTTCTTTACAGCATGCCAGATCTAGGGATACTTTATTTTACTGGCACCTTTGCCACTGCTGCTGCATCCAGATTAATGGTTGGGAATGCTTCTACCCATTTTGATTATATATATGTGTAATCGCTAAACAGTATTTGTTCCCTTTACATTTATGCAGATGTATGAACTCCATACAAATAGTACGGAATGGTTATGGTGGTGTAGGTAAACTCACTCCCTTCGGTTTAAATACTCCCTGTGCATGATATCTACTGCAAACGTGACACGCTGCTCATGAGGTTTGTATGTGGTTCGTAATTCCGTATGTTAGGGGTATTCTGTTAACCAAATGTACCATCCCCCCTGTTGAGACATGTCTCTACCCATGGCTCCACAAAGCCGCATATCTGAATACATTAGACGTTAATATTGGCTTTCTCACTGTGGATATGTGCAGTCCGTGTTCAAGGATTGCTCCTCGTCATAACCACGTCGGCTTTTCTGCTTTCGTAGTTGCTGTTTGCATTGTTTGTACAGTTTCTACATCTAAACTGTCTGAGGTTTGTCATTCCTCATTCACACAAACACTTTCCAACTGTGAGGCTGCTTGTTTTGCAGGTGCATGAGCTCATGCCTTACCTTTCCTACTGTTATCCTGTTGCTTTCTATGCCCTGCACATTTACAATTACCTACTTCAGTGGGTAACTGCATGGAGTCTAATGCATTCAAGATCGAATGCGCATGATTAATCGGTTTACGGTGGATGTTATCATTCCCTATTCTTCCACTGCTGCTCATAAACATGCACTGTACAGACAACAGACTGACTATCGGGACATATGTCCACACATCAGTTTTCCGCTACAGTACAAGCACGTGTTAAAGCTATCTATTCTGCTGCTTGAGCAGACACGTTATGCTGCAGGGTTTGGCCGTCTACAATGTCATTATCAATAACTACTGCATAACCTACATGATTCGTTCCTGTAGGACTCTGTCTACATGATCCGTACACATTAACTGTCACCTCTGCATCATCTAAGGGTATATCAGTGATATCATGTCTGTGTGTAGTTATTTAATCCATTTCTGATAGGCAACTGTGTGGTGTGCCATACACAGGTGTCGGACGTGACGTTGATAGGTTTCATGTTGTACAACGTTCAATCACCATATGAGGTTGACTCAGTGGTATGGTCAAACATGACAAATGTCTAGCACGGGTCAGGAATGCTATCTTCTCTTGCAGCAGACTGATCGCAACTGCATGAGACATTCTCACAGTGAGAGGGTGGTCTAGTAACATTACGGGCGGGGCCTGTACTGCCATGGGTGCTACAACAACTGCCTGTACACAATGTGGCACTGACCATGCCACAGTGTCCAACTGCAATGAGTAGTCAGCTATGTGGCGTTGCTTACTTCCCTGCTGTTGCATCAAGACTGACGTCATATATCTCCACTTACAATCTACGGTCTGACAACATGTGTTATGATTATTCACGAGACCTACTACAGCTGTTGAGGCTATCAATCGTTCTAGTCTGCAGAACGCTGTTTCTGCTACTGTAATCCAGTGTAGTATGTGTTGTGCTGCCATAGGTGTATTAAAGGTTAAGGCAAACAATACAGCGGATTCCACAGCATTGTTTGGTATCCAGATTTGACAAATGTTAGTCGGCCCAGACAGGACATCATTCCCTTCTTGTTAGTTGGCTTGGGTGCTTATTATATTGCTACCTTCCTATCGTCATGTGATGTTCTGACCTACTTGGATACCAGATATGCCAGGTAATTGACCTGTATTCTCTGTAGTTGCAATTTATGCTTGCTTACTTTATGTCCCTGTTCTGCTGATTATCTCAATAATGCTATTGTATCTTCCATACATTGCTGCTGGGTAGGGCCGCAAGCAGAATATCATCCACATAAAGTAGAACTTGACTGGCCCCGGTGGAGTTAACACGGAATGTAGCTAGCCATCTCCTGTGAGAATATCATTGTACTTTCACAGTATCGCGATAGCCGGGTATGGCTGTATCTGTCACCCTGACTGTACATGCAAAGCAATACAGACTATGTGGATGTATAGGTATTGCAAAGGAAGCATAGCTTATATGTACCACGGTAAGATACTTCTGTGGCATGTTCATAGCATTGAATATAGTGTGTGGGTCTGGCACAAACGCTACCCTAAGTATTCTTACATGATTTACAGCTTGTACATACTGTACCATCCGCCATTCCCCTTTGGTTTCCGATCAGGAGATACAGGGGTATTGCATGGTGAATAGCGATTACTTTGTGGATGGGGAATTCCCTCTATGACTTTACAGATATCTTCTGGTGTCCACGGTCTATACGCTACGGGGGTTGGGTCCTGGCCTTCCTGTCCTGCATGAGGGTTCGGTACTTCAATTAATTGACAGATATCCTCACTCTGTTTTAGTACTGTGTTCTTACTCGGGTGTCCCTAGGTATGTTACGTGTTCGGAATGTGGTTTCAATAGCTTCTGTTACATTTGTTCGTTGTGCTACCTCTGTTGCCACAGGATAACGTGTGGGGACCAGCCTGCCCTCCCGCTTAATATCCTGGATGTGGTATCGAGGTGGTAGGGGGTTGTGGGCCGGGGTATCAGTACTACTGTATTATGATGTTCTCTGTACGCATTATGATGCTTAGCCATTTGTAGTGTTCTGTTCCTTGGTACACTACCTCAGTCCACCGATGTGCATGACGGATACCCAATTGTCGCTGTTTTGTCGCCTGCACATCTTAGGGCTGCCACCTTTTCAAATGCACAATGTGGGACATTAGTGTTCGTAACGTGTAATTTTCCTGGAAAATGCATACCCACGGCCAGTACATAGGACAGGAATTCACGTTTTGCCAGGAGAGCGACCAATTGTTGTAGCATTTCAGTTGCTTATTCTGTTTATTATTATATTTTGCTGTTCCACATACAAATTTACTGTTTTATGCTACCATTTTGATAGATATCTGGAAATGTTTGTCCTGAGATATCAGGACATTTGCCATTTGTTCGGTTTGTTTACAGGACACGGCTGGCCAAAGAGGGACTGTCCCTCTCAGGGTGGAACAGGTGTTTACCCTGGAACATGTGCATCAAATTTTCAGGGATTACAATGTTTCAGTAACGATATTTTGTGTAATATACCATCAATGTCATATTTATTACCCCATTTTGCTGCGTAACTCACATTATGTGCTCTCTGCGATTGCATATACTTCACGTCACCCGTCAAACGCGGATCACATGATCTGTTTCTTCAATAATCTCCCATATCCTCTACACGACTGCTCATTACCCTTCTGTCATACCACGTGGTGTCTCCTTCCCTGTATCCACTGTAGTGTCTACAATCACTATTTACTCTGCTGTGTGTTCCCCTGACCTATGTTCAGATTTAACAGAATTTGGATAGGTGTTCACCGCTATCACAACTGTTAACAGAAACACAATGTAGTCTGGTCCCTGATCTACAATAGAGACAAAAGGCAAACACTCCTTACCTGGGCCTCCTGTTTAAGGCTGCGTTTTCTTCTTGGGATCCAGTTTTCCGCTTTTCAGCCACAGATCAGACAGTAAACAGCCTCTTTACACACAACAATTCAGTCGGAGGTCTTTTCATTCAAGAAGAACCATTTATGCATATTCTCCTGCATACATGTCTAACCAGCCATGCACTCTGACCTGTAGCTTACCAAGGAATTCCGGATTACAAGGATCACAATGTGAAATAAGTTGTTAAAACCAGACTGTAGTTATCAGTAGGCTTTTCTAAGTGACAGCCGATAACACAGGAGGCTCGGGTTCGAAAGTTTTAGTAGTGTACACAGGCAGGCTAAATAATATACAGTCCAAGTATGTGAGTTTTGTCTGACTCTATACAGTAAGCAGTTTCTTTATATAGTGTTTACAATCAGCTTTTGCCCACCTTACTGTCGTGGTCAGTCACAGGGCATTTCCATCACTATGGTCCGCAATAGTCTATACATACGTGGGTGCTGGGGTGGCTTTTAAAATGTTTTCCCATGGGAATAACACAGCCTTGCAAGGCACCTTGTACATTACAGTGTCCTTCTGTGATTGTAGCTGTTTCAAGGACCCTAGACTGTTCCGATACAGTGGACAGTTAATTTCTTAATACGTTGCTTTGTCTCTCTGGTAAGGAGTTGTACTGTTATCTTCGATAGAGCTCACAAGGCCATCCTCCTCTGGGGAAGGAGTGCTGTTATGCATGTACATACATTTATTGTTCTGTAACCCAGCAAATAATTAATGCTGACAGACATGAGCCTGCTGTACTGCTTACTGCCAGGTTCAGAATTCCATCACACAGAATTCCATCACACTACAGCTTAGCTTCACCAATTACATGCAGGCTTAGTTCTACTGCCATATTGTACGGTACAATTCAATGCATTATATAGTATTTTGAGTCTAAACTAGAACTTCATATGTGTTTCTATATATTTTTCGAACAACATCCATCCGGCCATATGCATGTTGTTCCGTCCTTTACCTTGACCGTGTGTATTTGTCTGTTCGGCAACGCTACTCTCCACATGTGATGTCCCAGCTTCCCCTTCTTTGCCTATAGCACCCTGTTAGGACGTCCTGTTTGGTAGGCACGTGTTCCGCTATATGTGATCGACTTCACTGCATAGATAATCATCGATGCGGTGGTCCAACGACCTGACTTGTCCACATGTGTACAGTTATGTGCACCGTGTCGTATGCAAACCTATATGGTTTGGACGGGTACATACTACATGCGGGATGTACACATTCTGCTGCCACATTCACATGCAGCCATTTACATATCTGTACCTGCGGTGGGTTGGTGACATGTGGGGTACGTATTTGCCCGCGTGGCATTGCCTAACACAAACATCTTACCACATTTCAGGTATGCACATTGTGTGTGGTTGTATAGCTGCACACGGATGCTAGCAGGTTTGGGTGCAGAGGTATACATGGGTGGGACTGACATGTACAATGAGGCTATTGTGTAGTACATCCGAATGCATGGGTTCTGCTTCTGGATATTACACTTCAACATACGCCATCCAGTGTATGCAACAGAGACGTTGCTGGGTGTGGGATATGTTGCTATGCACATGTTTGCCTGTGTTTGAGGTATCTTGCTTCCTTACTGTTGTTATGTCAACACAGCTACCCGGCTATGTACTCTCACTACTGCTTGTGACCATTATGGTTGGCACCTTTTCCAATGCCCATAGTGGGGCATGTTATGTGGAAACTTCAGAATTTGCAGGACTACACATACCCACGGCTAGTGCAGTTGACAGAACTTCACTTGTTTGCCATACTATGCTTATTCTGTAAGCATTTGGGTTCCTTATTTATTTTCTTATGCCATGTCTGTGTTTCATATAGTAATGTATATGTTTTATGCTACTATTACATGTATATTGCGGGAATTTTCTTGCCAGGGGATCGGAGGTCATTTTCCATTTTTCTGATTGTTGCAGGGACACAACTGTCCAATCAGGGACTGTCCATGGCACATTGGGACAGCAGGTAACCCTGGTGACCATGCCCATGTTGCTACTGGGGTTTCCACCTTTTCCAGTTTCCGATCTGGGATATTTCCGGGACTCACATCTGATTTTACAGGCCGACACATACACACGGTCACTATATAGCATAGAACTTCACTTGTTTGCCTAAATATAAGCTTATTGTTGTGGCAATTTGCTTGCTTATTCTGTTTCTTGTGTCATTTAGGTATTTCTGTTACAGAAATAACCAATTCATGCTACCATTACATTAAATACGGGATATCATTGTGTCCTACAATCGTAGCACATCATTCATTTCTAATACGTTTTTTCGGGACACAACTGGCCATAGAGAGACTGCCCCAACCAAAGTGGGACAGGTGGTGACCTTAGTCGCTGCTCCTATGTCGGTGCGGCGCACTGACATGCGGCTGTACAACTTCTCTGAGTGTAAACACTGACGGTGCATTGCGGGACGAACGCGGTCTTATGCGTATCCTTTGCTCCTTGGACGGGTACACTTATGCCTTTGTGGCTTGTATTTGCTTCTCCGTTAATTTGGGACGGGTACTATGTTGCATACTGTACGTGCGTTTCATTCTGCACGGGAACTGGCTGCTGCCATTACTATTGTGGGCGGACCGTGGCTGTCAGCACATTAGGTTGCTCACCTCATGCCGGCTTAGACACGCCTCCAGACGCATCCTACCTGGGCTCGCTCACGTACACTACGCACGTGTCTGTGATTCCGGTGCACTCTCATTAATATGTATATGGCGCTACTGCGCCGGCTATTCACTGCACCGCCGGCGCAAGCCTTATGCCGGCCTTGCGCCGAGCTTCATGAATCCCGGGGATGTTCTTTATTTTGTTTGATGTAATAATCCCTCATATCATAAAATTAAAAAAAAAATTGTGTGTATACCCCCTTCATTCACTTACCATTTTATGGACCCTTTATTCCAGCCTGGGAATTCATAGGATCTTCTCAGCCTAAGTAAAATGTCCCTCCTTGTGGATCTCGTTATCCATTTGACAACCCTGTTTGTACCACTTGTCAGAAATTAATTCTAATAACCTTCAGCTAACAGGCTAATTTCTTCCAGTAAAACCAAAGGATCCTTTCTCTACTGCTATTACTGGACTCCTAATAATCTTTTTTCATCATACTTATTTATTTTCTGTTTATCTGTGTGCGTTACAATTAAGGAGAGCACATATCATAGCTTCAGAGCATACATATAAATAATTTGCTCAGATTTTCATCTATTAGTTTGAAAATAGAATCCAGTTTCTGACAAACAATCTTTCTTAGCTTTTTTTCATACTCATGTTATACATGGCAGACCATTTTAAATGTCTGAGATATAAAATATGAATATCTAACGTGCTGCTGTTTTAAATCTGTAAGATAAAACAGCTGAATCATAATTTCTGCATTCCCACCCTTCCAAAACATTAAAACTTCATAGCAGCATATGATATACCTCACAGGTACTGAATAATGTTAACTACCATATATTGCTTACAAACCTAAATTACTAAGTAAACACTTCTGAGCATATGTGTAGTAACCCATTCACAGTTATTCCATTCTTTAGGGTTCTGTTTGATTACATTACAAATTTCCTTTAAAACATTATTAAAAGTAAATTATTTCACTAATAGTTATTAAAAAATCCTATATGAGTCATCTGTCTCACACTTATATTTTATATTAATTGAATTCCCAGCATTGAGAGGTGCCCTTCACCTCAATGAATTTTATACTTTCAAGCTTTCGTCTCACTCCATAAGTGATATTTCCTCCTGAAATGCTTTAGAATGTCTCATGTTCTATTTTCACCTTACTTGAAATATTTTCTATCAGACTGGATACAGATATATCTATATAAAAATGAAAATATTGTAACACTGGAATACTGCAACTGTGCTAAATTTGAAGCCTTTTACTATTCATATTAAAATATTTTTAATCATTTTTTCTCATCAAATAAACTTTTCAACATTAACTTTACAACTGTAAAACCTTGCCTTTATTCAACTGAAACAACAGTCAGAGAGTAATACTTATAAACTACCTTGATAGGCCCATTCCCTAAGCATTTCACTAAAACAAAACTTAAAACATTAACATATCTGTCCCAGTAGTACCACCTCAATATAAAATACTGTAAAAACATATTTATAAAATGTAATATATAACACTGATTATGAATAACAACAAAGGTGTTATACCCTGTGGAGACCAGTTTGCCCTCTTTGAGCAAAGCAAAACTCCATTTTATTTACTAATTGTTTTAACACTGTAGTTCAATTATTTATTTTATATTTTTCTACTTTCAGAGTTTACTTCTCTTTTCTCTCTCTCTTACTCTGTCTGCTTTCTTTTCAGGTTCTCCCCTGACTGATTATATAGTCTTCTTAATCCAGTTGCAGTCCAACAATATTTATTTTATACCAGTATCTTCTAAGTAATGTTCACTTCATGACTAATTATGATTTCTTCTTCCTAGAGAACAATTCCTTCATGTGTGCTTCTTCTCATTTTTCTCTGTGTACCATCTTTACAGAGTACTATTTGGCACTGGAAGTTTCCATCTGCTTTTGAAACCTTTTTGGTCTGCCTTACAAAACAAAGCATGCTTTCACCTTTATTAAACTAAGTACTCTGTTCTTAGTTATATATTCTGTCTTGTTTTTCACCTTATGTCTAAATATTTAGGGATCCTGTACATTGTCTATGGGATGACTTTGATAACAGTGGTATAGTGAAAACATACAGCCTCTGCCATCCCATTCTCACTACACTGAACTGAAAAATCCAACTTGTCCCTGGGATGATATCATCTGGGTGGGGTGTGGGGGGGGGGGTGGAGTCCATTTAATTCAATACCTTGCAGTGTTGAGGTATTGAACTAAATACAGTGTATCTATGCCCAAACAAAGCAGTACGAATGAATTCCTAACATTATTTCTTAATTAATACAATTACCATTGCAGCACATAGACGTGAAGCTGCTCAAGGACTTGGTGGGGTCACCAGATTTGGCTGGTGCTGAGGCAGAGATGCTCCATGTGTACATTGGATTTGGTACTGCAGAGAGGCTGCTTGCAATACCAATCCCAATATACAGGAGGAGCTGCACAGCCATGAGGACATTCAGTGCAACAGTCCCATCTGTATAGTGGACTGGTGAATGAAGGCTTTATAAATTATGGCCTGCATGGCTGTCATGCCTACATTTACCACATCCAATAAGACGGGCATGAATGGAGGGCCAGTAGCACACCAGGAGTTTCAGTCTTTTTTTAAGAACATCAAAGAAAGCTGTCTCCAGGGTAGTTCAGGGGATGGGCGACATTACATGAAACCTTGTACATGTATGGTCCCAGGCACACCACTTTGACCCTCAAAGCCTTCAGTGCAGCTCCACCTGTATGTGGAATGAGGTACTGCAGGCAGTTCCTGATGGGAAGCTAAACTGCCTTCAGTACCCAGTTCCACATACAGGTGGTGCTTCTCCCTCACCAAGAAGCCCATTCATATCAGTGAATTTTGCCACTGAGTAATCCTTGTACATTGATGAGCTTTTGCAACTAAGCACAATGCCGTCTTCAGTTAGACTCCCATTCCATTTCACTAGTTTTAGTTTGCACATTTCTGTTAAGCCTCCTCCACTGGGATGATTTCCCTGTTCATTCTGTTATTTAGCATGGAATTTACTTAGGTTCAGAGGTTCATAGGTTCATAATAGGCTATCTGCCCTAGGGCATTTATAAGCCTAGCCAGAGTGTGTGTGGCTTTCACCACCCCTTAGGATGAGAATACTATACCCATTAGTTTGCTGTGCCTCTGTCCAGCAGTGATACAGAGATGATTCCCGGGGTAAACCTACGATCTCCCATCCACTCGTCAAGATTTCTCTTGAACAGAGTCAGTGAGGGGCTCTGCCTCACATGGACTGGGATTCTGTTCCATAGTGTAGGGAGTCTCTGGGTGATGAATCTGTCCCTCCAGCACGTCCTATTTATATCCGTGTTGAGGTTTAAGTCTCTTGCTCGTGGCTCTGGTGGATTTGGATTTTTGAGGTGGAGCATGTCCATTAATTCCGGGTTGGACATGGCCTTGTATGTCAGGCACAGATCACCTCTGAGCAGACGGTATGCGACTGAATAGAGCTGGAGTTTCTTCAGTCGGGCATCGTATGACATATGTTTGAGCCTTTATCCTTTTGGTGAGGAACTTTTGGGGTCTTTCCAACTGCTGCAGGTGTCGGGTAAGGTACATTCCGAATGGGGCGTTGAACTCAATCATTGGTCTGATAAGTGAAGAGTACAGGGGTACAATGACCTCTCCTGATCTGGATGTGAATCCCTTCATGATCAGGTGGGCAATGTAGAAGGTCTTCCTAACCACTTTGGCAATGTGAGTGTCAAAAGAGAGGTTACTGTCAACTTGGGTCCCCAGGTCCCTGATAACTTCTTCCGTGTTTAATGGATTACCACCTATGTGGTAATTAGGGGTTACGTTGTTTTTCCCAAAGGGTATGACTATACATTTTTTGGCATTTAGCTTAAGGCCATGTCTCTGGCACCAGTTATCCATTTCTATGAGACCTTTCTGGAGGATGTCTGTGTCTGATGGAGTGTCAATTATGGTGCCCAGTTTGCAGTCATCTGCAAATTTTGTCAGCCACAATCCTCCTATGTTTGCCTGCACTTCAGAAAAATAAATGCCGAACAAGAGGGGGCCCAGGACTGAGCCCTGTGGGACACCGCTCGTGACCGGCTTAGAGTCTGACATGGCACCAGCAACTCTAACCCTGTGTGTTCTGTCCTTGAGCCAGTTTGCAACCCATCTTGTGACATATGGGTTTACATCTAAGCTGGTGAGCTTTTCTATGATGCCCGAGTGGGGTATTGTGTCGAATGCTTTTGCTAGGTCAAGGTAGGCTGTGTGAACTGCCTTACCCTCATCAATGGCCTTAGTGACTGTTTCAAAAGTCGACCAAGTTCAAGAGGCAGGATCTGCCCTTGACAAAGCCAAATTGAGTAGGATCCAGTGTCTGTAGGTCCCCAATGTCTTTATTTATGAGTTCCATTATGATCCTCTCCATAGCTTTGCAGACAAGGCTCGCCAAGCTTATGGGCGGTAATTTCCAGGGTCCGTAGAAGCACCGCCTTTGTGGAGTGGGACCACAGTTGCCGTATGCCATTCTTTGGCACGTATCCTGTAGTAAGGCTAAGATTAAACAGCAGCCTTATGTGTGGGTTTAGTTCCTCATTGAGTTCGTGTAGCACACAGCCGGGGACACCGTCCGGTCCCATTGATGCTGTGTTTTTGCTTTAGAGAGAGCAGCTCTCACCTGGGCATCTGAGATGTTTGGGAGGCTAGACTCTGGTGGGATAGATATTTCTCCTTTGGGGAGGGAGGGAGAAATTTGCACTGAACCTGTCTGCTAGTATGTTGGCAATGTCTGTGGGTTCAGTGATTTTTATCATTTTGGACTAATTCTGAGCATATCTGGGAGTTTCCACCCAGGTTTCTAACATAGCTAAAGAAGGCTTTATGATTGTCTTTTGTGTCATTAGCGATTTTTCTCTCAAAGTTGGCCTTGGATGATTTTATGAGTGATCGTAGTTTTTGCTAGTATTGATCAGAGATGCCTTCCCATTTAGGGATTTTGCTCTGTCATGTAGTAGCTTTCTCCTCTTGTTGTAGAGTTTGTTTATGGCTGGAGTCCACCAGACCGGCGCCTGCCTTTGGTGGAAAAGGTCTTGATTTTATTAGGGATTGCTTGATCCATACATTCCTGGAGGTGCTCGTAGAAGGCATTTGTAAGGGTTTCAGCAGCGTGGGTTGTGGTTTCCACTGCCTCGTCGCGCTTGAAGGATACCACTCCCGTCTTAAGAAGTGTCATGTTTGCTTTTGAGATGTTCTTCACTGTGGTCTTTTTGCTGGGGGTGGGCGGGATGTGGATCTCCAGTGAGATTAATTTATGGTCTGATCTCACCAATGAGGGATATACTTCGGTGTGGAGCATTTTGTCCCCATGTTTGTGATGATCAGGTCTAGTATATTTTCTCCTCTTGTGGGAATGGTGACTAGTTGTTCTATAGCATTTGAGTTTATGAACTCAAGGAACCTTTGGGCTAGGGTGTTGGGGCTTGAGTAATGTTCCCAGTCTATGTTTGGGTAGTTGAAGTCACCCAATATGATGGTGTTTGGAGAGACATTTATACTCTCCAGTGTCTTCAGGAAGGCTGTGTGGGTTTCCTGAGTTTGAGAAGGTGGTCTGTAGCATGTTACAAACTGTAGGCAGTTTTACCTATGGTTAATTGCACCTGGATGGTCTCCGATGCTTCGTGCGTTGCCACTAACCTGGAGGTGTGGGTATCCTTTATGAATATGGATACTCCCCTCCTTTTGTAGTTCGGTCCGGATTTTGGGGCGAACGCATGATATGAGGTATAACCTGATAGTGCTGGGGTGCTCTCAGGAGCCTTGAACCAGGTTTCAGTCACAGCACAAACATCGATGTTCTCCATACTGAGGAGGGCTTGAGGTGCATCTTGAGGTTTAGACTTCTGGCATTGAGCAGTATTACCCTTAGTTTTCTCCATTTTTGTTTGCTAGGGTGGTAGGTTTATCATTTGAGCCTTGCCTAAAAAGGCACTATGGGGTGGCAAGAGCCTTTGCCAATATCCGAAGCCCAGGGTGACAGGTCCAAGCCGTCCCTTGCGAAGCAGCGTGGCTTGTCAAGCATGTCATCCCAGGCAGACAGACATTGATCCCTTAGAATGACACCAGTAATTAAGCCAATTATTAAAGCTGATCATTTTGTCTCTGTATTGTGGCATCATTCTTGGTGAGGGTAGGATACTGCTCAGGGTCAGGGTCATACCGGCCTGGGCTACATAATCTGAGAGCTCCTCTATGTCTCTTTTCATGTAGTCCAGGGAGGTATGCGTCTCAGGTCGTTCACACCGGCATGGACAATGACTGAGTCATACTTGTACTTGCTGTGGAGTGACCTGAGTGCTTGTGTTATGTGGCGGATTCTAGCGCCTGACAGGCAGCTAACTGTGATCTTTTCCTTGTTCAGTCTGGTGAGTGGGACGTCAGTGTGTCTGACTATGGAGTCACCTATAACAAGTGTGTCTGGCATTGTGTTTGGCCTTAAGGGCTGTGACTGTTTAGCACACTGACTTTGAGAACTATGTGTTGCATGTCTTATCTCTTGAGGTGGCAGTTGCTTGGGTGTCTGCTTTGGAGGCCTCTGTAGTTTTGGTAGATTTCTGATCAGTGCCTCCGAGTATGTCTTTGTGTGTTTATGTGTTTGTTTTGCAGTTGTGATAGTTCTATGTGAAACTGGGTTTGTGGTGTGCATGGTTTCCTTCTCCTCCTGTCTGGTCTTGCCAGTCCTGAGTTGAGAGAGCTCAGCCTCCAGTTTGGCTATATAGTTGCATCTCTCACATGTATTTGTGTTTTGTGGGAGAAGGAGTGGGTTGTCTGTGTACATGAGGCAATTGTAACATTGCCTCAAGATGCCCAGATTCACCAGCTGAACAGGAGAGGACGCTAGCAACTGACCCTTGACATGCTAGAAAAAGTGAAAAAGTTTGCTGTGTAACTGAGTCAGAAGGGACCTATAGGAAATGGGTACTCAAGGGGATTCTAGGCTAATGTAGTACTTTGTTTAGTATACAAGTACTTTACCTATATAAAAATGCTTTAGGAGCAAGTGCTGAGCTATTGAGATAGAGAATAGACTGTTTAGATTGCAAGTAGAGAAGTTCTAAGGGAAAAATTGAAGAGCAGACTTTACGGAGCCAGAAATAGTTTAACCTTGTTTAACCGGCTGCCCGATGGTGCTCTATGGGCAACTCCGCTAAATCACTCAGCGCTAAAGCGGGCTTTATAGCAGGGGGTTGAAAAGACCTAGGAATTGACCCAAAATGGCCAATAGACTACAAGTTTCTGGCTGGAACCACTGCTCTAGGGACAAATAGGCTGCTCAGTGCTCCCCACTCCCACTGGTGAACAAAGAAGCTTCCCTTTATCCAAATAAGGATATGGAATAGCACAGGAACCAAGCCAAAGCCCAGAGATCAGCAAACTCTGAAGACTGGACTATTCTAGTTCAGTAAGGTGGGAAAACAAGATTTTTTTTTTTTTTTTTTTTTTTTACAGAAAACAGAGGAAAAACAGACAGTAAATGCTATAAATGCTTTTAAACGGCTAGCGCACTTGAGTGTGTTAGCCTACAGATAAAATTAAGCAACAAATAACTTTTTAAAAGTGCAAAACAGTTAATCAACACAAAAACAGTTTAAATAGAATGCAGAGCTGTATAAACAGGTGAAAATGCAGTCGCTAAGCAGTAAATAATCAAAAAGCCAGAAAAAAATACTTAAATCAGGAAAAGTCACTCTTTTGCTCTCTGCTGCTTGTAGAACTCTGCAGGACACCACGAGGAGCTGTGCTGAGTTGAATACAAGCGAAAAAGCGTGCTAAAGCGGGCTTTATTACAGGGGGCTGAAAAGAGCTAGGAATTGACCCAAAATGGCCAATAGACTACAAGTTTCTGGCTGGAACCACTCCTCTAGGGACAAACAGGCCGCTCAGTGATCCCCACTCCCACTGGTGAACAAAGACGCTTCCTTTTATCCAAATAAGGATATGGAATAGCACAGGAACCAAGACAAAGCCCAGAGGTCAGCAAACTCTGAAGACTGGACTATTCTAGTTCAGTAAGGCGGAAAACAAGATTTTTTGTTTTTGTTTTTCTTTTTGCAGAAAACAGAAGAAAAACAGACAGTAAATGCTATAAATGCTTTTAACGGCTAGCGCTTGAGTGTGTTAGCCTACAAGTAAAATTAAGCAACAAATAACTTTTTAAAAGTGCAAAACAGTTAATCAACACAAAAACAGTTTAAATAGAATGCAGAGCTGTATAAACAGGCGAAAAAGCAGTCGCTAAGCAGTAAATAATCAAAAAGCCAGAAAAAAATACTTAAATCAGGAAAAAGTCACTCTTTTGCTCTCTGCTGCTTGTAGAACTCTGCAGTACACCACGAGGAGCTGTGCTGAGTTGAATACAAGCGAAACAGCATGCTAAAGCGGGCTTAATAACAGGGGCTGAAAAGAGCTAGGAATTGACCCAAAATGGCCAATAGACTACAAGTTTCTGGCTGGAAACCACTCCTCTAGGGACAAATAGGCTGCTCAGTGCTCCCCACTCCCACTGGTGAACAAAGACGCTTCCTTTTATCCAAATAAGGATATGGAATAGCACAGGAACCAAGACAAAGCCCAGAGATCAGCAAACTCTGAAGACTGGACTATTCTAGTTCAGTAAGGCGGGAAAACAAGATTGTTTTTTTTTGTTCTTTCTTTTTTGCAGAAAACAGAGGAAAAACAGACAGTAAATGCTATAAATGCTTTTAAGCGGCTAGCGCACTTGAGTGTGTTAGCCTACAGGTAAAATTAAGCAACAACTAACTTTTTAAAAGTGCAAAACAGTTAATCAACACAAAAACAGTTTAAATAGAATGCAGAGCTGTATAAACAGGCTAAAATGCAGTCGCTAAGCAGTAAATAATCAAAAAAACAGAAACAAATACTTAAATCAGTTATAGCAAATACAGTTATAACAAATGCTCTGAAATATACTGTATATTTCCAAAATGTTTGAGAAGGACAGTCAGAACACAAGAAGGTTCAGGCGAAAGAGAAAAAAAAAAAGTTTTGTTTTACTTTTTGAAAGGGAAAAAGGAGGAACAGAAGGCCTTATCAAATGTTTTCTCTGTATTAAGCAGAATGAGCTAATGACACTAGACTGGGAGGTGTGTCACAGTAGGGGTGGGCAACTGCAAAGCCACCAAGTATAACAGCAAGACACCAACAGGGAGGGAGGGTGGAACAAAATAGCCTACAAGACAGCAAGCACTACAGAGACAAATGAAAGTTTTTAAACAGATAAGGATTTGTGAAGATACTGAATAGACAAAGTGCTTTATATATATTAAATTGTAAAAACAGTAATCTGTAAAAATAATCAAAAAAAAATCAAGATGATACTTATATTTTGTAGCTCAGCTGCAGTCACAACTTCTCTAGTCTGCACTGTGTGCAAAAGACAGAAACTTTTTTTTTTTTTTTTTACAAGAACACAAAAGAACCAGCCCCCACTAGCCAAGAGATAATTACACAGAGGAGATGTTTCAGTTTACACAATAGCCTACCAGACAGCAAGCACTAGAGACAAATGAAAGTTTTTAAACAGATAAGGATTTGTGAAGATACTGAATAGACAAAGTGCTTTATATATATTAAATTGTAGTAATCTGTAAAAATAATTAAAAAAAATCAAGATGATACTTATATTTTGTAGCTCAGCTGCAGTCACAACTTCTCTAGTCTACACTGTGTTTAGCAGTAAATCTTTTAACTTTTCTATACAGTCAGTATTGCTGGATAAATCTTGCTGAATATGTATTTTTTCTTTCTTGTAAAATTTCTTTCTAAAAAGAAATTAATGTTTTTTATTTCAAGCTCACCGATTTATTGTTTTGTATTTCCTGTATATATTCTCACCACTATTCACAGTATGTTACCACATGCCTGCCTGAGGGAATTGTTTTCTTCAGACAATGCTCACAATTTGTGAATTCTCTCTATTCTATATTGAGACTTTACTGGAGCTTGTAGTATATTTCTCATTATCTTTTTTTTTTCATAAAAGGACATAAATCTTCATTCTTTCACAATCTTTGGAATGCAAATAACTGTGACATTTGATGCCACAGTCTGCTTTCATAGGATCATAGGATCATAGGAAGTTACTAGGCTGTTGTCCCTGAAGCTCTTACAAGCCTAACCAAGAATTTTGCCCATGTTCCAAAAAGTCAGCACCCGATGCCCCTGTCCAGCAGAGACACAGGTGGAAGCCCAGCGGTGTATACTCTGCTTGACATGGAGAGGGAGTCTATTCCACAGATGGGGGAGTCTCTGGGACACAAATCTGTCCCACCAACAAGTCCTATTGATGTCACAAACCAGGTTGAAGTTATGCGTGCGGGCTACTCGAGTAGAACTTGACTTGCAAATATGCAGCAGTCCCATCAACGCAGTGTCTGAGATTGCTTTGTATGTCAGACAGAGGTCACCTCTAAGGAGTCTGTATGAGACTGAGTAGAGGAACAGGGCATTTAGCCTAGCTATGTAGGGCAGATGTTTGAGGCCCTGGATTCTCCTGCTGTGGAACCTCTGTGGTCTCTCCAGATGCTGCATGTGCTTTGTGAGGTATAAGCTGAAAGGGGCATTGTACTCAGTAATGGGTCAGAATGCAGGGATGTTATGACCTTCTTGTCCCTGGATGAGATACCCTTACTAATGAGGTGGACCATGTAGAAAGCTTTCCATACAACGGATGCAATATGGTGGTCAAAAGTCAGTTTTCTATCAACCTGGGTGCCCAAGTTCCTCACAATTGATTGCGTGCTTGGGACCTTGTTATTAATCTGATCATTTGTGGGGCATCACTCTCCCCAAAGGGGATGATGATGCATTTTTGTCATTCAGTTTGAGGCCATGTTTCTGGGACCAGTCATTTGTTTGGGTGAGACCTTCTTGGAGCATTTTCCAAGACATAGGTTCATAAGTTCATAGGTAGGTACTAGGCTATTGGCCTAAGGGCCTACGTAAGCCTAGCCAGCAAGGTTCCATAGCTTAGGCCACCCAAGAAAGTTATTTTCCTGCGCCACTGTCCAGCAGAGACACAGAAGTGATCCTTGGGTTGTATTTCCTATTTCCCATGCACTCATCAAGATTTTTCTTGAAGAGTGCTAATGACATAGATGGGTAGCTTGTTCCAGAGTATAGGAAGTCTCTGGGACAGGAATCTATCCCTCCAGCATGTCCTGTTTATTATGGTGACAAGGTTTAGGTCCCTAGAGCGTGTAGCTCAGAGGGATTGGGATTTCTTTAGGTGTAGAATGTCCAACAGCTCTGGGTTTGACATAGCTTTATATGTTAGGCAGAGATCACCTAGGAGTAGACAATATGCTACAGAGTAAAGCTGGAGTGTTTTGAGGCAGTCAGTGTAGGGCATTTGTTTGAGGCCAGTAATCCTTTTTGTGAGGTACTTCTGTGGCCTTTCCAGCTGCTGCAGATGTCTTGTGAGGTACATTCCAAAAGGGACATTGTACTCTATAATGGGTCTGATGAGTGACGAGTAGAGGGGAACAATGACCTCTTTTTTTCTGGATGAGAACCCTTTTATGATGAGGTGTGTCATGTAGAAGGACTTTCTGACTACTGTGGCGATGTGACTATCAAAGGAGAGACTACTGTTCACCTGGGTCCCAAGGTCTCTTATCACGCATTCGGTGTTAAGTAGATTGCTGCCTATGTGGTAGTTCATGGGTACAGAGTTTTTACCAAAGGGGATGACACTGCACTTTTTGGCATTGAGCTTGAGGCCATGGCTCTGACACCAGGCATCTGTCTCAGTGAGGCCCTTCTGTAGGATGTCCACATCATTTGGGGACTTGACTATGGCTCCTAGTTTGCAGTCATCTGCAAACTTCATTAGCCAGAGGCCTTCTGTGTTAGCCTGTACTTCAGAGAAGTAGATACCAAACAGGAGAGGTCCCAGGATGGAACCCTGTAGTACTCCACTTGTCACTGCTTTGAGGTCAGATTTGGAGTCTGCAACTTTTACAGTGTGGGTTCTGTCAGTGAGCCAGTTGGCAACCCATCTTGTGACGTAGGGATTTATACCTAGTTTAGTGAGTTTAGCTATAATTTCAGAATGGGGGATGGTATTGAAAGCCTTGGCTTATTAATATATCTGCTAATTTCCTCCTGAAGAAGCTATATTTCTTTTTCTTTATTCATCAGTGTCTTTAAACCACATTGGCTTAGATTAATAGACAGAGTATCATGTTGCGGTATTCACACAGGTAGTGGCCACATGCAGGGTGTGGAAATTTCTGAGGCATAGAAAATGCAGATGCACAGTGGTCGAAATAATGTGGTATGTCATGCATTCTACAGAGTAAATAATGTTGTGTAAATCAAGAACCCCATGCAAATGAGCCATAAAGATCATGCCCATGAATGAACCTATGGACTGATTCAGGAAAATATGTAATGGCAATGTTGACACACTGCTTTATACTCATTTTTTCTGGGCATTTTCCATTCTTCATACCTAACCATCAGCTTTCTCTCAGGACCTTAGTCAGATCATCTACTAGGTCTTGCTATCCTCCAGTTACACCTCTGGATTTTCTCTAACCCATATTTAGGATCATTGAGGAAATTGAGGCACCTAGTATGGCATTGTACACTGGCAGTGAGTATTTTTGCTTTAATTTCCCCACCCTCACATATGTCATTACTGTCCCAGAAAACGGGCATGCAATGGACACAAGTGCTACTCAGCTCCTTACTTCTGCAGGCAACCTGACATAGGCAAGGTGCCCTGCCCACCATCAGTCAGCACTCACTCTTCATCTCTTCAGTCTGTACCACTGAAATCAATGCACCAGTGTTCTCCTCCCACTTGACTACACGATAGAGACACACATCTTCTCTACCTATGGCAACAAGTACCTAGGCTTTACCGTTCTATGTTAGTGAAAAAGACTGTGGTGCATACCCATTTTGAATGAGATTGATGGTGTTCAGTGGAGACCATGCTATGAATAACAGTAGCATTAACAGTACAGCATGTGTTGGGAGCCACAGTCAAAGCCAGGGCCCGCAACATTGCACATTTGTGCCACCAGAGGAGGTGCAGAGAGCACCTAACATATCACCAAATCACACACCAATAGTTTGTCGATTGTTTCTGAAATAACAATAGCATATAAAGCACCTAGTTAAACTCTCTTACCCACCACAAGATACATAGCATGTCTATTCCTGCACATACAAAGGTATCTGATGTATTAACCACATTAGTTACATAGACTTTCCATCGATCTACTGGGACATGTTAGGGATATCACAGGCATCAAACTGGGTAATCCTAAACAATTTCCTCAGCATTATGCTACAACATACATAAAACCATATCTGTTTCCTTAAAACCGGAGAGCAGAGAACCAGCACTATTCAGGCCTATTATGGCACAGCCCATTTCACTGAGATCTTAGGAGCCATAGATTTGTACACATAGCACTATCAAAGCTTCACCTGGTTGAAAGGTCCTGGAATACATTTGTTCTTCTTCTCCCTGAATTTCCAATTGGTCTGGAATGCCCAGGGCATTACTTATAATGTGACTGCTTGCCACCTGGGCAGTTCACATGACTCACACATGTGTCCCATATCCAACCTATACCAACAGATCCTGGAAGAGAGCTTTCTATGAGCTCTCCTGGCTGATTGGTGTACACACTCTAAATAGGCAGGTCTGTCTAAACAGGCATCATGCAAACAAGGAGCAAGCCATATATAATATGTTGTTTATTTTATGTTGCAAGCAAACTCTCAAAGGTACATATTTTTGCAGAATGCCTAGATTTTTGCCTCACATTTTTAAACTCTTCCTCATAAAATTTGTGGTTTTCTGGCAAATCATTGCAGACTGAAGTCACTAACGACAGACATTTAAGTTTCAGACTTTCTGCAGTAGAGCTCGCCAAGTAGCAGTGTGAACCCTGGGTCTAGAGGATTAAGAATGTTGAAGTGACGCCCCAAATTCATGTGCAAAAGTGGATAAAGGGGTTGTGGATGGATGTATGTATGGATTTAAGTTTCAGAATCATATCCTTCAGAAAATGCATGCTAACACAAAGCCTGTTATCATAGCAGCTTTCTAAGTTTATAAGGCCAATAATTAAAGTCTGTCCCTGATTTTTGGGCTTTTGTCCCCCTGTTGTTTTCACTTTGTCCATTTTTCTTGCACTAAGAGGTTGAGAGGTATGGTTGCAGGTGATGACAAATATGCTCTAAAGCCCTGGTTGATGATCTATATATATGAAACCCCCAGACTATGCAGAAAATGGCCAATACCTTAGCCCATGTAGAAATACAAATCATAGTCGAACTTGTATTCTGATTACTGAAGGAATGCTTCCAACATCGAAGCACCTCAAGGCAAAAACTGCAATATAATCTATACAAATGCAGCAAGATATTTATTGTGTGTGCCATAATCCATATCATGGTATTGTAAAAATATCTGGAGTAGCAGGTGAACATCTTACCAGGGCCTTGCATACCAGTTTTAGCAGCAGCAGCAGAATGACAGGTGTAGAGTCAGGTGAGGCATATGCAGTAGCAGTACCACAGATGATACATAGGCAGGTGCAATACATTGCAGCACTGGCAAAGTGGTGACATCTGCTCCAAAACTATGGGCAGTGAGTCAGGTAACAAATAATGAGATGATGCATGTCCTTTTACAGCTACACTATACAGGGGAGTGCAATGACTAGCCACACTCTACATCAGACATCAGAGACCCCCCCACACAGGTTGGGAGTTGGTCAAGGTGCAGTCATTATCAGTTGCACAGGTGGGGTGTACATTGATAGGTGAAATCAACTATAATCATTTGAAATTTTATGACAAGGATTGCTAAGTACAGAAATGTGAAGCCTGAAAAAACAGACTTATGTTGTGTCTTTCGGCTTTTCCTGGTTAGGGGTCACCACAGCGGAACACCGGTCCGCTAATGATTGGCAGTTGATTTTTACGTGCTGAGTTGCCGGCCCTAACGCATAACCTTCAACAAAGGTACGCCCATTCACGCATGTCTCCACAGAATATAAGTTCAAAATTACTATTTCTCAGAATATTTCCATTACTCATAGGTACGGTGATCTTAGATTTGGTATATTTAAGTTCAGGAGATGCAAGCATGCTTGCACCCCTACAAAGAAGAAATTTAAAGGAAAAAAGCATTGTTTAATATTTACTCTTCTCCTGCATTTTCAATCTGATATTTCAATAGGAAGATGACTGCAACACCATAATAATGAATTAGGGTCATGGAAGGTGAACATAAGGAGGTTGTGCTGAGTCAGGGATCACATCATCTATGGACAAAGGCATGCTGCAACAGTGTAACCATCTGTGGTGTTCACTACATTGTTTTGCAGAGCTGGGGCTTGATGCAGTCTATGGCAAGGAAGGGTTAGAACTAAAGGTCCAATCATGTGCACCCTGATAGGAAACTATGTGTTGAGCTTGATGAATGACTTTGTCTAGTACATGAAGGACACCTATGACTAGTGGTAGCAGACAGTGTCCCCACAACTGACAGAAGAGGTAGGACTAGGGGACCTGCATGTGCAGCCTGATAAGGCATCCAAGGTGATGATCCAGCTTAGCAATGCTGTCCATGATAATTATGGTACCATGAATTAGTGGCAGCAGGTAGTGTGCCCACATTTGAACTAATACAATCTCCCTGATGGTTTGTGTAATCTGACCTGGGATGGCCTGTGCCAGACCATCTTTTATCCAGACCCTTCCATGGCTAAGTACTGCATGGCTTCCAGAGGTAGACTAGAAGTGGTTCTTTTGTGTGTCATGTAGGCACCTATGGTAACAATATTTGTCACCAGTCACTTCAGGAGCATCATGTGCTTCTTGTCTCTACACAACATCTTACTGTACAGTTGATGCACTCCTTCCTGTAAGCCAAGGAGCATGCTCAATGTCACCATAATGTTGTGGTTAGCAGGCACCTGTGCCTGGATCACTGACATGTCCATCTGCTGTTTAACCCATTGTGTTGTTCTGGAATCATTGTTGTATCAACACATCATATCTATCCTTTGCGGTGAATATGTGCACCTCAAAAAAGTTGCACATGGGATATGCTCTGTGGGCTGGCGACAGAGGTGGAACCCATGAGGAAATGTCAGGTGCAGGATAGCTGTCATGCACTTATGAGGCTGTGTGTTCACTCTATAGCTCTACAAGGACAACTGCAGAGGTAAATATGAGTGATCTTTCTCCTATAGTGTTTCAGACTAAGCCACTTACATGAACCACGGGTACCCTGCTAAAATTCACTTTATGCTGTCCTTCTGTGGTGGATCCCCTACTGGTGGAACCTATGAAAGCAAGAACACACATCACACCATTGTCAGTCCACACAAGCATATGCCTGTATAATCCACTATCCCATGCATACTAATACACATGAATATACTTCTCTAATATATGTTGACAGACACACCTTGTCTTACAGATTGTTGCAGATTGTGCACATAGGCCTTGGTCAACCCTTTCCTTTGAACATGCAGTGGTGTATGCTATAGTGTACTCTAAGGGATATTAATAACATGGTGCTTCTTCTAATACAGACAGTTACCAGTCTAGCTCTGACACCCAAGCCACCATAAGGTATGAATAGGGTCACTTTCTCTGGCCAGGAAGCAAGATCAAAAACTCCTCAACCTCAATAAGTCACTTCTGTACTAAAGATCCACTCTCTTTGGTGATCCTGTGTGCTGCAATGTACAATAGTTTTTCCTTTACATGGAGTATCACATCAATAAACTTTCATCACACCTGATACAGAAACTTATTATGGCCACCCAAAGTATTCACACATTGTACAAGTCCCTGTCAGATCTAGTCCTGATAGCACTTGTTCACAGTAGCTTTGCATATGAAGTGCATGCTACATATGTAGAGGGTCTGCAATAGCACTTTATTGTCTAGGCTAGTGAAGGTTTCGAGAAGTTACCTCCCTCGGGTGGCCTTTCCAGAGCCTGTGTACCTCTGGGCAAAGCATATCAGTCATTTGGTCTGTTGCATGCCGTTGGATGCATGTGAGTATGTCCAGGGTCTACCCCCTTTATTCATCTGATTATCAGCAGCAGTTAGTGCTGCCTACAACCTCTCCCTCACATTTATATACTGCTGCACAGATTCCTCAAGTTATGGCCCTGGAATCATACAACATATGCAGCAAATCCTAACCATAGCTTCCGATTTTCTGTTTGAACCCTCCCAGCCACATGCAGAAGATATTTTGCCATGTCAGTGTCATGGAGTTCCAGTTATGCATGTACCATGAATAAAATATTTCATTTTTTTCCAAGACTAAACAGAGAAACAGTTGTAAGCATTGCTGTGCAAAATGGCACTGACATGTTATATTGTAGTAACAGGGGAGAGATTGCATGGTGTTTGAACTAATGAAGCCAGTTAGCATTGCTGTCTGTGAACTGCAGCTGCTGTGTAATGTACAACCCATACATATCAGCACAAGGAAATGGGGAATGCATAGTTCCAGCATGGTGTAGCAGGAAGACCTGGGTTTTCTATTCCTTCCTGCACTGGAGCTTTAGGTAGTGCCAGCTGGGCCACAGTGATTGCCCTTTGAAAAAAGTAGATGTCTAGCATGAGCTGGCACAAATGCTGAACAATGCCACTGACATTATGCATTCTGCTGAGCAACATAAGTATCAGCACAGTGACCTGAAGCAATGCTACTCTGTCCTGTGTCACCATTCAGAATGAGAGGCTCATGAGATGGAGCCAGAAATGTACCATAAGCATTTTTTTGTCAGTGCCATAGTCTTCTACTATCTTCGGTGTTGCATAAGTATGTTTAGCATTACATAAATTGTTTTCCAGCAGCTGAGAAATATCAACTGAATATGGTAGGAAGGTGTGCTTGTGTTAGGTGGCAGTCCACTTCACATCTGTTGATCTGTACTGCTGTTTTATCACATATCTGTATCATGAGTTATTCCAATTATCTAATTTTTCTCCAGGACCATATAATAACATAACAACATAGGTGTTGGGGAAGAAGAAAAGGAGTAGACCAGGCCAACAGGTCTCTACAGCTTCTACATCTGGCACTAGGATAACAGTTGCCTCCAGGTCTGCCTCTTGGCTCCTTTCCTGAAAGAGCACAGTGGTATCTACCAGCTTGAGATGCAGAGGGTGGGCACCACTGAGGTGCATTGGTGATGATACACTGCATCAGGAATACTGATTACCTTCTGGTGTGGTTGGTAGAGTCATATGGCCAACAGGGTCCACCCCTCTGGACTGTGGAAGAGCAGCCTGCCAGTAGTAACTGCCACTCAGCTGAGTGATGTCTGATGCTGCTCTCTGTAACTGACACCCACAGATAACAAAAAACAGCACTTTCCACAACCTAGTGAACTCCCTTGCTTAGGTGTCATTCCTGATTCTTTTCTCTTTGTTTGACTCTGACTATCACCACTCGTCCACACTATTTAAGCATGTGCCCATCCACTTTACTCCCCATCTTTTGTGTGTATAACCCCCATTTATCTATATCTACATTCAGTGTTTGTCTGTCTTCCCTTGATACTTGAGTCTATCCCATCGATGGTTATCCTTCAGTACCTACTCCAGCTGCCTTTGTTTTGTACAATTTACAAAAGGGGGTCATTTCTCATAAAAGAAACCCCCCATCATTCCTACCTTATGGTTACCCCTCCCCCTATCTCTCTCTGCCTCTGTCTCTCTGCTTGCTGTTTTCCACTTTTCACTTTCCAAGCTTCCTGCCTACCTCAATTCCTCTCCATTTCTATACTGAATGGAGCTGCCACTGTGCAGTGCACACCCACATTGGTCTTTTTGTTCCCACTATACTCAGCTGTGTTGCCCTTCTTTTGATAGTCAGGTGCTAGCTACACTTACACCTATACTTCATTGTACACCTAAGTGTGCATTAACCCATCTGTGCTAGCCTACCTTAGCTGTGACATGTGCCATGCTGGCTGTATGTATTGCTGTAGTGCTGCTCCTGCTGTACTGTCGTATAGCACTGTTTATTCCACTACCATCATGCTCTGCTTGTTATGCAGACCTTTGGGAAGTGTCCTCTTCAAATATTAGTTCTGCACTGGCACAGAGCCCTCGTCTATTGTCTTATTAAGACAGCCGACATCTGTTTTTATATCATTGATTTGTTTCTGTTGTTTCTTTGCTGTTCTGTAGTAGTCACAGTGGTTAACATCTTAGATTAAATTACTAATTTCTATCTTTGTGCGTGTGCTACCTTTGACTTCTTTGAATTTTTTCCATCTCATTTCTTGTCCTTGAATATTTATTTTCTATTGCTTTTTTAAAGATTTGCTTACCTTTCAAAGTATTTTTAGAAATCAGCACAGAAGAAAAACAGAATTAACTTTCCATCTTACAGTGGTCAGGCCCCAGCACCTCTGCTCAGACATCTTTCGCTAGTAAAGTCTCTTGCCTTCTCTGAAATTTGACAATCCTTAACTGAAGTCTGTATATTTTCCTAGCAATATTTCTTTCAGCTGTCTTGTAATTGTCACTTTATGCAACTTAAATATTAAACCACTTGTGTATTTTTCTAACATTTTTCTTTCAGCAGCCTTGTAATTATCACCTCATCCAATTTATGCCATGCACACAAGAAATCAATTCCCATCTCTGTATGGCTTGTATGCCTGTATACTTCTGTACACTGCAATCATATGTTCAAGCCAACCATTTATTATTGCTCTTTTACAACTACATGTCCTTATCTTCTCTAATGCACTTCTTAAATGCATTCTGTTTCTCTGTTTAGTCATACAAAAACCCAAAGCTTTTCTAGCCGTTAAACTTTGCTTAGTGCTCAGTCATGTACATTTGCTTTGCAGAATTACACTGAACCTTTAGAATCATACTATTGTAAGTTTAACACCATTTTCTGTAATCTGTAAGGTGTTTTGTGAAGTTATTTTTGGGTGTTCTAAAGCTACTCAAGCCTTATATGCTCGAAATCCTATACTTCACAGCCAGGGACTCGAACAGTTGTAACATCATCTTACCAACTGCTCGCACTTTAATTCAAATGGGACTTCAGAGATGTAGCTGTACCATCTGCTTGCATCATAGGAGATGGACAGAAACAGGTGCTTCCCACAGACCGGAGAAGTGGGGAAGGGGAGACAGGATTGTGCTTTTAGTTTAGAGAGGGGGATAAGAAATACAGTGTGAACTTTAGTGTTAGGGAGGGGGGTGCGGATTTTTGGATTAGGAAGTGATAGGGACTTAGAGACTTTGGAGATAGGGAGGGAGGGAGGGAGGATTTTAAGTTTAGGGAGCAATTGTCGACGTGAGGGATGGGACACTGTAGATTAGGCACTGGGTGGGAGTTTTTAGAGGTAGAATCAGGGTATTGGTTGGGGTAGTTAATGATGTGAGAGACAAATTACTGGTTGTTACAGCACTTGCTGAAAAGAGTGAGTGACAGTGAGGATGTCTGTCTCAAGCAAATGTGTCTCAAGCATTTGGAGTAAACCCATTATTTCTTAATAGTACAATAAGGGTTGTGATCCAATTCCACTAGTGCTGTCTAGACATAAATAGCCATGAACTTTAGAGGCATAAGAAAATTGCATATCTAAGTGAAAGTGATGTCACAGAAAACATAGTAGAAAAATAAATATTTTGAAAATACATTTTTATTCACACATATTCACACACACGCACACACACACACACACACACACACACACACACACACACACACACACACACACACACACACACACACACACACGCACACACACACACACGACAGAGTAAGCATTTTTCATCCTGTGCTCTGGTCTTCAAATTACAAATGACCAGCTGTCCTATCTTTTAAGAGATTTCTACTTTCTTTATTTTGTGTGACCATAAAGATGGTATATGGAGCTGTCATATCTTTATTCAGTGTGTATGGGAGCCTTATCTCTATATTTGCAGCAGGCTTACCCTCCCCCATGCACACATACACACACAAAAAATGCTTACATTTAATTTTTTTGTTGAGGTGGTTTTTCAAGCAGTTGTGCTCAGCAAGTTGATTCTTTGGGGGTTGTAACTTGCAGATTCATAGCAGAAGCCTTTATTCAATTTAATGTTGAATTCATCAGAGTCATCACTAAAGGACTTAATGATTATACACGCAAAGCAAATACTGAGCCTTCAAAGAAAAACTTGTTAAAAATCACATGAGCCTGCAGATGTTGTGAAAATGTGACACAGACATAAAATGCACTAGAAAACACTATGACAAATTATCTTTAAAAAACACATTTAATTGAAAAAACATATTTAATTAAAAACACAGTAAAAGGACAGAGCTGTTATATAATTTCAGTGCTTAACTGTCTCCTCTTAAATGCACTTTAACAATTTTAAATAGACATTAAGATCTAGTGCATTCAAAGCAGTTTGCCAACTGTATTTCTTAACTTTCAGTAAGCTATGTAAACGTCCGCCATATAGGTTTGGCTCTGTATAATCAATTTAATAAAATAAAAGCCTTTTGAATGTAGTACAAGCCATAGGGTGGTGAAACGTTATTAGAATTTTTCTTTATATTACACAGGTATACTCATAGATACATGCATTCAGCCTTCTAGTAGTTCATCCCATACAGAAGCCTGTACATTTGCTACAAGCCACCACATATACAAAATTTGTTGAAAACATTTTTAAATATTTATTTTATTTTATTTATTTATTTGACATTTGTTTACCAGGATTGCCCGACTGGACACAGGTGTCCTTTTTCAGCGGATTCCTGGGGAGAAAAGCATCACATGTGACAGAGTATATTAATAACAATAGTTAAAAAAGTTTCTCAATGCTAACAATAGTTGCAGAATTAACAATAATTCAAAGAGTTTGAGCAGTTATTATCAGAAAATTCAAAAATTCAAACTCCAAAGTAAAAATAGTTGACAGGTTTTAACACTGATTAACAGTAAAACTCAGTCCAAAAAGATGCGTGACTTTCCAATGAGCAATAAAATGAAAGTAGAAATTCAAACAAATAAATCCATGTAAGTTAGCAAATTGTTTATTCCAAACGAGTAAAGCGCTTTTAAAAGGCTTCTTCAGACTCTTTACACAAACTAAAACTTTGAACATCACTTTTAAAACCAACAAAAGCTTGTGATAGGATCTCTATAATCACATGTTTCCTTCATTTAAAAATACAGTAACCCATTAAACTCAGTTCCATGAATGTTACCTTGTTCAGCTAAGAAAAATACTAGTATATTAAAAGTAAGAACTGAATAGTTCAAAATAAACATACATAAAACATACATAAAAACATACATAAAAATGCATTGGTGCCCAAGCATACATTATATTATATTAAACAATTGAGTATATCTCAGAGCCTTGTCATATTTACTTATCATCTCATGGTGCTTTAGAAACATCTCGTACTGAACTTTCAGGCAGTATATATCAAAAAAGCCATTTCAGACTTGGTTAGTATAACCCAAACTGCTTGTAATGCACATATTTACAAAGTGTGACATTAGATATTTCCGTGTTTTACTGGAAGTTCATATTATCCAGAGTAGACTCGTAAAACAGTCAACAATTACAGGTGGTTAAAAACTTGTATCACATTATTTAGGCTATTCTCGTATAAATCAAAAGTTAAAAACAGTTTTTCAAAATTACTTATTTTCTGTAGACTCTGAAACGCTTTTAAAATTCACAGCACAACAAAGTATTCCTTGCGCGTATGTGCCTGGTTAATTCTTGAATGCAAAACAAAGAACGCTACTGTGCGTTACCATAGCGTTCATAAAATAAACATTGTGTCTATTTAAAAAGCCGATTAGGCTTCGACGCATAAGTGCATGACGAGCTTTTCAATAGCTGTCCATTAGTTCATGCCTTAGTCTCTTCAATCTCCGTTATTAAACAGGGACATTTGACATTTCAGGATGTGAGCGTAACTTACAAAAATGTGGATGGAAGAATGCTTCAACAATAAACGAAGCAACAAAACGTCTATATGGAAACAGAGCAATATCTTAATAATTAACTTGACTCTCGTACAGATCCACAATGGTGGAAATAAGCACACTGACTTAAGCAACCATTAATTGCACTTTATAATTGTTACATCCTTGATACCCAAGTTTAAAATATAGACATTGTGAAATGTTAAAACTCTTATGTGGTGAAGCGGAAAATATAGGGAAGGAATACATGAGGGGGAAAGGGGAAAATGGGAAGTATTTTGGCACATATAAATTGTTGACTGTTTTACGAGTCTACTCTGGATAATATGAACTTCCAGTAAAACACGGAAATATCTAATGTCACACTTTGTAAATATGTGCATTACAAGCAGTTTGGGTTATACTAACCAAGTCTGAAATGGCTTTTTTGATATATACTGCCTGAAAGTTCAGTACGAGATGTTTCTAAAGCACCATGAGATGATAAGTAAATATGACAAGGCTCTGAGATATACTCAATTGTTTAATATAATATAATGTATGCTTGGGCACCAATGCATTTTTTATGTATGTTTTATGTATGTTTATTTTGAACTATTCAGTTCTTACTTTTCTTAGCTGAACAAGGGGAACTGTTTAAATGAAGAAACATGTGATTATAGAGATTTTTGTTGGTTTTAAAAGTGGATGGATTTATTTGAATTTCTACTTTCATTTTATTGCTCATTGGAAAGTCACGCATCTTTTTGGACTGAGTTTTACTAGTGTTTTAGCGTGAGTATCCTACCTCAACTAACAGCAGCTCTGAGTTTTGGATTTGTGCACTGATTAACAGTAGCCACAAACAAAAAACACCAGGAAATAAGTCCAATAATAAAATAAATAAAGCACCAGGAGTACTTCTTAAGTAAGGTAGGTTGTATCTGATGAAGTTCCATTTTGGATGTAATGAATTAAAGGAACGAAAGCGCTCATACAGGCTTTCTTGTAACTGTTGGAACAAATTTGTGTGGCTACCTTACTTAAGAAGTACTCCTGATGCTTTATTTTTTTTATTACTGATTAACAGTAGCATCAAGAGTTAACAAGGTCAACAGAGTTTGTCAAGTTGTTAGCAGAAATTTATAGGAATCGTATATATATATATATATATATATATATATATATATATATATATATATATATATATATATATATATATATATATGGGTCTAGGACACATGCTTGACTAGCATATGTCTGAATCACAAAACATCGAACACACATACACGAAAGCGCTTAACATCGAACACACATACACGAAAGCGCTTAACATCGAAAAGCGCTTCCGTGTATGTGTAGTTCAAAAAAAAAATGTACGTTTCTGCAGGGAATTTTCCCTTACCCGCACTGTAGTCCGATCTACAAAACAGGCACACATACACAGAAGTACTTGTCAATATTAAGCACTTTCATGTATGAATGTTCGATGTTTTGTGATTCGGACATATGCTAGTCGATCATGTGTCCTGATCCTATATATATATATATATATATATATATATATATATATATATATATATATATATATATATATATATAAACTCAACTAATAGAGATGAGATTGTACTAGATATGTACAGTGTGTTCAATCTGCCTAGGAGTGTAGTATAAGACTGTGGAAATTAGTTTGGTAAGGGTTACTGCAGTAGTAGGTTGGAGAAGGTGGGTTCAGGGTGGGTTGTTGCAATTACATAGATGGTTTTCTTGAAGGTGTGATTTAAGGAGTCTTTTAAATGTAGCAGTGTGGTTTTGTAGCCTGAGTTGTGGGGGTAGTGTGTTCCATGATTTTGCAACTTCATAAGAGAATAGATTCCCCTGAGCTGTTTTTACATGGAATGACTTCTACTAGGGCTTTATTACTGGATCGTAGTTCCCTGTTTGTGCTGTGGAAGTTTAGTAGATCTGTTAGGGGAGGGGTTTTGTCTGGGTGATACAATATCTGATGGGCTAGGTTGAGTTGGTAGTAGTGAAGTAGGTTTGGAAATTCTAACCATCGTAGCTTATGCATGGCTTGGCAGTGGTGTGAGCGTGATTTAGCACTGGTTGCGAACCTAGCTATTTTGTTGTAATATGTTGATAGTTTGTTATGGTTGGTCTTATTGAGATTTGTTTATATGGGGGATGCATAAAGTAGGCTTGATAAGAGGTGATAGGAGGTGAGTTCTAGCTATGGTAGCTCCAGATTCTGGGGTTAGGAATTTTTTGCTATGATAGAGAGAGCCTAGCTTTTTATGGACTTTGGAAATGGTTAGGGTTATGTGTTTATTGCATTTAAGTTGGTGGTCAATTATAATTCAAAGTAATTTGGCTTCAGGGACAGGAGTTATGGGGGTGTTATTGGTGGAGAGAATGGAAAAGGTGGAGTCTATAGTCTTTGGTTGAATAGTATTAGCTGTGTTTTTTGGGGTTGAGTATTAGCTGAAAATTGTTTAACCAGTTTTCTATTTCAGAGAAGGATTCTTGGGCTTGGGTTTGTAGCAGTTGGATTTTGGGTGCAGAGCAGATGAGGGTAGTGTCATCTGCATATTGGATAATGTTGGCTTTTGTGGTTGCAAGGTGGAGTTGGTATGTAAAGATATTGAATAAGAGTGGACGAAGTATGGAACCTTGTGGAATGCCGCATTTGACTGGGGGGGGGTAGGGAGTTGTGCCATTTAACTGATTGGGAGTGGTTGCCTAGGTAGCTACTGAACCATCGTAATATATAGTAAGATAACCCCAGCCATTATTTACACTGGCACAGAAAAATGATGGTGAATAAAATGTAACTCTGCACTGCTTGAATCTACTGCAAGCAAAAAAATCCCTTATATTTACCACTATCTCGCTGAATCTGTGGCCAGGATTTAGAAACAGGTATGGCCATGAGTAATAAGGCTATGTTAAAAAGAGCCTTTTAGCTAGATCACAGAAACCAGTAATTCAGAGGCACATTAGCTGCAATGATGAAAGAACACATTATCATTTCCATCTCTCTTAGTTGTTCAGTGATTAATGCAAGTGCTAAGAGGCTTTTTTCTACTGCCCTTGTAGTAGTCATTGCTGGTGGCTAATGCATTTAATTAACAAAGGCACCCCCATATTAATTTCTGCCAGACACACACACAAGCATTGCAGAAGGGCTGTCTCTAAATCACAAATGGCTATCACCAGAGGTAAAAAGGGCTTACCACAGGTGCCAATGTTTCCGAATCTCAGCCTGTGTTTCATCTTTGTTGTGCTTAAAAATATTTTCCAGTTGAGCCAGCACCGTGGCATAGGAGATAAAGACCTAACTATGGGTCAGATGACCCCCAGCTTGAATAGCAGCTCAGATGTTCAAGAAGCTGGCAGAAGGGATGGGCATGCCAATTCAGGAGGGAGGGTGCTCATGGTTGATGCTCCCTGAGGGGTGGCATGGTCCCATGAGGGGAATAGCTGTCAGACACTTGTATCAATAAGTGCAGAATAGGGGGTGGGGAAAGGGCTAAAAAAAGGCTAGGTCATAAGTCCCCATCTGATAGTTGATGACCAAGACACCCCGGGACACCGACAAGATCTGCACTGGTGCCTGCTGATAATGGAACACGTTTGGGGGGGTGATGTAAGTGCCTGCTAGGCATGGTGATGGGCATGAGGCACTGGCTTAGGAGTTCCATAAGACGAAGCAAGAGGGAAAAAATATAACCCATCAGAAAATAATACAAAATGAATATTAATGGCAAAGATAACGAAACTGGAAAATATACTTTTACACAGTTACCTGCAACAAAAAACACTAAACAGCAACATCTCTTAGTCTTACACAGTTACCTGCAACAAAAACACTAAACAGCAACATCTCTTAGTCTTACACAGTTACCTGCAACAAAAAACACTAAACAGCAACATCTCTTAGTCTTACACAGTTACCTGCAACAAAAACACTAAACAGCAACATCTCTTAGTCTTACACAGTTACCTGCAACAAAAACACTAAACAGCAACATCTCTTAGTCTTACACAGTTACCTGCAACAAAAAACACTAAACAGCAACATTTCTTAGTCTTACACAGTTGCCTGCAACAAAAACACTAAACAGCAACATTTCTTAGTCTTACACAGTTACCTGCAACAAAAACACTAAACAGCAACATCTCTTAGTCTTACACAGTTACCTGCAACAAAAAACACTAAACAGCAACATTTCTTAGTCTAATGAAAACAAGGCAGAGGCCAAATAAATCCAGAAAACATCAGGTAGTTGAGAAGCTAGATGCTGCACTCAGGAGAAATTCTGCAGTATTTGTTTACATGGACTAACCCTGCTAGGCAGGAGTTGTCATTTTTAGGACCTGTTTCATGGTATGTAGAATTTCTTTAAGGTAACCCTGCTAAAGTGTGACATTATATACCATGCCTAAACCCATAGTATGCCATCTTATGTGAGCTGATAAAGGAGAGAGAGCTGCTGCAAAGGAAGACATCGCACTTGCAAATGCAGTTGTTAAATCATATAACACTGTTGCACCAACACTTGTTTTTGTTAGCACCAAAGGTACTATTATAAAATAAGCAATATTAGTTTCACAAATAAGCAGTGCTGGGGACCAAGCCATGCAATACAGAAACATATTTTTCAAATTGCCTTTCGGCTTCTCCCGTTAGGGGTCACCAGTCGGCAGATTGATTGGCAGTAGAGTTTTTACAGTGTCAAGTTGTCAGGCCTGGTGCCCAACCTTCACAGAAGGCACACACACACATACACACACACACACACACACACACACACACACACACACACACACACACACACACACACACACACTCACACACACACACACCCCTAATGCATGTCTTTAAAACTTATTTGACTGCAAGGAGGACATGCAGACTCTACACAGAAGGTAGTCCAGCTGAGAACCAAACCTTAGAATCTCTTGCTGTAAGGAACAATGCTAACCACTGCACCACCACGGCCAATATGGTCATTTTGAATAACAGCATAGAAAATTAAGGTAGGCTGTATTTTTAACAACATGGGGACTGAAGCAACATTGTACACTGAATCAAAATTGAATTTTAATTAATGTATTCTGTACATCTTCTCACTGACTTATGCATGTCTGAGAATTAGGCTGTTATATCTTTTTATGCTTATGATGAAACAAAACATATTGTCTCAGTTGGTAATTGTGGTCAAGAACAGCATGGTTTTCAGAATAACATAATAAGTAAAAATATTACATTTCAGTCTCATAGGACTTATTATATAGCAAAGATAATATTCAACAGTGAGAAATAAGGCACTGCATCCAGACAGAAATTTCAGAAAGGAGCAGTTACATCTGATAAGGTTAGTTCACATCAAGAGAAACATTACCTAGTAACTCTTTAATACTTGTCTTGGGGCCCTCCACATTGTTCTTTGCTACTATGAAAAGTCTGTAAGGCATTATTCTCAGACATCTCATTTCCTGTAGTGATTGCCTTTATTTCCTGTTGTTGACTCAGACGTTATACAAGTGTCTTGAGATATTCTATACGTAGTATTCTGTTATGTTTACTTTAATATATTAGTCTGTTTTTTAGGCTCACAAATGTATAATGTCACTCCAAGCAAAGGTTTGACTTTTACCCTAGAAAACTGTGATAAAATTAATGGCAGATTATTCTTCAATAATGAAATAGTTGTCACAAATGTCTACACTTTTTAAAGGGATCATTATTTAAATGATACGTTATACATAGTTAATCAGTTCTACTTTCTCATATGAAGTACATAATCTTTAGTGCATACTAAATGAGGAAACTGCAGGTAATTGAAATAAAAAGTTTTGTGTTATGATATATTGAGTATATGAGTACATTAGTTGTTTAAGATAATACATTAGCTGGGGTGAGAGTTATGTGACCTAGGTGGAGTCTTCACCCTGTAATATAAAGCTGAAGTGAAACCATCTAATCTTCTTTCTCTGTGTGTGCATTTGTAAAGCTGTCCTGAATTGTCACACTGCAAACACTTCAGTTGTGGAAAAATATGATTTCTGGGATTTCAATGTGACTTTAACTGACCTCATTTCTCTCTCTTCTTTTTTTTTTTTTTTTTTTATTGATTTATTTAGCTGTGCGTTCTAAACACAAGAAATTTGTTGAGAGTGGCAGCTGTTGAAACCATTGGAATTAACTGGTCCAGATGCAGGAATAAATGGAAGCTCGAATAAGTTAAACAAAAATACTTCACTCACAATCCCAAAGTGGGAAGTGATGCCTAAAGCAACTAAATATAAAGATTCAAAAGAAAAAATATATAATGACTCAAAAGAGAAAAATAAACCATTGCAACAGAAAGCTGAAGCAGAATAAATGCTATTTGTTCTGGAGATGATGGAAGCTCTGGCTTCTATTCAGCAGTCAGATAACAAGCTGTTTTAAGAAACAGCATTCATTATAAATGTGCATGATTTTTAAAAAGAATAGTGGTGTCTGAAACAAGAGCAAACTCTTGACAATACTCTTTACCATAGCTAGAAAAAATGTTGAGAACTACAGGAAAGACATTCTGCTGACTTCAACTCTAGCATTATTTTATGGTGTTTACCTGAACAATATGAAGCAGCTACTGTGTCTGATACTGTCTAGGATATATTCTGTGCCTTGCTGGTCTACAATAAAGAAAAGTAACATTTATTTTTTGAAAGGGCCAACTGAGCACTTTGTAACTTATCAAACTCTACCATTCCCAGACATAAGTTACTAAATTTTCAGGACACTGATGATTCTTATATATCAGGAAAACATGTAATAGATTATGCAAGACATAGTTCCTATAATAATGTTTAAAACACAGAAATTGGCCTTATCTCTGTCGATATTTAATAAAAAAGACCAATATATCAGCTGCAGCCCTGTGTTTTTCAGAGTGGACTCCTAATTCACTGAGAGAAGCAACTAAACTATTTCCTAAACTTTTCACTATAAATGTTACCTGAATGAAGTTCTGATCCTACTAATGCATGCTAACCCAAAACTTCCCCCTTCTACTTATCCCAGCTCTACACCTTGCCTTAGAAAAAAACATTCTGTTACAGTGACACCGTTGAGACCAAATGTAATAATTTACTGATAGGATTTTGGTCACTGCATCACAATAGAAAATGTTTTCCCTTCTGTGATCTCTATTTTTTCAGTGCTTTGTGGTTTACAGAAAATTTGTTTTAGAAATGTTAGCAGTGATTGTCTATGTTTTGATGCCTGTGCGTTTTGATAAATCATCATATACACATATGTATTTATATGAGGGCCATATAGGTGGTCAAATCATGCATTCATTGCACAGACAAAAGATGGCACATCTCATCAAAAATCAGATGATCACACATTGCCATCTTGTTTTCTGTGCAGATGTGGAGAATTTGCCCTTTCCTCACTGCAGTGTGATCTTGGAGTTGTTATATATAATTAGCAAGAGGTGTAGGAGCATGGTGGGGGCTTGATCCCCGGAAAAATACTCCTCATATCAAGGATAATATCAAAGAAAACTACAAAAAAATGAAAAACACTATTAGGTCTACTAAAGTTGCTCAATTTTCTCAGTTTCATTTATATGAGCATCCAACAAAGTGCAATATACACATGTATGTATATATGTATGGGTGTGTATATGTATATTTATATATATATATATATATATATATATATATATATATATATATATGGGTCTAGGACATTTCACTGAATGCACATTTCACTGAAACTCAAATTAGTGTGCACTTTTCACTGAAAGCTCAATTGACTGAAAACTCAATTCACTGAAACACATTTCACTGAAAGTTATATATGGCCTTTTCCCTACTGTAGTGTGACCCTGGAGTTAGTATATATATATATATATATATATATATATATATATATATATATATATATATATATATATATATATATATATATATATATATATATATATATATATATATATATATATATATATATTAAGGGGGGTGTGGGGGGCATAGTCCCCCACATATTGTAAATATTTTGAACTATATACATGGATACTTGCAGTTCCAATATATTAATCTTTTCCAGACATAATATATACTTAAAATATGTGGCGGGCTATGCCCCCCACACCACCCGATGTGGGGGGCAGTGCCCCCATACACACCATTACTATATATACTAACTCCAGGGTCGCACTACAGTGTGGAAAAGGCCATATATAACTTTCAGTGAAATGTGTTTCAGTGAATTGAGTTTTCAGTGACTTGTGCTTTCAGTGGTTTGTGTTCAGTCACTTGAGTTTCAGTGAAATGTGCATTAGTGATGTCAGTGTAACTACAGTCATAGTCAAACACCACAGGCCAATGAAAAACTGTCTGTAAGTTGATATATTCCAGTTAAAATGGTACATGTTTGACAGGTATAGAAAACTAACTGATCATGTCTGTAATATGTGGTAAATACTGACAGAATATAAACATACATCAGCAATAGTTGTGTAAAGTTACCAATATCCACAAAATATTGCAGATTACATCATAAAATCCAGAAGTACATATAATATGTGTGCATATATATATATATATATATATATATATATATATATATATATATATATATATATATATATATATATATATATATATATACACACACACACACACACACACAAACACACACACACGCACGCGTGCACTGTGCACGCACGCACACACACACACACACACACACACACACACACACACACACACACACACACACACACACACACACACATTTATTTGTGGAATCTGTTATAATCCATAAAAATTATATAAAAAATATTAATTGCAGTGCAGTATCATCCACACCCATATCCCCATCGCTAACTGTAGCTAACAATAGATGCAGAACATGTGTGGGAGCACAAGTTACTCACACACCCAAACAATCGGATTATTCAAAAGCAGAAAGGCCTCACTGAGACCAATGACCGGTGTTGAAACCATGGCCTTAAGCTTAATGCCAAAAAATGTGTCGTCATCCCCTTTGGGAAAAACTCAGTTCCCACTAATTACCACATCGATGGGAGCCCACTGAATACTGAAGGCATTATAAGATATCTGTGGACAGAGGTTGACAGCAGTCTCTCTTTTGACCACCACATTGACACTGTGGTCAGAAAGTCCTTCTGTGTGGCACATCTCATTACTAATGGTTTTGCATCCAGGAAGAAAGAGGTCATCATCTCTCTCTACACTTCCCTCATTAGGTCAATCTTCGAGTATAATGCCCCATTTGGCATGAACCTCACTAGACACATGCAACAGCTGGAAAGGCCACAAAAGTACCTCACAAAGAGGATTGTAGTCCTTAAACACATGTCCTATATGGACAGACTCAAAAAAACTCCAGCTATTCTCTGTCTTATATCATCTACTAAAAGGCGATCTCTGCTTGACTTACAAAGCCATGTCTGACCCAGCTCTGTTAGAAATGCTACATCTAAAAAAATCTCAATCCCTCTGCACCACATGCTCCAGAGACCTCATCCTCATTAACACAATCAGCAGAACATGCTGGAGGGACAAGTTCATAACCCAGAGACTGCTCATGCTCTGGAATAGACTTCTCATACATGTCAAGCAAAGCACCTCACTGGCACTCTTCAAGAGGAATCTTGAGTGGATGGGAAATAGAAGGTTCACCCTGGGATCACTCCAGTGGCTCTACCTGACAGAGGCACTGGGAACTAATGTCAGGTGGCACAATGCCAGGGCACTCCTAGGGGCTAGGCTTATAAAGGCTCCAAGACCATTAGCCTAGTACACACCTATGAACCCATGAACCTATGTGAGATGAAGATGCAGAAAAGAAGCACACAAGAGGGATGACTGCAGCGGAAGGTCAGAGAAGCATGGGCATTTTTTTTTTGTTTGGTGGGAATAAGCCCCTTTTTATTTTTTGAGAATAGAAGGTATGGAAAAGCCACAGAAACAGGAGGTGGGGAAAGGATAGGTACAAGCATATAACATGTATCACACTACAGGATTGACAAAGGTCGGTGATATACATAAAATATAGGTGAGATACACAGACAATGCACATATGGTCTGCACAGCACAGGTTAAGGAAAGATGACAAACAAGGTAGGGATGCATACTAGCTGTGGTGCACCTCAATAATACATTATGTACCAATGCACTAAGCAGTGCTGAGATGTTGCAAACTATGTGACAGTCATACCTAAAGGAGTACAACTGATGGTATGCATAGGACATAGAACACTAACTGGGAATTACTGACATTGCAGTTAAACACGATGAACAACAAATATCATCATTCACAAAGCTATCAGCACTGCAAGTGTAACACAAGCAACAGCAAGGCTAAGCACATCCAGCAAATGAAATGAAGGAGCAAAATAGATTAAGTAAAATTAGAACCTCTAACCATGTATGCAAGAGAGAAACAGCTATGTCCTGAGCCAAGGTGTAGTACAGCTGCAAAAAAAGTTCCTTGACTGTGTAATAAACCAATAAGTATACATACTACATAGTTGGAAAAGAGAAATGAGATCCCGACATCAAATGAAACATTACAAGCCAGACACACCACAGATATTGTTCAGGTATACAGTGTAGATATGTGGCACGCAAGCATATCATACATAACGATCAACACATATCCCCCCACCAATGACATGCAATGTTAACTTGCCATCTATAAAGCATATGGTGAGACAGGTGCATTAGAAAATATGAGTAATATGAGAAATGAACAAAAGCAAGCCTGTCAACTAACAGGCATGTAGGATGCATAGAAAGCAAGTCAGGAGAATGCACGACACACAAGTAAAAATTGCACATAGATGGAAAGATCACAATGACAACCACAGTGTGCAGCTATGCATTACATGTGTGTGACAGCCTATCATGGTGGTAGAATATCCCACTGGCACAGTACACTTACAGACCAATGATGATACAGTATATCAAGGTGCACATAAATATGTACATATGCCATGTAAATGTGTAATTCATAGCAAAATGTATAAGAGGGAAGGGGAAGGCAAGCTAAGTCCACAATAGTAAGGAAAAGCATACCTGAAAAAGCAGTCACATACACTTTCTGACTATGCATGTCAATCGTCATGTGCTCCCAACACAAACTGCAAATGTGGCATAAAAATCACTGCAAGTTCCATGCAGCAAGTGGCCAATGTCTAACGAGTGTGCATTATCCATATGTGATGGGTTTTAAAATGTCCATGTACAAATGACACAAACAACATAGTAATGTGCAACAGGTAACCATAGGTATATACTAAAATGTTTAGGTTGAATATCACATACCCATATGTGATGCCCGCGCCCTGGCCCAGCAATCAAGGAGCCTCAATCCTCACCACTAACACCAGTGAGGGGCGTCCATATAGGGAAATGATAATAAATGCACACACAGTAAAGTACAATTTCCCTTAAAAGCGCACAGACATCACAGTCAGTCTTGGGCTGATCTCTCCTTTTCTCTTCAGGTCCCCAATAAGACTTCCCACTGGCACAGCTATAGGGTCCAGATCTCAGCCTAGTGGGCAAGCTAAAACCTCCATCACCCTCTCTGTCCAACCAATGCTTCATGTCCCTGCCCAAGTAGCTGACACACACACACACACACACACACACACACACACACACACACACACACACACACACACACACACACACACACACACACACACAAACACACACACACACTTTGAGATAAGAGTTATATATAACCACACAGACACTCCTGGGGAAGGCTGGCACAGGTTCTACAGCTGTGCCTCTTTTCTGCCCAGTCTAAATGGTAGTACCAGCTGTCACCACCCACTAATATTTATCAGCTACTCAAAGGCTCTTAAAAGGGTGTCCAATTATTACTGTGCAATATTATTGCCCAAATGATAAGTGTGACTGAACAGTCAAGACTTATTAGAGTGACTTGGTACAGTATCACTATATATACTTGCAATGTACTCTAGAGCTTACATTAACTCTGCATAAAGCAGCCACAGTTAAAAGGTTCAAAAATATTTAATAATAAATAAGAAAAACACAAGACAATACTTCTTACTACACAGTGCTAGTCAAGAGTTCAGTGATCACAGTGAAATACTTAAAATAATACCGTATAAATGTTCTGACATCACAGAAAAACACTTAGTCTAATCTTCCTAATTCCTAGCTATTTCTAAGGAAAACCACAGTTCTAAATAACTTACATATAGAGCAAAGCAGTGCTGGTGATGTTGGATGCTCTCAAGACAAAATGTTCTGAGCTCTCTGATTCTCTCTCTTTAAATTGATAACACAGAGCTGCTTCACATGACATCATTCTTCACAATTCTCTGGTGTTCCCAGGCTAACAGAAACAACATTTACATTCTTTACACCTGGTCAGAAATCAGAGCAATAAAGGACATTTAAACATGAAAATTCTAGCCATTAACTCTGGTCTTAAAACAATAGGCAGGATGCCTCCCTCTAGACTTATCGGCTCCAAAGTTTGACATCAAAGACAATCATGAAATGCTTGACTTAGCTTTCTTTACAGCAGAGTGCACTGTTGTTACATTTTTGCAGGTCAATATCCAATGCAGTCTTTTTACATTTAAGAAAACAACCCTGTGACTTAGATTAATATTTACAAATGCCAGAATTATCTACAAAATTCTATCTGGCTAGGCTGACAGCCTTCACCTATCTTCACACCATATATACTGTCATGCAAATATAAGGCACCAGCTGGCACACTCATGAAAAAGCGATAAAAATATTACATGTAAATGTCTATGACTGATCAAAAGACAGTCAGATGTATACAACTATAGCATACCCTTTGCAGAAGCGCTAATCATTTATATTAGAGCATACCAAGGGCCAAATCTGTGCATTGTTATTCTTTGGGACATACAAATGTACAGCCATACAAAGCACTGCAGGCATATTATGCAGAATGAACACTGCTAAGGAATGTAAGCATGTGTAACTGTCAGCAAAGGTGTATACATTTCAGAAATAAGTTATAGGCTCAATGCAGGGTGTTGTGCCATGAGAACAAGGCTGTAAACTACAGTGATTCAGTACATGTGTCATTTATATGATACTGTCATAAAAATGACATAATCAAAATGTGGAACATTAACCAGTGCTATTAATGCCATATATATAGATGATCAATAGAAGCATAAATGACAGGAATAGACATGAACTGTATAATGCAAGGTACAAAAAGTAACAAGGAGCATCACACACAGCAGCAGAGTGTCAATTGGAGTCTCTGACACACCAACGTCACAAATGTAGCAAATTCCATGACATGGCATGTATGATATAGATAAAATACCAACACTGCTACAACAATGTGTGCAAAGTTTGCACATATATCAACCATGTGCACAAAACACCACAGGAGAATGGCATCACTGTGGGACATGCCTGTACTTTCATTAATGTTAGCAGGTGTAATGTACCACACACACATCATATGTCATCACCATTTCATATAGTCATGTGAACACTGTCAACAGGACAGTGGTGTGGCACCAGCAGCCTGCAATCTGTGTCAGATCTCTTTGTTACATACTAGGTCATATAGGATCATAAGTGATAATCTCATGGGCCACTGTATGTGGATTAGGCAGTTCACAGTCAAAGTGCAGGAATAACTTACCTGCGTGTCGGTAACACTGTCAGCATAAATGATAGCATATTAAGTTCACGTGATATGATGATCATAATATAGCCTCATAAGATGATTGTGAAGTGTGCATTACAAGGTACATATTGCAAGCATGAGTACAATGTGGGATGCATGCACAAAAATGTGCATATAACTGAAAGAATACTGAAGTAGGAATACACTATGGTGGCAGCATGAACACATAGACAATACTTAGGGTCCTCCTTGATTGGATCAATCATCATGAATGATCTCACTTGTGATCTACTAGAAGGAGTTATACATGGACAGTGCAATGTCCTGGAAGAATGCTCCCATGTGATCTTGCATATGAGTCCTAAAAATGTCTGTGACCACATCCCATGGTGGAGGTCATTCATAGGTTTATAGGCATATAGTAGGCTAATGACCACTTGGGTCTTTATAAGATTGGCCATGCAACCCAAATATATCTCACAAGTTATTGTGCCTTAAAGGTTATTTTAAGGGGTGTAAGTTAGGGCATGATTTAATGGCTGTTTCTATCAATCAGAGGCATAAATGTTAGACCAGGAGTGAAATTCAAATTTTCACTCCACTGGTCTTTGTTGCACTCGAATAGGATTAGGGAATCCGTTTTTTATAGAATGGAGATTCTCTGAGATACATATCTGTCCCTCCAACATGTCCTATTTAAGTTGAAAGCAAAGTTTAAATCCTTAGATCTAGTAGTTCTGATGCTATTTGTTTTGCAGATATACAAAAGGTCCACCAGAGAGAGATCCAAGGATGCCTTGTATGCCAGGCATAAATCACCTCTCAGTAGTGTGTAGGAAACAGAGTATAGAGGCAGAGCTTTGAGACAATCTGCTTAGGGCATTGTGCTTACTTCTTGTTTTCTTTTTGTGAGGAACCTCTGTAACATTCCAGTTGTTGCATATATCTGGTCAGGTACATACTGAAGGGGCATTATACTCATTGATGGGTCTGATGAGGGCTAAGTATAGTGGTACAATGGCTTCTCTGGACCTAGATGGCATGCACTTACTTATAAGTTGAGTGACATACAATGATCTTATTACTACCTTAGACACTCGGTCAAAAGTCAGGTTATTATCTACATGACTCCACAAATCCTTGACTACTGTGTCTACTTTTAGGGATGTTTTATCAATGAGGTAGTTTCCCTGGGTGGCCAACTTCCCAAAAGGTACCTTTTCTAACTACCACTTACCTCTTAACCTCCTATGAACAACCCCTACTCTCTACCCTTACCTTCCCTTCCAAACACACTCTATCACCTTCACTAGCTGTATCTACAAACTTCCTTAATGTCATATGCAAAACCAGCTACTTTCTAGCTAAATATCACCGTGTAATACACATCAAATATACTATCCTAAATAATAAAAAAATATTTGACTACCATTGTAAGCCCCTCCAATTCAACAACTTTATATTACTCCACTCCCTAAAAGACGGAGACATTCATCCTAACCCTGGTCCAAACCCTTCCCTACTCACCACAAACTGCAACCAATGCAAAACAATCCCCTTACCTTCAACCAAACCCTCCAATTCACTCTCTATAGCCCATCTAAACATACGTAGTATCTGAAACAAAATACCTCTAGTTCATGCCCCTCTAGATGTACATCAGTTTGACATCCTTTGTTTATCAGAAACATGGCTTAAACCCACAATTAAAGACAATGAAATCATCCCCCCAGGTTATAGCATCATTCGTCGCGACCGCACAAACAAAAAAGGTGGAGGGGTAGCAATTCTCTACAAAGCAGAACTACAAATTAGCAGTCTAAATCTTAACCTACCCTCAGATAATAGTGCAGAAATAATTATCTCTAAACTACATCTTAACTCACACAAATCCATAAACATCATCTGCTCCTATCTTCCCCCAGGAAATAACCACAGAATACTCGAATACATTCTAAATTGGCTTTCTTCTAACCACCCTCAAGAAACCATAGTCCTTGGTGACTTTAACATAGACTGGAATTTATGCAGCTGCACTAACCCCACCACCCTGATCAACCTGTATGGTTTCTCGCAAGCTATAAACTCCCCCACCAGAATAAATAAACTTAACAATAAAGAAACCACCTTAGATTGGATACTTACAAATAGCCCATGACAAAGATACACAACAGGAACCCTTCCAGATGACCTAAGTGACCATTCACTAATATATATTATCAGACATAAAACAAGCCTAACTATCCCTATTAGTGTCAGAACAGTCCATACCAAAAAACATTTTGACCCCGAACTGTTCCAAACTGAAAACCTAAATGGCAACACTCAGGTCTGTTCTGAGCTAGTACAAAATGGAACAAAGTACACTGACCCTTCTGACATTGCCAACATCTTGGCTGACAGGTTCAGTGCACATCCCCCCCCACCACCACCACCACCACCTACAGGGCCTATTACCATTCTAGGGGATTGTGTAAGTCCAATTATTACTGATACGTTGGTTAACAAGGCTTTATCTAAAGCTAAAAACACTGCCTCCATGGGACCAGATGGTGTCTCAGGCTGTGTCATATGCGAGCTCCAAAAGGAATTAACCCTGCATCTTAATACCCTGTTCAGTCTCAGCCTCTCCACAAAAGGAATTAACCCTGCATCTTAATACCCTGTTCAGTCTCAGCCTCTCCACAGGATATGTGCCCATAGATGGCAATGGTGGTCCCGCTACACAAGGGTGGGGCCACAACTGACCCTGGGAACTACCGACCAATAAGCCTGACCAGTGTGATCTGTAAGGCTATGGAGCGAATCATTATGGAACTCATAAATGGAGAGATTGGGAACCTCCATTCGCTGGACCCCACATAGTTCGGCTTCATCAAGGGCAGATCATGCCTCCTGAACCTGGTGGATTTTTTGAGACACTTACTCAGGCTATAGATAAGGGAAAGGAGGTACACACGGCTTACCTTGACCTTGCTAAAGCATTTGACACCATTCCCCATTCAGGTATTATTGATAAGCTCACCAGCCTGGGCATAAACCCTTATGTCACAAGATGGATCGCAAACTGGCTCTCAGACAGATCCCATAAAGTAAGAGTAGCGGGATCTATGTCCGAATCCAGAACAGTAATGAGTGGTGTGCCTCAGGGCTCTGTCCTGGGGCCCCTCCTGTTTGGCATATACTTCTCAGAAGTACAGGCAAGCACGGAAGGGCTGTGGCTGACTAAGTTTGTGGACGACTGCAAACTGGGTGCTAGAATAGAGTCTCTGGCCAACATGGAGATCCTCCAGAAGGGCCTAAATGAGACTGATGCATGGTGTCAAAGCCATGGTCTCAAGCTAAATGCAAAAAAATGTGTAATAATCACCTTTGGAAAAAACAGAGTACCTGCAAACTACAACATAGGAGGTAATCCCCTGAAATCTGAAGAAGAAATAAGGGATCTAGGGACCCAAGTAGATAGTCAGCTTTCCTTTAATAACCATGTTGCCAAAGTGGTTAGAAAATCCTTCTATGTAACCCATCTGATCATGAAAGGGTTTGCATCAAGATCTAAGGATGTAATGGTGCCCCTCTACTCTTCCCTCATCAGACCCATTATTGAGTACAATGCACCAATTGGAATGTACCTGGCTAGACATCTCCAGCAGCTGGAGAGACCACAAAGGTACCTAACCAAGAGGATTACTGGCCTCAAACAGATGCCCAATGTAGCACGATTGAAAAAGCTAAGACTGTTCTCTGTTGCATACCGCTTTCTCAGAGGCGATCTCTGTCTAACGTACAGAGCCATGTCCAACCCAGAATTGTTGAACATGCTCCATCTTAGCAAAACCAAATCTACTCGAGCTACATGCTCTAGGGATATAAACCTCAACACAACAATGAATAGAACATGCTGGAGGGATAGTTTCCCTTCGCAGAGACTTCCCTTACTATGGAACAGGGTCCCGATCTACATAAGACAGAGCCCCTCACTATCACTCTTCAAGAGGAACCTTGATGAGTGGATGGGTAACAGAAAGTTCACACCGGGGATCACACCAACAGCACTACTAGATAGCGGCCAAGGGTACTAGCTGCTAGTACAAGGGTCTAGGGAACTACTAAAGGGGCGGTGAATACCACACAACATGGCTGGGCTAATATATACCTTCGGGCAGATAGCCCAGTACCAACCTATGAACCTATGAACCTAAACAATGTAACTGGTCACCTCTAAAATCTCTCCCTATAAATAAAGCTGTTGAATACTTCAATACCACTTTCTTAGCAATCCTGGACCATCATGCCCCAATACGTGCTATTAGAAACAAAACTAAACCAGCCCGATGGCTCTCAAATAATACTAGGAAACTAATCCTTTGCAGAAACAAATTTTGGGCTAAATGGCATACCACAAAGGATACTATTGATCACCAAACCTTTAGACAACAAAGAAATATTACGAAAAAAGCCATCCTACTAGATAAAAAGAACTTCTATCTCCAACTTCAACAATCCTCCCTTAAAGAACCACAAAAATTTTGGACTAGTATTAACAAACTTCTATACTCAAGCAAAACTGTCACACCCAATCCTCTAGGCTCCAACTCTGACTGCCCAACACAAACAGCCAAACCTTTAACTCTTTCTTTACTACATCTATACTGAATCTTGTAAGCCATTTATCCCCTGACACCTCTAATCTGCCTATTCCTAATACAATTCCTCCCCCATTATTCCACCTAGAACCAATACCCACATCCTATATCTGTTCCCTAATCCAAAAACTAAAACCCACTACCCCCTCAGCTGATAAACTCCCAGCAGAATTATCTGCAAAAAGGAGCTAAAGCAATTACTTATCCCATCTCCATACTGATCAATAGAACCTTAAAGGAAGGCACTATCCCATCTATTTGGAAAATTTCCTACATTATTCCTCTCCACAAAGGTGGAAACTCCAATGATTTCTCCAACTATCGCCTCATAGCTCTCCTCTCTCCGCTTGCTAAAATAATGGAGAAATGCATTCACAAACAATTACATAACCACCTTCTCCATCATAATCTACTAGCTAACTGTCAACATGGTTTACGTCCATTCCAAAGTACCACCACAGCCTTGCTATCCTTCACTAACTGTATAAACAAAAATCGCAACAATAACATTCTTTCCTCTGCATTCTTTGTTGACCTATCTAAAGCCTTTGACATGGTTAATCACCAACTCCTCCTACACATATTGAAGTCCCTCTCACTTGACACTCTTGCTATGAACTGGTTTACATCCTACCTTGAAAACAGACAACAGGCAGTTCTCTGGCAAAATCATCTTTCGAATCTCCTTCCTATCTCACTAGGTGTTCCTCAGGGTTCCATATTAGGCCCTCTACTGTTTTCCATTTTTATAAATGACCTTCATCTATCCACTCCACTCTCTACCTGCATTCAAGATGACTCTACTGTAATTTGTTTAGCCACATCCCAGACCGAACTTCATTCTCTTACACAAAAAGCTTTCAGCACTCTAGAACAATGGTTCTCTAATCGTTGGCTTCTCCTCAACCTGAAAAAAAACTAAACTTTTACTCTTTACACCTACCCATATATCCACCCCTCTACATTTCACTCGTATATCCAATAATGGCACCCTTATTTCTCCTGACCCCACCACCAAACTCCTAGGAATTACAATTGATAATCACTTAAACTTTGACACCCACATAAATACTACAATAAAATCAATTAACAGAAAACTAGGATCCCTCTATAGAATCAAACCTTTCCTTACATCAGAAACTAGGACCGCAATAGCTAAAACCCAATTAATCTCCACCCTATTCTATGCTTCTCCCATATATACTAACCTTTCTAAAAATAACCTCAACAAACTGGCTATATCATATAACAATATTGCGAGATTTGCCACAAACTCACCTTTCAGGACTCATCACTGTCTGAATCTAAAACAACCTGGGCTGGCTAGAACTCCTTAATCAGCTATGATTTAACCAACTTACAATAGCTCATAAAACCCTATACTAACCCAGCAACACTCCAGTTCTCTCTACCCTCATTACGTCATATAAGAACCTCAAGAATTTACGCTCCTCTAGCAAAATGTTGATTAATACTACCTTATCAAAAAACTTAGCAGGTGACTCCTTATTCTCTAACTACGTTGGTAAAGTATGGAATCAACTACCACATGATCTTACATCTCAGACTTCTCTCCCACTCTTTAAAACTAATCTAAAACTTTTTCTCAGTAACGACTGGTTATGCTCTTGTACTAAACCTGACTAACTGTTATCCTTAACTAACTGTTCCACTCCAAAACCACTATATTCCTACCAATAAACCCTCTATATACTACACTCTGTATATTAACATATATTTACTTAAATACTAATGTCTCTGAGTCTCGACTACTATTTTTCCTTATTTGTCGATTTAAGTCAATTTTTTCTATTTTTGATGTAATATTTAAGTCAATTTTTTTTCTTCTATTTTTTATGTAAACTTTTTGTACTCAATTTTGTATTACTGTCTTTCGATGCCTTTTGTAATCATTTATGTTACATTTTAAATTTTTGTAAGTTTTTTCTCTGGAGCTTATCTCCCCGGGCCTCTACTGAAAATGGACATGTATCCAGTTGGACTAGCCCGGTCAACAAATGTGAAATAAATAAAATAAAATAAAAATGGCAACCAGTTTTAAGCTGTGGCATTGGCAGAAGTCAATTGTCTGTGTTAGACCTTCCTGTATGATTTTAGTATCTTGGGGAGTTTTATGATTGCTCCTAGTTTGCAATCATCTGCAAACATGGTAAACCACAGGCCCTTGACATTGGCCTTGACTTCCAGAAAATAGATGCCAAAGAAGAGTGGCAGAAGAACAAAGCCCTGGGGGACTCCACTCTTGACTGGCCTCTTTGTGGAGGTGGTGCCTCCAATCCTAACATCTGGGTCCTGTGTGTGAGCCAGCTGGCTGTGCAGTGAGTTACATAGGAGTTTATGCCAATTCCTTGAGTTTGTTTACAATGTCTGAGAGGGGTATTCTATCAAATGCCTTAGCTAGCTCAAGGTAGGCAGCAGGCAGTAGGCAGTATACACCATTTTGCCCTCATCTGTTGCCTTGGTGACCTTCTCAAAGAAATCCACAAGATTCTGTAGGCATGACCTGCCTTTGATAAAACCAAACTGGGTTGGGTCCTATATCTGAAGGTTTCCTATGTCACTATTAATCATTTCCATGAAAACACTTTTCACAGCTTTACATGTGAGACTAGTCAGAATAATGGGTCTGTAGTTCCCAGGATAAGCTGATGATCTCCCCGTGTGCACAGTAACAGCCATTACATTCTTCTATTTGCATGGCAAGAAGCCTGTACATCATCCTCTCTCCACTGGAATGATGGCCCCTGAGGGTCCTGGTCCTTCATCATCATTGTTGTCCTGCTATCCTCATTGGTCATGACAGCCAGAATCCACCAGCATTTCATGTGGATTTGTGGAATGGAATGGGTCCCACTCCATAACATAACAGTAAACATAAGTCAATCACATTGTAACAACAACAGATAATGGTAAAAATAACATCAGTATGTATAACCATGCAACATTTCTAAAAACCGTGTACAGTATGGAATTTACAATTAATATGATATGTTAGTATGGTGAACATTAGTCCATCTGGAATGCTAATGTCACAGTGTGCAATATATCCATCCCTAAAACAGTACACATTTGGCTATTTCAGTCACATCAGAAAAGACAACACATGTATAAGATGTCTATGTCATAAGTAATGAAGTCAAAAAATTCAAGGAATGGGTCAGATGACATCATGATCTGATTGGGAAGAACCACACATCATCTATGTAACTTTTGTGAAAGTATAGGGTCTATTAACATCAAAGATGTGTAAGAAAACCTGTAAGTAATATCATGCATAGTGACTGTGTAAAAGAACAGAATTAGGAGATATAATTCAACATGTAAGAACTGCACCTGTAGTAGAATGCAAACAAGCACACACATACCAATACCTGACTACCTCTGTGTGTAACTCACGTGCCAAGGAATTATATAGTCAGATGTATCATTAACACATAATACTATGTAATCAAGATGTACATCAGAATACACAAACATTACTGAACAATGTCAGCTGCAGCATATAACGTCTACAATGACATGAAATACACACACATCAATATACACACAACGATGATGTTTAATGAACAAGAGCAATGATTCCCATAAATGAGTAGTATCTTGAAATAATAAAACTAACAATACTGGGCCCTAAGGATGAGTGTTACACACAGAAAAGAAGCTGTCAAATTGTAGACATTGCAGGCCTGACACAAGGGCGTGTGCAGCACTGACATCTGCACAGCACATAGACAACACTAATCTAGAACAATTTAGAGAAGTAACTGAGCATGCCTTTCACAATGGTAAAGCAACTTGCACAGTAACATGAATTTGAAGAACATATGTAGAAGAGCAGAAGGAAATAGTTTGGAACATGTGCATGACTGTCAATAACAGATTACCATCAGTCAGGACAACTCACACAAATACATCGATAATAAACGACATCATAACCTGTAGACCAAGCCTATTTGAGAAAACTGGGAACAACACAGCAGAAAAACCAGAACTACTACAGGGGTAGACACACACACTAGAATCATAAACACCCCTGTATATGTTGAGGTGTCAATAAGACAGGATCATGAAATGATAAAACTGTAACATGTGTGACGTCTAATACATGTTGATATATTCCAAGTAGGCTATGTGTTGTTGACATGTAAGCATTTCATGAGATTGCTAGGATGTTAATGCAAATTAGTTAGCATTGCATTATGAGTAACATATAACCTGATGGAATCCTTACATTACATTGTGATTGAATGTATGAATTACATCTTTACAGATTGTCCTTACAATACACAATGTGGCGATGTTGTGATATTAAAGCAATAATCCACAACTGGGCGTGGTTATGGTTGGTGTGGTTTGATCACAAGGATGAAGCATACATGATTAAATAATGCCAACCATGGGTAAATCCTAATATACCCACAAACAGGAGTGGATTATTGATTTTATACAATAACATTATTTAAGAAAGGAATTACTTTCCTTCCTTAAATAATGCGACTGTATAAGGGGAGGCCTGCCTTATTCTGCATTATCTTTACTATTCTGATGTACTGCTCATGCTTATGGGACTTACATTCCCACACTTCACAGTACATCATGTAGCAGAAGCATTGGAGGAAAAAAGAATCACCATTGTTGTTTGTTAATTTTTTTTTCAGCTGTTAAAAAACAGTCCTTTACAGGGACAGCTCAAAAATATGTGGAAAATCAGGTATGTTTCTGTTTTAGTTTTGCAGAATATACCTGTTTTTTCTCATATTTTGGTGTGTTGTCCAGTATATGCCAACAGAAAAGTCTGGCTTGTCAATGGTACTTCAGCAGCCAGACTGTTTTCTATAGATATATGCATCAATTTACAATGGGCATGCAGGTTGGACTGTCCAATCAGCATGCTCGCTTTTTAATAGTAATGAGCTGTTGTATAAATGTGCATAACAGATGTATATACATATTGTTGTCAGATCATACTGAACATAAATAATTATTCATATGATCTGACAACAATATGCAAGTTTCACTTGACACAAGCAGACCACATAGACATATACAGCTGCCATCCTGAAACAGTATATGCTCATATGGCCATCACTGGAAAAGCTCCATTAACACAATACACATCAAAGTGCTTTTTGACACAGTAATGTGCAAGAACATATGTATGTCTGCTATGTGTCCAAACAGCCCCACTTGTGTATCTAAACTTACATGCAAAAAGAGCAAAATCCAAACAATGCATAGTGTCACAACTCTGCTAACAACACTGATAGTGTGAGATGACAACCACCCATCCCATATATGAACAGGCAAGATAACCCAAACAATATATTGTCACAACTCTGCTAACAGCACTGACAGCATGAGATGATAGACCCCTATCACATATAAGAATAGGCAAGATGTATACACCATGAAGTCAGTTGAATACCACACACGTAACTGCATGCTGATAAGACAGCAAAAGCTATATTGTATACTATTCACAAATACCAATACAGCAAGCACAGATAATTCATGCATAAAACATTTAAAACTAAACGTTAAAAAAGACTTAAAGATGACTGCCCACACAAATACTGTAGTTGAGCACTTTCTTCCATTTTAATATAAACAAACTTCTTCAGAACTGACAAACAATCCCGAACATCAATTTAAATACAAAAATGTATTAAATAGCCCAATCAGCTTCTGTTCATCAAATTGCTTAATTGTCAATGACTTTTCTTACAAAAATACACAGATTTACATCCATCCTTAAAGTTACACATAATATTATAATAATATTTATATTAATAAAAGAAGATTAACTCAATAGTATAACCTATTGTTTAAAAGACACTTAATATTTAAGGTCTCATTCAGACCAGGGGTTTGGTCTACTTTCAAAAATACTTGCCATCTTAATTCTTTAAATTCAAGAGCATTATTAAACTCTGTCACAAAATGGGTAAAATCAATCCCATCCAATGCAAAAAAATATATATTTTTTAAATTAGAACACTCTAAAGCATGTTTGGCAAACACATTATTAACATCTTTGTTTTTAATACCCAAACAATGCTCATAAATTCTTTTATATAATGCTCTCACATATGGACTGTGCCTTTCTTATCCCCATTAGTTTAGATTGTAACAGTATTAAACAGGCTATTTCTAGTAATTGGAAAGTCATTTTAGGGAACTGTGACCTAGTTAGGGTTTTAGGTGACCATCCCCGTTTCATTTACAAAAAAGTTGCAAGTGTAAAGTCCATATTGGAAATAGGGGAACATAAAACCTTTAGAGGACCTACGGGCACGTACCCCTGTTATAACTGTAGGTTCATTGATTCTTCTAAAAATATATTTTTTCCTCACATTCGAAAGATGGTGGTTAGTAAGGGCAGATTTAACTGCAAGAGCAGTGGAATAGTATATTTGTCATTGTGTTCTACCTGTCACAATTTTTATGTGGGAAAAACTGTGAGAGCACTATATAAAAGAATTTATGAGCATAGTTTAGCTATAAAAAACAAAGATGTTAATAATGCGTTAGCCAAACATGCTTTAGAGTGTTCTAATTTCAAAAAAATTGTATTTTTTTGTATTGGATGGGATTGATTTTACCCCTTTTGTGACATAGTTTAATAATGCTCTTGAAATTAAAGAAGTAAGATAGCAAGTATTTTTGAAAGTAGACCAAACCCCTGGTCTGAATGAGACCTTAAATGTTAGGTGTCTCTATTATATATACATATATATATATATATATATATATATATATATATATATATATATATATATATATGTATATCTATACCGCCAAATCTAAACATATATAACCTCATACACATATGTTTGTATGTATGTATGTATATGTACCTAAATATATATATATATATATATATATATATATATATATATATATATATATATATATATATATACAGTGAGAAAGAGAGAGATAGTATGTTGATATACTGATATCTCTATCTTTATATATAGAGAGACAGAGAAACAGAATGTGAGTTGTTTGAATATGTACATATACGGCATTTTAAAATAAAGGTAAATGGCATCTGATGACCTTTGTCATTTGACAGATTATGGTGCTTTAATATTTCAGCATTGCAGTCAGTGCTTTTCAAGGAGCAGTAGATGTAAAAAAAAACACATAGTCATCCATGGCCTAAATGGCTTATGTAATACAATACAAAGGTAACCTTACAGATGTTCTGTTGAACTAAACATGCATTGATGTCTAATAGACGCCATGGCGGACATTACAGAAACAAACACAAAGCAAGTAAAAGTGTATTCACTGACAGTACCAAGAGTGCTACCCCTTCAGCTATATCATAGTCTTGGATACCATATGCACATTTACTGTAAAACAAGTATTATTGCATAACTCATATATAATGCCTGTCCACTTGCATTATTCACATATTCCTAATTCAGCAAGAAGATAATGTATGTTTACAGTCAGGACTGAACGTTTAAGAATGAGCATAGTCTGTTAGGTTTTGTATAAGTATTACAATGGACTCACAAAAAGAGCCTTGTCAATAAACTGCATTACATGGAATAACCTTACAACAGTTCAGATAATGAAGAAATGCATAAGGTATCTTCATTCTGTAGTCATTAATGCACTATGACAATAAATATGTGTAGATACTTGTAGACAGCAGCACCTAACAATACAACATAACCATATTTGTTAAATTCATGAAAATAAATGAATTCATAAACAAGTTGGTTAAAACTGATTTGATGGGTATTGAACCTACAGTCACTGATCTTCACTGTACACTGTTTAGCCAGTTGAACTTAAAGGACAGTACAGTTTTTTTTTACGGTTTACTAGGAACTCTTAATAAATACCAATGTAAAGTAGATGTCTCAAACACATACAGTTATGAATGGGAAATGCTGTTACTGTACATTCCGGCACACCTGCATTTCTAGCTTTGCTTATCTGCAGATAACGTGAAGGTGCATTTATATGGCCATTAATGGTGTACTACTCCATCATATTTGTATTACACCTAACTTACTGAAGCTAACACTGAAGAAATATCATATCAATATAAATATAGTCTGAAAATTGAAACTGTGTGTGTGCCTCATTCTACTACCCCTTTAAATACCATTACATGTGCCTGAATATGCCAAAAATACTTAGGAGTCACAAGTCCGTACAGAGCAATATCTGTTCACTAAATGCTATGTAATAGGTGTTAAGGAGTGGAATACATCACTTACTGTAGGGGGCTGTATTTTAACCTTGGTGATCAATTGCAGCAGTTGCTCCCAGTGTCTACCCTGGAGGTCATTGTAGCTATGACAAACCTGCATACCTGTCGCAAAATTGCATTCCAGTTCCATTGTCCTATCTAGGCAAAGTTCAGTTGGTGTACCCACATTCTCTGCTCATGCCTGGTGTAAATAGCCAGCATCTGAAGAGTCTCCTCATCCATTCAGTTGGGTGCTCGGATAGACTGCAGCCTCCTCTCCATGGATATCTCCTTGGAACTGCTGAAAAAGGTGCAGCAAAACACCCTTTACAGATTGCTTATGGAAGTGCCACTCAATTTGAAGGTAACAATGGAATGGCCTCATAATGTACCACTATTGCAGTTTAAACGTGGTGCACATAGTGTGGTATCAGTCTATAGGTGGGCATTGGGTAGGTACTCTACATGTACATGTTCAGTGACAATTACTGAACATTTTTGCTGAGCACTGTACACTTACTCCAAACTATTGGTTAATGTGCCAAGATTCAAGATCTTCCATGGGCATTTGCGGATGTGATTTCAAAACATTGTATGCTAATGAAGCTCATTAATTACATATGGGGCAGATACTTAAATAGTTGTTTGCACTGAGATACCCTCACTGTTAGGTATATCTTCCTGAATGAAACTCCCTATAAGGTAAGCTTTCATGGAGTCAGCTGCTTGTATTGCTATTGTGAATTGCTCTGCTTAGTATTGTTCTATGATGGTCATAATGTCCTGTGTGTCCCTTGTAAGTCATATTACAAGGAGTTTGCATTGTGAAGTTGTCTGAACATAAATCTGTCTGTTACATGTACAGTAGAGGTGGCCATCTGGGTCTACCTGAAAATGCCGACAGTGCACAACGCCGACGCTGAGAACACCGACATGTTAAGGTAAGTGTGCAATAGGGACAAACATTAGGGTCAGGGTGTGGGTAAGGTAAGTGTCTGATAGTGACGGATGTTAGGGTAGGGTGCAGGTCAGGTAAGTGTGCCATAGTGATGGACTTTAGGTTTAGGGGCAGGTTAAGTGAGTTAGGGTTAGGGTGCGGGTAAGGTAAGTGTGCGATAGTGACAGACTTGAGGATTAGGGGTGGATTAAGTGAGTTAGGGTTAGGGTGTGGGTAAGATAACTGTGCGATAGTGACAGAGTTAAGGGTTAGGGGCAGATTAAGTGAGTTAGGGTTAGGGTGCAGGTAAGGTAAGTGTGCGATAGTGACAGACCTTAGGGTTAGGGTTTGGGTTAAGGTTAGTGCATAGATAGTTGTGTATGTAAGGTTTAGTGTAGGTTTGTAAGCTTTTTGGTGTCCTTGTGTTGTGTGTGTGTTTTTCGGGAAAGGTATTTGTTTTGTTGATTGTCAGGATTTTGGTTTGTTGGGCATGTGAAGTTTCGTGTTTTTGAACTTTCTTTTTTTGTTGTTTTTTTCGTGTCGGTTATTTCGTTGTCTGTGTTTTGGTGAGTCGGTGTTATCAGGTAGACCTGGCCATCCCCCATTTGCATGTTTCGGGATACATGTACATCATCGCCACTGAGATTTCTCCCATATGCAGGTGTAGAGATACATTTTCATCAGCCACATTGAACTGTGGATACAGATGGATTCTGACCATATCTTACAGGAATGCAGTTCCACCTGTACATCCATAGTACTGTTTGCAGATAACAGTTTATAAGAATGCACACAAATTGTATGTACAAAGTATGATTTGTGGGTATTCACTGATGCCAATACTATTCAGTGGCTCAGCCTGCTACTTTGTATTTTCACATTGAGTGATCACAGCTAAGATGTGCATGCTCATATGCTTTTAATGTTCTGAGGTGCTGTTTGACACATATAGCTACATATATTAGTTACATTTGGGCACATGACATGATTGTGCTGCTCTTTGTGAATTACTGCATTGACAACTGCATGATATTCCCAATATTTGTAGGTGACATGGTACAGATAGTTGGCTGAGGCTCTGCATATGACTATAGCTTTGAATAATCCAGTGGTTCCTGCTGAAGCATTGGTGCAGTAGTTATTTGAATGGCTCATGATTGTTAACATTCCCACAGAACTGTCTTCTAAGCCCATCTCTGGATATAAAATATATTGTAAGCTGTAGAATGGGGAGTGTGTGTTTCACACGTATACTTTACATTTAATGATATATAATCAGCACTTGCTACATGTATTGTATGTTTATTATTTATCAGTACATGATAATACAAATAACTGGCATCTATTATTTTGCTTAGCAATAGACTGTATATGAGGAACTTTACAGCCACCTATATTTTCAATGCTAATCTGTCAATAGGAGTACAACCTGTATACCTCCTGATATTTGAAGCATACATTTTTACAGATTTTTTCATAAAGTAGATGTGACAAATTTTCCCACTGGGAAAAAGAAATAATTGTGGAAGCCCTGCATCAATACAGCATGACTTCGCTAGGACAGATGGGTGATACATTTTGGAGGAACCAGATGTGGCGGGACATCACGAACATGGTGAACACTGTGGGTGGGCATAATGACTTGTGTGAGGCTTGTCATCACCGCTATTCTTACATGATTCTCCATACAGCAAAAAGACTCCACTGATATCAGACAGAGAGGAATGCCACTGGTAGTGGGCCACATGTAACTCCCCTGGAGGAAGTGACACTATTGCTGGCCTCCCACAATATCATCTGCCAGGATCGTCACATTCCTGGGGAAGAAATTGAGGCTAGTGTCCCAGGACGTATATATATGTCCACTGTTCACATACACAAAAGCATATTGCACTTGGAATTCATGGATGCTCACTATGTCTTAGCAGTTTTTATGCATTTCGATAAAAATAATAATAATAACGATAAAAAAAAACAAAACCAAGTGTCGACCACGGCTGCTGCATAAAAACTTTATTGCGAATCAACAGGATAAGCGCTTTCACACCAGATAGTGCTTCATCAGATCCATAAAAACAACTAAAAACAAAACACTTTTATAGCAATATAAACCAATTATACAATTAATTAAAATCATTGATGCAGCCTGCGTTTTTTTAATAAAGGTTTTAAAGGAACTATAGAATTTAAACCAGGAGGCTTATGTGCCTGGAATTTAGTGATCCATTTAGCCTCTGCCAATTCCAGTCTGTTGTTATAATCTCCTCTTCTTAAACTCATAGGTACTACCTCCAGTACCATAAATTCAAGTGAGTGATCTGAGTTAAGGGAGATGTGCTTAGCCAAAGCATTAGATAAATTCACTCTCCTGATATCACCCTGATGCTGCAAAATGCATTCTTTCAGCATCCGTAAAGTCTTCCCAATGTAAAACGCTGTACAGCATTTACATTTAGAGAATTAAACCAGCCCCTTAAATTTACAGTCCACATAAAATCTAGCCTTAAAAACCATATCCAAAAAAGCATGCTGAAATTCATTAACTTTGCAGATGAAAACACAGGCTTTGCAAATTCTGCATGGAAAAGTGCCTACTCTGTTAGAGGGCAGTGCTACGGAATTAGCAGATTTATAACACAATTGCCTTTTTAAGGACATATTATTTTTAAATGTGAATGATGGTTTTTACCTACTGTACTACTAACTTTCTCATCTGACAATAAAATGGGCCAATGTTTACTAATAACATCACAAACTTGGTGAATATTGTTACCATATGTAAGGGGTAACCTAAGATGGCTATTACCCATCCCAACACGTACATCACCCATACATTTAGCAGTATCTATCCTATTAAAATATGTCTTCCCCCTAGCTAGAATTTTTTAATCCGCAAAAAAAGGAACTACTGAAGCGGATGGAAGTTCTACAAAGGGAATTATATGAGCATTATTCAGAGTCTCCATATGTTACAGATATCGATAAAGTGCTATTAAAAGTCTCCACCTATGGTGATAAATTGCAAGCCTTAAAGAAAAAAAAGCTAGAAAGGGATCTAGCTGATTTTATAAGGGGACATATTTTTGTTTGGCCCCGTGGGTCTGACAAAACAATGTTTGTGGATACTGGCAACACCCTCCAGGTGCCCAGCATATACAAGGTAAGCCAGCAGCCTTTACCTACTGTATTTAATACAACAGGAAGAGATTGTGGATCTGAAAGGGTAACATCATCGGATATTGGTAATGCTCTCCATTCTTCTAATATACAGGAGGCAATTCAGCAATCTGTCCTTATATTTTCAGCAGGTTACATGGGAAATAAGTCTGACACAGTGCAGCAGGCTATGGACAAGGGAGCCAGTCCTAAGACTAGCAGTACTGTTCTTTCTATGGAGAATGGGCATTTTAATTTTCCAGCTCCTTTCAAATTGCCCCAGCAACCAACACGAGGGCAGAGTTTCAGCAGAGGCCAGAAGAGACAAAAGTCCTCAGTGGAGAATGAACATTTAGCAGAAGGGATGAGCTGCAAAAGGAACCATCTTTAATATTCAATTTGTCAGCAATCAGTTTAACAACGGCACAGACCAGCCTTTTAAATAAAAGCTTGAGTTTTGTGCCTGCTCGAACAACACAGATTAGTGATATTATGTTGGACATAAGATTGTTTGCAAGAAACATTGCTTTGAAATTGATGTTTGGTGGACATTTCAATGCTTCTGATGGTTTGAAACATTCTAGTTTGTTTATTCCTAATCTTACACCTGTACTCGAAACTTTTATTAAAATCTTGAAAAGAGAATTAAGTGATGTCAATATTGGTAAGGGGAATTTTTTCAATTTAACTAAAGATGAAAGTGTAGCTTTACAACAATTGTGTGATAATGATATTATTATATGCCCCACTGATAAGGGTGGGGCAGCATTTATTTTGGATTATTTCTGTCTCTAGCCTGCATGAATTACTTAGTGATGTTGATACATATGAATTGATTATATAAACCAAGGTATCGACTATTGTCAAAGGGGTACAAGATGAACTATATGAATTGCTTATGTATGAGTTGATAAGTAAGGAATTGTATGATTTCATGCATGTTAGTGAACCACTTATGCCTTTCTTTCATGGACTTCCGAAAGTTCACAAATCGGTAGCCTGCCCTTCCTTCCACTCTATAGTATCGGGGGAGGGTGGGTTACGGAATTTGTTTCTATTTACATCGAAAGTCAGCTTAAGAAACCATTGGAAAAAGCTACTGCTGTGTTAAAGGATACTGAGCACTTTCTGAGCAACCTGGGTACTTTTAGTAGAAGTTATGGCAATTTACTTAAGGGTGTATTATTAGTAACTATGGATATACAAACACGTTTTACTGTCATACCCCATGATATGGGAATAACTTCACTTAATTTTTTTTAACAACTAAAACTGAGTATAGTAGGAAGCACATAGATTTATTGGAGTCATTGATGGATATCGTTTTGCTTAATAATATCTTTCTGTTTGATAATATTACTTATAGGCAGAAGAAGGGTATGGCGATGGGGACCCCTGTGCGAACAGTTATGCCAATCTAGTATTGGCAGACTGGGAGGCCAGGGTGGTCCTATCTAGCCATGCATTTTCTCAATGCCTTTTATATTATAAGAGATTTGCAGATGATATTTTTATTTTATGGCAGGGTACGATTGATACCTTAACTGAATTGGTGCAATATCTAGAACTTAATACTGAATGTTTTAGGTTTGAGATGAATTATTCTCATGTCTCTATAGATTTTTTGGATACAAAGATAACATTGGTTAATGGATGTCTTCAAAGCTCACTTTTTCGGAAATCTTGCAGGAAAAATGCCTTGCTGCATCAGAGGAGTATGCATCCTATTTATGTTTTTAATAATATTGCCAAAGGGCAATTTTTGCATATGTTTTGATTACATACAGAGGATAATGAATACTCTGCAGCAGCTTCTGCTTTGGAAAGTGATTTAATGATGAGAGGATACAGGAAAGAGAATGAGCAAAGAATACATATGGACACAGATATGTTATGTGCAACTAGGGGGAAGCCATATTTTAATAGGATAGATACTGCTTCATGTATGGGTGATGTACGTGTTGGGATGGGTAACAGCCATCTTAGGTTACCCCTTACATATGGTAACACTATTCACCAAGTTTGTGATGTTATTAGTAAACATTGGCCCAGTTTGTTGTCAGATGAGAAAGTTAGTAGTATAGTAATATGTCCTTAAAAAGGCAATTGTGTTATAAATCTGCTAATTCCGTAGCACCACCCTCTAACAGAGTAGGCACTTTTCCATGCAGAATTTGCAAAGCCTGTGTTTTCATCTGCAAAGTTAATGAATTTCAGCATGCTTTTTTGGATGTGGTTTTTAAGGCTAGATTTTATGCGGACTGTAAATCTAAGGGGCTGGTTTATCTCTCTAAATGTAAATGCTGTACAGCATTTTACATTGGGAAGATGTTACGAACGCTGAAAGAACACATTTTGCAGCATCAGGGTGATATCAGGAGAGTGAAGTTATCTAATGCTTTGGCTAAGCACATCTCCCTTAACCCAGATCCCTCATTTGAATTTATGGTACTGGAGGTAGTACCTATGGGTTTAAGAAGAGGAGATTATAACAACAGACTGGAATTGGCAGAGACTAAATGGATCACTAAATTCCAGGCGCATAAGCCTCCTGGTTTAAATACTATAGTTTCTTTAAAACCTTTATTAAAAAAATGCAGGCTGCAGCAATGATTTTAATTAATTGTATAATCAGTTTATACTGCTATAAAAGTGTCTTGTTTTTAGTTGCTTTTATGGATCTGATGAAGCACTATCTGGTTTGAAAGCGCTTATCCTGTTGATTTGGAATAAAGTTTGTTATGCAGCAGCCGTGGTGGACACTTGGTTTTGTTTTATTTTTATCATTTTTATTGTTGAATCGAGTGGTCTTCAGCTGTTTTGGGTATTTTTATTATTTCTTCTCATTATTTGGTCTGTGAATACCCTGCAGCACATGGCGGAACAAGCTGATATGGAACTGGATTATCGTACTAATGTGAGTGTTTTACACCAACAACGTCTTAAGAACTTCTGTATCGGGGATTAACCAGCTTTTATGTTGTTCTTTATTGACTGAACCAACCGCTCCAGATACACTTGATCAGGGTAGGTTCAACATTTTGCTAAAATACTTTGAGATGGGGTTATTTAAGCTGAAAAGAATGCAGTGGCAAAGACTCCATTCGCAGGACTGTTTGCATTTTAAAGTGGTGCCTAGGGGCTTGCGAATTCTTCATATACCCACTTATGGCAATGTTTTTCCTGACTTACTTAAACAGTGGCAGTCGCTCAACATGGAGTTGAGCTTCAACTATATTAAACTTCTAAATTAATTTTTTAATCCGCAAGAAAAGGAACTACTGAAGCGGATGGAAGTTCTACAAAAGGAATTATATGAGCATTATTCAGAGTCTCCATATGTTACAGAGATCGATAATGTGCTATTAAAAGTCTCCACCTATGGTGATAAATTGCAAGCCTTAAAGAAAAAGAAGCTAGAAAGGGATCTAGCTGATTTTAAAAGGGGACATATTTTTGTTTGACCCCGTGGGTCTGACAAGACAATGTTTGTGGATACTGGCAACACCCTCCAGGTGTCCAACATATACAAGGTAAGCCAGCAGCCTTTACCTAATGTATTTAATACAACAGGAAGAGATTGTGGATCTGAAAAGGTAACATCATCGGATATTGGTAATGCTCTCCATTCTTCTAATATACAGGAGGCAATTCATCAATCTGTCCCTAATGAATTTAATGATATGGAAAGAGAGCAATCGAGCTCTTCAACTATATTTTCGGCAGGTGACATGGGAAATAAGTCTGACACAGTGCAGCAGGCTATGAACAAGGGAGCCAGTCCTAAGACTAGTAGTACTGTTCTTTCTATGGATAGTGGGCATTTTAATTTTCCAGCTCCTTTCAAATTGCCCCAACAACCAACACGAGGGCAGAGTTTCAGCAGAGGCTGGAAGAGACAAAAGTCCTCGGTGGAGAATGAACATTTAGCAGAAGGGATGAGCCGCAAAAGGACCCATCTTTAATATTCAATTTGTCAGCAATCAGTTTAACAACGGCACAGACCAGCCTTTTAAATAAAGGCTTGAGTTTTGTGCCTGCTCGACCAACACAGATTAGTGATATTATGTTGGAAATAAGATTGTTTGCAAGAAACATTGCTTTGTAATTGATGTTTGGTGGACATTTCAATGCTTCTGATGGTTTGAAACATTCTAGTTTGTTTATTCCTAATCTTACACCTGTACTCAAAACGTTTATTAATGTCTTGGAAAGAGAATTAAGTGATGTCAATATCGGTAAGGGGAATTTTTTCAATTTAACTAAAGATGAAAGTGTAGCTTTACAACAATTGCGTGATAATGATATTATTATATGCCCCACTGATAAGGGTGGGGCAGCAGTTATTTTGGATTATAATTTCTATGTCTCTAGCCTGCATGAATTACTTAGTGATGTTGATACATATGAATTGATTACACAAACCAAGGTATCGACTATTATCAAAGGGGTACAAGATGAACTATATGAATTGCTTATTTATGAGTTGATAAGTAAGGAATTGTATGATTTAATGCATGTTAGTGAACCACTTATGCCTATCTTTCATGGACTTCTGAAAGTTCACAAATCACTAGCCTGCCCTTCCTTCCTCCCTATAGTATCGGGAAGAGGGTGGGTTATGGAATTTGTTTCTATTTACATCGAAAGTCAGCTTAAGAAACCATTGGAAAAAGCTACTGCTGTGTTAAAGGATACTGAGGACTTTCTGAGCAACCTGGGTACTTTTAGTAGAAGTTATGGCAATTTACTTAAAGATGTATTATTAGTTACTATGGATATACAAACACTTTTTACTGTCATACCCCATGATATGGGAATAACTTCACTTAAAAAATTTTTAACAACTAATACTGAGTATAGTAGGATGCACATAGATTTACTGGGGTCATTGATGGAGATCATTTTGCTTAATAATATCTTTCTGTTTGATAATATTGGTTATAGGCAGAAGAAGGGTGTGGTGATGGGGACCCCTGTGCGAACAGTTATGCCAATCTAGTATTGGCAGACTGGGAGGCCAGTGTGGTCCTATCTAGCCATGCATTTTATCAATGCCTTTTATATTATAAGAGATTTGCAGATGACATTTTTATTTTATGGCAGGGTACGATTGATGCCTTAATTGAATTTGTGCAATATCTTGAACTTAATAGTGAATGTTTTAGGTTTGAGATTAATTATTCTCATGTCTCGATAGATTTTTTTCAATACAAAGATAACATTGGTTGATGGATGTCTTTAAAGCTCACTTTTTTAGAAATCTTGCAGGAAAAATGCCTTGCTACATCAGAGGAGTATGCATCCTATATATGTTTTTAATAATATTGCCAAAGGGCAATTTTTGCGTATGTCTAGATTACATACAGAGGATAATGAATACTCTGCAGCAGCTTCTGCTTTGGAAAGTGATTTAATGATGAGAGGGTACAGGAAGGAGAATGCGCAGAGAATACATATGGACACAGATATGTTACATGCAACTAGGGGGAAGCCATATTTTAATAGGATAGATACTGCTTCATGTATGGGTGATATACGTCTTGGGATGGGTAATAGCCATCTTAGGTTACCCCTTACATATGGTAACAATATTCACCAAGTTTGTGATGTTATTAGTAAACATTGGCCCATTTTATTGTCAGATGAGAAAGTTAGTAGTATAGTAGGTGAAAAACCATCATTCATGTTTAAAAATAATATGTCCTTAAAAAGGCAATTGTGTTATAAATCTGCTAATTCCGTAGCACCACCCTCTAACAGAGTAGGCACTTTTCCATGCAGAATTTGCAAAGCCTGTGTTTTCATCTGCAAAGTTAATGAATTTCAGCATGCTTTTTCGGATGTGGTTTTTAAGGCTAGATTTTATGCGGACTGTAAATCTAAAGGGCTGGTTTATCTCTCTAAATGTAAACACTGCACAGTGTTTTACATTGGGAAGACTTTACGAATGCTGAAAGAACACATTTTGCAGCATCAGAGTGATATCAGGAGAGTGAATTTATCTAATGTTTTGGCTAAGCACATCTCCCTTAACCCAGATCACTCATTTGAATTTATGGTACTGGAGGTAGTACCTATGGGTTTAAGAAGAGGAGATTATAACAACAGACTGTAATTGGCAGAGACTAAATGGATCCCTAAATTCAAGGCGCATAAGCCTCCTGGTTTAAATGCTATAGTCCCTTTAAAACTTTTATTAAAAAAACGCAGGCTGCATCAATGATTTTATTTAATTGTATAATTGGTTTATATTGCTATAAAAGTGTTTTGTTTTTAGTTGTTTTTATGTATCTGATGAAGTACTATCTGGTGTGAAAGCACTTATCCTGTTGATTCGCAATAAAGTTTTTTATGCAGCAGCCATGATGGACACTTGGTTTTGTTTTATTTTGATAATTTGTATTGTTGAATCGAGTGGTCTTCAGCTGTTTTAGGTATTTTTATTATTTCTTCTCTTTTTATGTATTTCAAAGGAACACAACAGCATCATGTTGTAGAAAATGTCATGGCGGCGGGAGGACCCACTCAGACTGCTTGATTGTTCTGTTAAATAGACACTGATTAGGTGACATTGTAAGCACAATGTGTACAGATGTTCTATTGACCTGCACAGTGCCATCACATTCATTCTATCATCATCACACGTCAGCTACTTAAGCTGATCTGTACCCTTGTTCTGACCCTGTCTGATGTAAAGAGTGAGATGTACACAATTGTTGCTTGTGTTTCACTTTAACCAACAAATTCAATACAATGATGACCATGGCTGGCCTCATCTGAGGAGGACAAACCTGGTAAGACAGTCTAAATAATTGCAATACTGCTATATTTTTAAGAGTCACTGTGATTATTTGTATAATGTTTTTCTTCTCACCTGTACAGGACCATCACATTCTTCCCACTGTCATCGTATATCAGGTATGTTTCTGTGTACTCAGGCTGATGTGTATCCTTGGCTTGTCCCTTCCTGATGTTAAGAGTGACAAGTACTCAATTGCTGCTTGTGTTCCACTTTAACCTTCAGGTTCAACACAATGAGGAAGACAGCTAGCCTCATCTAAGGATGACAGGCCTGGTAAAACAGCCAAGATAGTTGCTATACTGTGATATCCTTAAATGTCACTGTGACATTTGTGTAATGCCACTGTGACCACCTGCACAGGCCATCACATTCTGCTCATCATCATTACACATCAGGTACCAGTGTGTGTACTTTTTAGGTTAATTTGTATACTTGGCCCACCACTGCCTGATTTTAAGAGTGATAAGTACTCATTTGTGTTCCACTTTAACTTATAGGTTCAACAACAACAACAACAACCACAATCGGCCTCATCCAAGGATGACAGACCTGGTAGGACAGCCCATACAGTTGCCATACTGTGTTATTCTTAAGTATTATTGTGACCTTATGTGTAATGTTCTCTTAAGCTGCTTAGAACCCTTGCCTTCTGGACAATAATGTTAGCCATCAAGTATGTGGATCCCTGCTGTGATTGTGCTTTACACATCAGTTTACATGCAACATGATGAATGTATACATGCTTCCTACTGAGTTGTTGTGTGCGTGTCTGTTATTACACCACAGTGGCATTTCATCTCTCACCACTGGAGGTGGAGTCAGAGGAGGGTATGTTGTGGGAATATGTCAACATATATCTGTAGTTTTACACTGGCCTTCACATTTGTTTGCTTTTTCACTAATGTAGCTTTTCACTGTTCTCTAGGGGTATTGCACTGCGCACTGCCTCGCAATTGTGCGCCATAGCCAGAGAGATAATTTCGACAATTTTTCCCTTAGATACAGCTGTAGTGCATTACTGTAGTCCTCATCTTTAGTATGTCTCAGGTCTAAGAAGTATTACTAGTGAGCTGTGACCTATAAAACCACCAGCCAAAAACCCCATCAGAAATACTCATCTACAGACCACCTCCTAGATCAGTCCTGAAAGCACCAACTTTGTGATAACAGTTCTTCAAACCTGGCATTATGGATAGTTGGACTACTCTTGTTTCTCCTGTCAGCCTTGTTGGCTTGGGTCTCCTGAGACATACTCATGTACACTGACAACCTTCTACTAATAACTCACTCTAGTACAGGTGTGAAAGTTGTATCTACACCAAGAATTTTGAATCCATGCTCTCTCACACTTAAAACAGTAACACTGAAGAGGTTGTCACCCACCACTGCTCATTTACATAGTACCACTATTCATACACATGCTACTCATCCAACACATATATCTACATATGCAGAGGTTCTCTCAAAAAAACTTACTGAAACACCAGAGACCTCCAAAACAAAAGACTGCTGCAGCTAGCACAGTTCCACAGCACCCAAGACACATATCAATACCAGTGTCTCACCTACTAAGCTCTTAAGGCGTAACATTCAAAAATAAATTTTCTTGTCATTGGAGATTCCAGCAACATTCAAAAAACAAATGTTCTTGTCATTGGAGACTCCATAGTGAGACACATGGATGTCCCACTCAACAGATTAGATAAAGAGAAAGCCACAGTCAACTGCCTGTCTGGTGCCAGGATTTGTCAGATCATGTAAGCATGCAGGTCTCTCGGCAGGAAGTAGCATTATGGCTCTGTCATAGTCCATGTTATATTGAAAGACCTGAGATGTACCTCACTGGACTATATGAAGAGAGGCATGACTGAGCTCTCTGAGTATGTGTCCCAGGTAGGTATGTCCCTAGCATTGAGCAGCATATTACCCTCACCTAGAAAGATTTCAATAATTGGCTTTTTTTTTTGGTGTCATTCAATGGGCATCTATTTTCTGTCAGCCTGGCATAACATGGTCAACAAACCTCACTGCTTTGCCAGAGGTGGTTTGCACCTGGCACCAGTAAGCTTTTGGCTGCTGGCAAACACTCTTGCCTTCCCCATAGTACCTTTTTAGGCAAGGTCTGAAAATGAAAATTGCTGACTGATGTGAAAATTACCAACCATAACTTAATAAGGGTTATGTTGCTAAATGCTAGGAGCTTAAACCAAAAACTGAACACCCTGGAAGCACTTCTATCACTGGAGGAGGAGGTAGATGTCTATGCAGTCACAAAAACCTGGTTCAAGACCTCAGACAGTAACCTGGCCTTGCAAGGCTACAGTGCCTTCCACATCTTCAGACCACAAAACGAACATGTAAGAACCAATGAAGGTGGTGTTTCTATCTATATTAGAGATAAATTCACCTCCCAATTAGTTAGACTGGACAACTCCATGGAGTTACTCCAAGTTCAGATTACTGTGGGTAAGACCCCCATTCAAGTCATTGCTAGCTATAGATCTCCCTCCATGGATCATAATCTGTATAAGACTTACTTTACCAAACTGGAGTCAATCCAAATATTGCCAAACACTCTGGTCGTGGGGGATTTCAATTATCCCACCTCAAATGGGAAACCTAGTCTAGCCCTAGCTCACTAGCGCAAAAGTTCCTTGACTTTGTTAGCTCAAATGTCCTGGAACAAATTGTTCAAACCCCAGCAAGAGAAACAAACATACTAGAGCTGGTCCTCAATAATATGACAAACAGATGCACCACCTCAACTGTCGCACCCTCATTAGTTACGCAAATCGGACCACAAATCAGTCACCTTCAAACTGGCACTAACACCAGAACTCACAAGGGTGAAGTCAGAACAAAAAACTTCACCAAAGCAAACTATACCCTCCTAGGGGATTATATAAATGCATTCCAAGCCCCACCCCAAGTGGAAGTGGTAACTGTACCAAAGCTTGCACTAAAGCCCTGTGCAATCACTTGTATAAGTGTATAGACTTGGGTGTTCCAGAGAGAATCAAAGCCAGAGCCTCAAGTAAAAAAAGCCAACCTGGTGGACATCCAGCATCAACAAATTTTACAAGAAATGCAAAATGTTGCTATTTAATAAAACTAAGGTGAGGCCTCAACAATGGGAAAGCACCCTCCTCAGCTTCAACAGGTAAATAAAGACAACGTGTCAAATCCTCTAAGGGTAACTTTGAGAAAAACTTAGCAATCAGAGCCAAGGACAATCATAAGACCTAAAAGGTAGGACCTAAGCATGTGCAGAACAAGTGACGTATGGTATCACACACACATTGATCCTGCACAGATAGCAAACCTGCTAGCGGACAGATTTGGTGAAAATTTAACTCCCTTATCCCCTCCAAATTTATCACAAACCTTGCACCCTACTTCCCATCAACCCTACATATCCAAACAGCAAGTCATTAAAGCCTTGCCTATGGCAAAAAACACATCCTCTATGGAACCAGATGACATCCCAAACTGTCTTCTAAGCAAACTAAAACATGAACTAACATCACCATTAAGCACCCTCTTCAATCACAGTCTAACCACTGTCATTGTTCCTGCAGAATGGAGAAAAGCAACAGTTATTTCCCTCCACAAAGGTGGCTTAGCAAGAGACCCAGGGAATTATTGACCCATAAGTCTGACCAGCCTCATCTGTAAAACCATGAAACGTATCATCATGTACCTCATAAATAAAGACATAGGTGACCTCCAAACCCTGGATCTGACACAGTTCTGCTTAATCAAGGGCAAATCCTGCCTGTTTAACCTAGTTTATTTCTTTGAAAATGTGACCAGGGCCATTTATGAGGACAAATCTGTGCACACAGCATACCTTGACTTGGCAAAGGCCTTTGACACAATCCCACACTCAGGCATTACCAATAAACTTAACAAACTGAATGTAAACCCCTTTGTTGCAAGATAGGTTGTCATTGTAAGATGGGTTGCCAGCCTGCTCACAAACCAGTCACACACTATCAAAGTGGGTGACTTCACATCAACTGGCAAACCTGTCACCAGCAGGGTGCCACAAGGGTCATTGCTGGGCACCCTACTGTTTGGTGCATACTTCTCAGAAGTTCAGGCCAAAACTAAGGGGCTGTGGCTGACCAGGTTTGTGGAAGACTGCAAACTGAGTGCAATTATTGAATCCCCAAGTTATGTCAGTATACTTCAGGAGGGTCTTAAGCAGACCAGCAACTGGTGTCTTAGTCACAATCTCAAACTGAATGCAAAGAAATGCATCATCATTCCCTTCAGTAAAAACAATGTCCCTTCACACTATCAAATTAACAGCAAAAACCTACATACCTATGAAGTGGTAAAGATCTGGGTTCACAAGTAGGCTGTGACCTTGACTTTGACCATCACGTGTCTACTGTAGTAAGGAAGGCTTTCTATGTAGCACACTTGATTAGCAAAGGCATCATCTCTAGACCAAAAGAGGTTATAATGCCTCTATACTTATCACCAATTAGGCCCATAATTGAGTATAACACCCCTTTCTGCATGTGCCATACAAAGCACCTGCAGCAATTAGAGAGACCTCAGAGGTTTCTAACTAAGAAGATCAAGGAACTCCAGCACATGCCTTACACAGACTGACTAAAGTCTCTGTCAGTACACTCAGTATTGCATAGACTTCTAAGGGGAGACTTATGCCTGGCTTACAGAGCAATCTCCAACCCAAACCTAATGAATTTGCTGTACCTCATTCATTCAGACATACTTCCCTCCAGTGACTCCCTTCAATACTTCTTGTAGTTTGGTTACCCTGTTCCTCAGAAGTGTATTTGGACCCAGGGCTTATAATTCCCTAACAAAAGGACACTTTTGACTCTCTATCTTACTACCAGGCTTTTCCTTGGGACTTTCACAGACTAGTGCATGAAATTCTTATTTGACTTTCAAAAGCTAGTGCAAGTAATTTCTTTAATTTGTCTTTATTGTAAAGCCATCCTATACTATTTGTCCTATATTCCCAACTTACCTGCTTAGTTTCTACTCTGATATTGATTGTTTTTTAGGAATCCACATTACCTGTTGCTCTTGGTGCAACCCCGCTGTGTTCGCACCCCTACTCTGCCCCCATTTTCCACCCACCCTCACTACTTTATACCTACCTTCTCCACCTACCTAACCTACATCAATCACTCTCTAGCAAACACCTCATCATCAACCAATGCCCTTATCCCCACACATGCATACTCCTCCCACTAACATAACACACTCACACTATCACAAGTCAATTACCATGCATGCAGTCTATGTCACCATCCTCTTTATCCTAGCATTAACACACTACCTTACCTCCTACCAAACCATACTTAATGGTACCTTAACTACCCCTTCAAAACATACTTCCTCTCACACACTTCCCACCCATCACTGCAGCCTACACATATCCCTAAATAGTCACAACCACATTATCCTCTGACCTCTGTCAGGAAGACTCCTCACAATCTCTACCAAATCACTTACTACAAATAGATACATAGCCATACTAACCAAACTAACCAAACTCTTAAACCATATTAGCCATCAACTGATCCTAGCTGGAGACATACACCCCAACCCAGGGACAAACCCTTGCACAAATACTCCATCTATTCCATTTCTCTCACCCAACTAATCTCCCATTTCTAGACCAAAAAATAGCCTTCTACTACTTAGCTTAAATATCAGAAGCATAAATAACAATGTGCACCTACTCCATGCTTTCATATTGATCTATCCCCCTGATTTACTATCCTTAACTGAAACGTGGTAAAAACCCACAACACCAGACAGCGAGTTCCTCCCACCCGGGTACAACGGTTTATGAAAAGATAGACTATCCAAAAAGGAGATGGGGTAGCATTACTTTACAAAAACAACCTAAAAATGTGTACTGTTAATCCTCCAATCCCTTGCCTCAATACTTCTGAACTTTTCCTAGCCAAACTCAAACTTAGCAACAAAAAAATCAATCAATGTTATCACTGGCTATATACCACCAGGCAACAATATTCCCTCCTTAGAATCTGTCCTACACTAGGTTAATCAAAATCTTCCTCAATAAACCATCATCCTAGGAGACTTTAATATTGACTGGAACACTTGCTCAACCACTAACCCCACCAAGCATATTAATCTCTACAGCTTCTCCCAAGTCATTCAATCTAGCACTAGGCTAGGAAATGCTCAAATCAAAGAAAGTCTCCTAGATTGGCTCTTGATAAGTAAGACCAGTACTCCATACCAAGCAGGAGTCCTTCTGGACACCCTTAGTGACCAACAACCCACCTTCTTACTAAAATACAAAATCCATGCCAACTCTACCTTACTAATACAAACTACCTAGAACAAAAATAACTTTGACCCAAACAAATTCAATCTTGAACTAAAATACCATAATTGGAACATACTAAAAGAAGTACCCCTAGAAGAAGCTGTAATCCAATTCAACAACACTTTTCTAAAAATCCTAGATGCCCATGCCCCACCTCGTATCACAAAACTCAAAATGAATACTGCCCCCTGGATCACCAAAGAGACTAAAAATAAGATTTCTCAATGGAATAGAGCTTGGCATCACTGGAGAGCCACAAAAACCACAGCAACAAGAAAACAATTCCAAAAACTTAGAAACAAAACCAAAAAAACTTTTCACTAGAATAAAAAGAATTATTTCCTACATCTGCAAAACAGGCACCAAAACAACCCCAAAAAAGTCTGGGCATGGATAAATTAACTACTTCACTCCCGGCAAACCCTCCACCCCATCACCAACCTCCACAGGCAAAATCACCGACATACCTGAATCATTCAACAAATACTTCATAGAAACCATCTCTAAACTAGTTCAACAACAACCCGCTACTACTACTACTACCGATATCCCCAAACCTACAGTAAGACCCCAAACTACCTTCCAATTCCAACCCATCCCTAACAATTATGTCAAACAATTAGTATCCAAATTTAAATCTACTACCCTAGCAGCAGATGGCATCCCAGCAGAATACCTCCAGTTGGCTGCTAATGAACTTGCCTACCCAATCTTTGTTCTACTTAAAAGATCTATATCAGAAAGAACCATCCCACCAATCTGGAACACCTCCTACATCATCCCTTTACATAAAGGTGGAACATCCACTGACCTCACCAACTATCGCCTTATTGCTATCCTGTCCCCACTAGCAAAAATTATTGAAAAATATATACATTACCAACTTATGCCATACCTTCTTAATAACCAACTTCTCTCTCCTACCCAGCATGGATTTTGCCCTGCCCAGAGTACAACCACAGCCCTTCTTTCCTTTACAAACCTCATCAACCAAAACAGGCACTTAGGTAAACTAACATCTGCCATATTCTTGGACCTGTCAAAAGCCTTCGATATGGTCAACCATACCAAAGAACTCCATTCCTTACTAATCTTGGTCTTAGTGATCATGCACTAGCCTGGTTCCAAAACTATCTACATGGTAGACAAAGAAGCAGTTTGATGGGACAACAACCTATCCTCAGTGCTGCCTATTACCACAGGACTTCCACAAGAGTCCATTCTGGGACCCCTTCTATTCTCCATCTTCATTAATGATCTCCACAGCATACGCCAAGATGCAACTGTTATACAATATGCTGATGACTCAACATTAGTCTGATCAGCCAACGACCCACACAAATTCTTCTCCATTACCCAAAAAGCCTTCCAAATTACAGAAACCTGGATCTTAACAAAAAACTATTACTTAATCCCAAAAAGACCAATCTGTTGCTATTTAAACCAAACAAATCCATCTCAATGCCCAACACATTCAATATTGTGTCCAGAGATGGGACTATCATCTCTCCAGACACTTATACTAAACTGCTAGGAGTGACCATTGACAACAACCTCAAGTTTGATCTACATATAAATCAAACTATTAAAACATTCACAAAAAACGGGGCAGTCTTTGTAAAAACAAACTATTTCTAACCCAACATGCTAGAATAACCATATCTCAAACACACCTCCTCTCCACACTATTCTACACTGCTCCCATCTTCACCAACCTACTCAAAACTGAAATGGCCAAGCTTAACATCTGCTACAATCAAATTTCCAGATTTGCTACTAGTGCCCCCTACCATGCCCACCACTATCATTCACTAAATCAACTTAAATGGCTTGAATTCCCAAATCTCCTCTCATTCCATCAGCTTTCTTTTGCCCAGAAACTCCTACAACTTCCTGAAAAAAAAAACAGTACTATCTAATTTACTTAAACTACAAAGTAATACCAGACATCTTTGCTCTAGTGATAAAAGACTAATCAAGGTGACCAAAAGCAACAACACAGCAGGTGACTCCCTCTTCCAAACTACATCTGTAAAATTTTGAACTCATTACCTTCTGCTATTACCTCAGCCAACTCAATGGTTACATTCAAAAAGCTACTAAAAGAACACCTAAAACTCGCATGGCTATGCCCTTGCTACCCACCAGGTTGACCCATATCATACACACCCTCTGACCCACTCTTGTGCTCCTTTTCACTTCTATGCCTTCAAGAAGACTCATGACTCTTCCTTATAGTGCCTCACCTGGGAACACCCACACTAACAGTCAGCAATTAATTACAGTCCAACTTTAAACCCAACCACATGTCACAAAACTAACCCTAACATCCACTCCCAATCCCCTTTTACTTATCTGTCTCAATCAATGTTATTACTGGAAACCAGTGCATTTTAAGTACTACTTTACTCTTAAACTTAAACTATGGAAATGCTGTTAAAACTTGTGACTACCAATGAATATTATACTTTGTAACTTTAAAACTATGGAATTTTGTTAAATCATGTGTTTTTCTATGAATGCTTGCTTGTTATGTAGAAATCTCATAGTTGTTTGTTCTTAATCTGTGGAGCTTTTCTCCCCAGGCCTCCACTGAAAATGGCCATGTATTCAGTCAAACTCTCCCGGTCAACAAATGTAAAATAAAATAAAAATAAATAAATAAACATCTGTAAATCAAACAGGACCCATATATGGCCTACAACTTGAATAGGCTGTGCTGGAGGAACACATTTGTCTCTCAGTCACAGCTGCATCTTTGGAATAGGCTGCCAATTCATGTGAAGCAGATCACCTCTATGACACTGTTCAAAAGGAACATGGACAAATGGATAGGGCACTGTAAATTCTAACAGGGGACAGTTCCCACAACCCTACTGCACATGGGCAGTCATTACTAAATACAATCCTGGGAACTGACTAAAATATTTATGGTACTACATTGGGATGAAATGGCTAGGCTTGAAATGACCTCCAGGTCGATAGCCTAGTAACCTCCTATGATCCTATGATCCATGGCCACATTAACCAAATAAGTCAATATCTCCATAATTAGTCATTAGTGTTAGATATTTGAAAAAAATATTTCAGTCACATCCTGCCTCTCTTGCCCTCCATAAATGTATATGACATGTATCATCTCTGTTGTTGTTGTGTCTTTCGGCTTTTCTCGGTTAGGGGTCGCCACAGTGAAACTCCGGTCCGCTAATGATTGGTAGTTGATTTTTACGTGCTGAGTTACCAGCCCTGATGCACAACCTTCAACGAAGGTACACCCATTCACGCATGTCTCCACGCAGAAGACGCTCTGAATCTTACTGTGAGGTGACAACGCTACCGCAGCACCACCACCGTGGGTATGACATATATCATCTCTGTATTTGCAGTAAGTCTACCTCCTGCCTCTTCCACAAACATGTCCACTGATCCTGAGGTGAGATATAATGTGCCTCATTCTGATAGTACAGCAAATGGCACACAGTACACTGTATTAGATTCAATGTTGTCCAGCCCAGAAGGGGATAGTCCTGTGGTTCATGATAAAGCTTCCAACTGGGATGACAGAGTGCCTGGCCAGAATGATAATTTAGGGGTGTCATATATTGGTCATGATGATGATCTTGACTTCCTGTCCTCAGATGAGTTTGTAAGTCATGTTGACTCTGCCAAACAATGGAGAGATACCATCCATTTGACTGCACACAGGAATGTATCTGATGTGTGTGGTCATATGTCAGACAGTGAATGCCTACTCTCACAGACACATGAACATTCACACCAACATCATGGCAATGACCTCCATGCACTTGCTCATGCAACCAATTGTGTAGCACACCAGCTGCATGTGCTGCATGAAGGTCAGGAGTGCAGACATGGGGTAGTCATGGCAGCATTGGCTGCACAACACAATATTGTGGTATCTGTTGTACACTTTGCTGAAAGCCTTGTTGTGGTAGTGCTTGAGCAGTGCTGTAGGTTTTGTATAAACCAGGTGTTACATGCCTTAACAGTCATGAGGAGATTGCCTCTGGGGGGAGAGGCAGAACCCCACTCAGAAGACCCACACATGGCCTTCATACATCATTATTTGTGCTGCAGCATGCATGATTATCTGCTGTTGGTCATCAAGCAGGCACTTCCAGACATGTACATCACAAGTACTACTCATGATCAGACTGTTTCCCTACCTGTTACTGTCACCACATTCAACCCCTTGGTAGAGCACCATGGGCATAGTGCATCTGGACATGGAAGGGGCAGCCAAGAATGTGGTGTGAGCTGTAAGTATGGGTGTTCTAAACTGCATTAGTGCAACACTTGGAGTCAATCGAATGTGTTTCCTGTTGTATCAACCTAACCCTGTGGCTATGATGACACTATGCTGACCCCTGCTTAATGTACCTGTTAGTAGTTTATCACTTGTCTGATGCCACAGGCTTTTTTTCTACTGATTTATCTGACATAATATACTGCCTTCATGCTGTGTCATGTATAAATTTGTCCTTGTGACAGATTTTGTAATATATCGACAGCTGTACTGCTGAATGACCTGTGCTTGCTAGATGACATACATCAATCATATCTCCCAATCATTAACATATCATCTCATACTTATGGCACTGATTTATACATAAACCATTGCATTGTTGTCTGCCATGCACAGGCATACTTCATTGTGCATACTGTTGATACTTGTGGCAATTAAATGCCACCTTCTCAACACAATATACACCTAAGATTTCAGTTTTCATTGTTGATATCCTCTTGATGAAGTGCAATTTCCATGTGTACATTTCCAAATATACCTGCTTACACATGCATGTCTATACATATGGTGCCTTCTCCAGTACACTGCTGCAAGGTCCATGGCTGCTGTGTCAAACCTGTCCTCGAAGCATTGTTATATTGCATATATTTTATGCATCGGAATGACTCATTTTGTTCCACTCACCTGTGTCTTACAATGTTGCCTTATATGTAGCAAGCCCAGTAGATGTATGTCCCATAATACTTATATGTGTCTTGTCAGGTATGTTGTTTTGTTGGCACACCTTATCATGTTGATACTATTACAGCTGCTCATACCTCTCAACGTCGTAGAGCAAGAAATTTGGACAAAGCCATAAATAAAAGTGGGACAAAGGACAAAAATCAAAACATTTTTTACATATTGCTCTTACAAACTTAAAAACTTCATAGATTAACAGGTTTTTCATGAGGAAGAATTTTCTGAAGGATATGAAGTCTGAAACTCAAATGTCTGTCATTTTTTTTTTAAACTTCAGTCTTTAATTATTTGCCACTAATTTGCCAGAAAACCACAATTTTATGAAAAATAGACCAAAGAGTATGAGGCAAAAAACTGGACATTCTGTGAAAATCTGCATAGTTGAGAGGTATGCAGCTGCTTTCTGCTGTATAGGTTAGTGTCCTCCAGTCATTACACATTCCTGTTTTGTGTGTACTGTATTTCTGTGCATTGTACAACTGCCACAGTTAGGTTCTGTTGGATATGGTACATCCCCCCATGCATAATTCTACAGGCATTGAGATAATGACAGTTATACTGCTACCTCCTCCCACACAAATGTCAGTATAGTCGTCTTTGTTGATGTACATTGCCTAGAATGATACAGTGGTGAATGTTATTCTCTAGCTATCCATCTAGATGTGCTCATTTCTCTAGCACAAATGTGTGTATAAGGTTTTGAAGATTTTTTAGTGGTTATGGTATGTATGATATTCAATATGGACAACTACTGGCTTTTTTCCTGTAATTGTGTTCTGTGCTACTGTAATGGGATAAGACTGTGTAAACATCACTGGTTTATCTGTGTACTTATGAATGTGTGATTTGTCATGACATAAACTTCTGAGCTAGATGCTGCCATGTAGCCTGAACTAGTATATACATCTGCAGTCTGCGTCACCCATGCCTAGTTGTTCTCACCATAGTGTCCTATTGATCATGCTGTGACAGGTCTGATAACTCCATGTCAAAGATCTGGGGTTCTTAGGGTATGTCACCCACAACTAAGGCTGGCAGGCCACCATATTTTGATGTTAGCATGTTGTACAGCATGGCACACATGGTCACAATCTGTGATACTTTTTCTGGTATGTATTGCAGTGCAGCACTGGTTATACCAGACATATGCACAGTGGTGTGCACTCTGTTGTAGACATTCTCAGCAGGTGTTGATGGGGCATAGTATGGCATCATAAGCCAAGCCTCCAGTGGAAAACCTCAGTCACCTATTTGTAAAAAGTGAAAGAGAAAGACACATATAGTCCTCTTGCTCACTACTAACAGGTCTAGATTGAGAATGCATCATAGTTGTGCTCCTGTATTTCTCAAACAGGACCTCCTCAGGAATTTCACCATGTTGTAAAGTGGCTCTCAGTCCTCTTTCCCACCAGATTTCCACACCATGCACACTACTGGGGTTGTGTTGCTAAGATATTGATAATGAGGCTGTATAGCCGCTCCTTTCTATTGCTGTAACTCTCAGCATCAGGTGATGCTGGGGCTGTGATTGGAGTTGGTGCACTCAGTTACTCTGAGGACATGTGGAAGTCGGCAATGGCAGAGAACTGTCACATAGCAGTCCTGCTCTCCATGACTGTTGCTAAATTCACTTTTCTGCCCACTGCTACCAGGAACTGTCTCAGAATGCAATGGGCAGCTGTGTGGGACACTCCTACAGCATCACCCATATGCCACTGGAATGCCCCAGAGGCCAGTACACCCAGACTCAGACACACTTTTGTTTCTACCAGATCTGTGTTCCCCACAGACTGTGTGCATATATATATATATATATATATATATATATATATATATATATATATATTTATATGTATATATATATATATATATATATATATATATATATATTATATATGTGTGTGTGTGTTGCACACATCCTGCAAACAGCCTGCACCATCTCTCTGTCTAAATTATATCAATGATTTCCTGGTCAGACAGCTAGCTTAACTGCAGCCTAGCTTAGCACCTTGCTGGCTGCCTTCTGGGATATATTTGCAGATTGCACTCAAGTATGGCTTATAGTACCACAGCCTGCTATCATTCATGAAATGCATCTTGCAATTTTTTTTTAAGTAATGTTTTGTGGAATCCACAGAATTGCTTAGCAATTTGTGATAAATAGTACAGCAAAGGGTATGCACAAATGGCTTCTGAGTGCTTTAATAAAACATTTGATGTAATACGATGTCACACTTTATTGTTGCTAGGCACCACCCCTTGTGTTTTAGGATATGGCAGGCATGTGCACAGTCCACAAATTATCCTATATCAAATACATTAGTACTTGCGCTTGTCATTACATCCGTTATGGAATTGTGTCTGCAGCTAGTATTCCGATATCTTCCTTTGGCATGCTGCTCTGTCCACAACTTTCTTTTGGAATCCAGCCGAGTGTCTCTACCCATTCAGAACTTTTTGGTAAAATGCTCTTTGCATATATATTTTGTAAATAATGCCCATGGTGCACCCCTTAAACTGTATTACTTTAATGCTTATATGTATGCAATTAAAATATGTATATTGCATATTGACTAAAGGCTCATGTTTTGTTACAAATTCAGCTTGTATTTTTGTTATGATTGTTTGTTTTATTGCAAACTCAACTTCTTTTCTTTGTTATTATTATTTTGTTTTCTCTACCTTCTTTGCCTAGGTCATAGTTGAAAAGGGTCAATGGATCAGTTCACTTATCTGGTTAACAAAAGTAACAAACAAAACACACAAGTAAGCAAACTAATAAATAAATAAGATCATGCATTTGTATTGAATTTTATTTTGAAACAGTAACATATTTTATTCGGCTAACTCATTACTTTTCTGTTTTAGGTGATAATTTCTATATTGTAAGGTGATAACGGCCATTGGACAAAATACTTTTCTCTGGGTCATGTTTTTAGACTGAGTGATATTTTTCAAAAGAATTTATCTTCTGTAGATTAATTTTTTTAAATGCTAAGGTTTTATTAGTTAAATAGTTGACTTGATTGCTTATAGATGATTTGATCACAATATTAAAACTGGTTGAAATGAGTTGTGTTTCACCATTCAAGGTATATTAACATGTTTTAACAGAAACATTCAAAGCAGAATTATATTCCATATGGAATTTCATAAATTATGGGTTGGAGTCCATAAAGTTCACAAAGTTCAGTGGATTGTGCACAGTTCTGTGCAAAAATTGCAACTAACCAAATAATATGCAAATATGCCTCAGTCTACAGCAAATAACTCAGAGCAAACAGACACAACCAGCAGCAACAGCACAGCCTCAGGCAGTCAGGTTAAAGTTGTATGCCCAAAAACCTTGTTCATAAAGTAAAAGATAAACGTGCATTATCATTGCACATCTATGGATATTATACAAGTGCAATGGAATTTGCACTAATAAGTGAAAAGTACTAAAGGAAGTGAAGTGTGCATCAGTCTGTCTGAAAAGTGACAAATATCAAGCACAATTATACATATCAATGGTATTCGAAGACGGACACCTATAAATGCACCCATCACAATATGCAGAATCCAATGAAATCTGCAAATTTTCTAATAAAAAAAAATTAAATAAGACATAGGGCAATCATAGCCAGTTTGTCATAGCTAACAGTAGCAAACAATGGGAACAGGACACATAGGGAACACAAGTAATGCACATACTCAAGGAAATAGGGTGAAAGAAAAGCAGATGTGGGCTGAGGGTGAAGAAAAGGAACACACAAAAGATATGATAAAATAGAAAGGTGAGAGGTAGAGGCAGAGGGGCATGGGAGATATATATATATATATATATATATATATATATATATATATATATATATATATATATATATATTGTGTGTGTGTGTGGGAATAGGTCTCATTTTTGTTTTTTGTAGAATACAAGGAATGGAAAATATAGAAAGAGGAGGAGAAGGACAGAAGGGCAGATAAAAATGCATAACAAATATCAAAAGACATGACAGACAAAGGTTGGAAATACACACAAAGGAGAGGGAAGGTACACAGACAGCACACATACAAACTATACAAGAGTACAATGCCCCTTTTGGTATGTACCTCACAAGACATCTACAACAACTGGAAAGGCCACAGAAATACCTCACAAAGAGGATTACTGGCCTCAAACAGATGCCCTACGCAGACCGTCTCAAAAAACTCCAGCTTTACTCCGTCGCATTTCGCCTACTCAGAGGTGATCTCTGCCTAACATACAAAGCTATGTCAAACCCAGAGCTGTTGGACATGCTCCACTTAAAGAAATCCCAATCCCTCAGAGCTATACGCTCTAGGGACCTAAACCTTGTCACCACATTAAACAGAACATGCCGGCGGGATAGATTCCTGTCCCAGAGACTTCCCATACTCTGGAATAAACTACCTATCTATATCAAACAAAGCTCTTCATTAGCACTCTTCAAGAAAAATCTTGATGACTGGATGGGAAATAGGAAATTCACCCCGGGGATCACCTCTGTGGCTCTGCTCGACAATGGCACAGGAAAATAATTTTCTTGGGTGGCAAAAGCCAGGGTACCTTTTTGGCTGGGCTTGTATAGGCCCCAGGGCCGATAGCCTAGTACCTACCTATGAACCTATGAACAACATGGATGAAGAAAAATTGACAAACAGGTTAGGGATGCATACCAGCCATGGTGCAATGCAAAAATACATATGTACCAATGCACAAATCATTGCTGAGATGTTGCAGGCTGTGTGACATTCATACGAGAATGTGTATTGCCAATGGTTGGTATGTGTTGGAGAACATTAATTAGAGAATGTTATCATTGCAGTACATAATGGATATTGAATATAATCACCCATTTGACTGTCAATAGTACAAATGTAAACCAAGAAAGGATGAGCAAATGTAGGAGTAGACAAGCAAACAGTAGACTAAAACCTCCAACCCTGTAGGCAAAATCCCCAGTGCAACAGTTTTGCCACATTATTAGACCTTTCAGTATACAGGCCCCCTGCCATTAGTGTATCACACCCAGCAAGATGTGTGACTGTTTCTAGTTCTGTTTTACAAAACTTGCATTTTCCAGTTTCACCCACTTATTAAATGGACTTTGTAAACCAATGTGTACATAGTCCACTGTCATGGGCTGACAATTTTAACCTTTCATCTTTTGGTTTCAATCTACCTCTCCTTAAACATCCTGCTGTGAGATCCTGATCAAAATAAGGTTGTTCCAGGAGTTTTTTGTACTTCCAACTATATTTATGTCTTTTTCCACATTTCTTGCCTTCTCGTCTGATCCTTCTCCTTATATTCTTTCTTTTATTTTTGGCACATTCAGTTGCTGGCTGACTTTTGTCTACTTCTAGTTTGATTTCCATTCCCACCTGACACAAATATGCATCTGCCAAACAAAAGTAGGGAAGTCATCTTAGACTTGTTCTCCTCATATTTTAAAACTTTCACTATATTTGGATCTGGGGAAAGTCAGCAGATAAGTATGCAGTTTTACAACTGCAGATCTATACATTTAATCAGTTTTGAGGAGCCACATGCTGCTTTCAGAATGAGTAATATACAATCTTGGTATACACTGATTTGTATACATCATATGATAAGTGTGAAACATTTTTCTTGTTTTCCTGTCCAACTAATCCAATACCCTTTGGGGCCGATCAAAATTCCCAAAACTGTAAATTAGAACAGGAAGAGCAAATTGGCTTATAGCATGAACTTTGTTCCTAGATGTCAGGGAAGTCTCAGTATTAATTTTAGTCTGCTAAAATATTCCTTACTGAGTTTCGTTCACATTTGTTTAACTTTTATTGTTCACCATTCATCATTTCCCAAATATTTTTACACTGCCTCCTGCTCATGTTCTTTCATATCATATTCCTGCCCCACAATGACATTTTCTTGGTGCTGCAGCTTTCCTGCTTTAAATGTTGCTTTTGTACATTTATCAAGACCAACTGACATTCTTATATCATGTGAGAAAGTTTTAATTACTTGAATCTGATGAACTGTACAGTTTTATTTCATCCACAAAAAGAAGATGAGAAGTCTGGGAGCCAAATTGTAACCATGACTTAATCTGTTAAGTAGACAGTTTAATGGGTTAAGGGCAAGACAAGAGAGCAGTGGTGATAAAGAGTCACCCTGAAATATCCCCCTTTAAATTTTTATCCCAGGGATAATAATTTGTCCTTTATCATGGCTTAACTGAAAGGTGTTTTGCCACTGTTCCATGGTCACTGCAATGTACTTGGTCAATGTAGGGTGTAGCTTATAAATCTATAAGCACTCCTTTATCCATGAATGTGGGATGTTGTTAAATGATTTTTTGTAATCTATCCATGCCATATATAAATTCTTCCTCTTTTACAATTCTCATTATGACTTTATTTAACAAAATGATCCCTTGTTTTATAAGATTTTTTTTGTTATCCTTTTTGCCATGATTGCAGTTTCTTCTAAATGACTATAACCTCTGTCACCATCAATTCCAGTATATAGTTTATACATGACTGGAAGGCAATTTATTGGTCTATAGCTTTTTAGCATAGCTTTCAGGTTCACTCTTAAGGAGGAGTATAGTTTTTCCTATTGTTAACCAGGTTGGTGTCTATTCAGGATGCAAATATAAGTAGTTCTTACTCAGGGCTAAATCGTTGTGTAAAGATGTTAGCACTTTTTGCCAGAAGTTAGGACTGCATCTGAGCCTGTGGTTTTCCAATTAGGATCTTTTCTTAATTTTGTTTCAGTTTCTCTGGTCATTATTTGATCCAATTTCATATACTTTACATTTGAACTTATTACTGTTTCTTTTACTTCTTCTATCCTTTCTGCATCTTTGCCATGTTCCACAGGGTCTTCATAAATGTTGTGTCTTTCGTCTTTTCCCGGTTAGGGGTCACCACAGCGAAACTCCGGTCTGCTAATGATTGGCAGTAGATTTTTATGTGTTGACTTGCCGGGCCTGATGCACAACCTTCAACAAAGGAACGCCCATTCACACATGTCGCCACACAGAAAACACTCTAACTGAGAATCAAACGGGGCAACGTCTTACTGTGAGGCGACAATGCTACCGCAGCACCACCAATGCAGTATATACTATGAGGTGACAATGATACCACAGCACCACCACCGCAGTATATACTGTGAGGCAACAACGCTACCACAGCACCATCACCGCAGTATATACTGTGTCGCCTCACAGTATATAACAGTGTCTTCATAAATATTTCTCTAAAATGTGTCTGTTCCAATTCTGTATAAAACTTTTTTCGGTTATCAATGAATTGCTTATTTTGTATTTTTCTTTTATATTTATTTGCATATTTTCTAAGTTTTTCTGTCTGTGCTAATATCTTTAGTTTAGTATTTGAAATGGTGTAGGATAGATCCTTGTCTCTTCTCAGGTACATTGCTTTCATCACATCTCTCTAAGTAATTTTCTTGATCTGTTCCCTCTTCTATACTGTTCTAACAATGACACTTTTTGTCTTAATGAATTTATAGTTTTCTCCATTCAATGTTTCCATGATGACATTTGATTTCTTCCCATCCTTTTCCTTATTGCTCTGTGTTTTTGTAGTAAAACTTTGTCTATTATTAATTTAACTGAACAGTAATATATCCTGTTCACTTCTGTTATACCAAATGCATTTCTGTTAGTAGTCTTGACTGCTGTTTTCATCTGTTTTATCAGATTTCTAACATTTTGACTCTTATTGACTTTCTGTAATCTATTTCAGTCATCAATCTTAATATGTCTGTCTCCATTAAATCAAGTAGATCTTCCCTTAGATCATTTTCTTCTAAAATGCGGGCACATTTGTTGTTCTCTGTTTCTTGCGGGCATTCTAAAGAAAGTTCCAGATCAATTCCTGTGATTTATTCTTTTCCTCTGCATCCTGCGTCACCTGTTGCTCTTTCATATGGGAACTCAGTTGCCTATCACTCCACAACTTTGACTGTGTCAGAGTTGTCACTGCTTCCTGTTCCTTCCCCTGCTGTGCAACTCCAACTGAACATCTGTACTGGTTTCCTTCTGAAGGATCTAGACTATCTTCATGTGGCAAGTGATCATATGCTTCCCATTTCACCTGCTTCTTCTTAATTTGGGGACTCATTGTTCCATCGTGCTGTGATGTTACCAGAGTTGGGTTTTCTACACTGAATCCTTCACTTCACAGGTAATTCATAACTTCAGTTTCTGTTTCTTTAACTTATCTGTTACTAATTCTCGTTTCTATTTCCCCCCTTTGTTTGTTTATTCTTCTGAATTGTGAAATGTTCCATACCTGGATGCCTTTGTCTGCATTTCTCTTCAAACATCTTTGCTGCTGCTTTTTTTGTATTGATTAGTTTTGCTTTCTTCTTTGCATATGTATTGCACCATATTACATTTCTTTTTCTTCCACATATCCACAATTATTCTTCAAATGTTTCCCACTCCACCTGTTTCTCTTTATTTTGGAGACTCATTGTTCCATCACGCTGTGACATACCCTGTATTAGACTTTCAGCACTAAATTCTTTACTTTGCAGGTATTCCATAACTTTAGTTTCTACTTGTTTAACTTTTACTTTACTATCCTCCATTGTATGTCCCCCTTTGTGATCTTATTTTTTTGTATTGTGAAATTTTCCATGTCTGGGTGCCTTTGCCTGTGTTTCTCTTCAAATATCTTTTTAGCTGGTTTTTGTATTGATTAGTTTGGTTTTCTCCTTTACATAACTATTTCACCGTATCAGATGTATGTTTCTTTCCCATGTCCATGTTTCTTTTTAATACCCTTCAAAAATCTCTAGGTTTTGTTCTTTATATTTTTGCACTTCCTCTTTTGCATCTTTTTCCTAACAGTCCAAAATGTATTGGCCTATATAATGTTTTTCATGCATCTGTTGTATTGATGTCCCCCAAGCATCTATACTAGGCCACATACTGTTCAACATATTCATCAATGATCTCTATACTGTTACAAATACGCTACCGAATTTCAGTAAGCTGATGACTGTGCCCTAATCTGCTCTGCCAAATCTCTTTCTAAACTCAAAGACCTTGCACAACAAACCTTCCTACTGATTTAAACATGGCTAAAAAATTCACAACTACTATTAATGAACACAAATTTGCATTTACTGGTTTAATTTCCCCAAGTCTTTTGGATTTCTAATACAATGACTGGAGTGGACCCCATTCCCAAGTCAAAGTACAATTAAAGCTCATGAAATTAGTATAATTTCCATCTTTGATATTAGCCAAACGTGCTCTTCATGGAACCTGCAATGTGTCTGGAACTGAATCCTTCTGCAATTCATCGGTAGCATATCGAAATACGACTGTAAATTATTTTTTTATAAGACCCATTGCTCCTACTACTATTGCATTTACTCTGTATAATGTACCTAGTTTTTGTTGAGATTTCTTAACCATAGATGGTGTTTGAATTTCAACAAATTATCTATGATGATACCCAGTAATTTTGTGTGGTTTATTTATTCTATCACAGTACGTTTGACAGATATAATAGTAAATAGTGTTGTTTTGGTAGAGGTACATTTTTGGGGATGAAGAGCAGTAATTCATTTATTTATTTGTTTATTGTTGGTGTTTAGAAGTGGTTGTGAAATTTTTAGCCATGTCTAAATCAGTAGGAAGGTTTGTTGTACAAGGTCTTTGAGTTTAGAAAGAGATTTGGCAGAGCAGATTAGGGCACAGTCATCAGCTTGTTGAATTCACTAGCGTATTTATAGCAGTATAGAAATCATTGATGAATATGTTGAAAAGTATGTGGTCTACTATAGATGCTTGTGGGACATCAATACTTACTGGCAAGAAGGTTGAGAAATATTTTTTAAATGTCACTGTGTGTGCTCTCTTTGAGATGTAGCTATGGAACCATTGCAGTGAAGAGTTGATGAACCCTAAAGATGAACATTTATGTAAGAGTTTCTTGTGAGATACAGTAGCAAAAGCATTTGATAAGGCTAGGAAGATGGTGGGGACTAGGCTTCTGGCATTTCTATAGGCGTTGACAGTATGAACAAAATTCAGTAAAGCAGTAGATGTGCTGTGATGAAGAAGGAAGAAGTGCTGGGTTGAAGACAGAAGCTTTCTTTTAGATAGATGAGAAGTTGCATATGTATACATTTTATTAATACTTTTAACAGGGGAGACAAAAATGGGCCTATAGTTTGAAAGATCTGTATTAACTCCACCCCTGTGCCATATAATAACGAATGATTTTTCCATGGGGCGGGGGACTTAATTTTTGGATATGGATTGATTTATCAGAAATGAAACTGGATATGCAGTAGCCTCAGCTGCCATTTTAAGCTATCTGCCAGATAGACTGTCAGGGGCAGTTTTAGTAGGCTTTACATTTCTGAGGTATTTTTTGATGGTCTCTGTGGGAAATAATTGGAAGGAGAAATGTTGAAGGAAGTTATTGAGTAGGAACCTCATGAGCTTGATTGGTCACCTGTTTTGTTAACGACTGTACCATCTATATAATGTGGATATTGAATTTGTTTTCTATGGTATCATCTTGTTTTTGTGTTTGATGTTGGCTGTGTAGCCTGCCCTGGATGTAACAGGTCAGTGATCGATGCCCAGAACAGTTTTGGATTATTAGTGTGTATGCTTTCATTGCTTGAGTAGTAGGTTTTCTTAACTTTGGTAATGAGTTGTTTTGTTAGGTTTCTTAGTTGTCTATATGCTAGTAAAGTAGGAGCTGTTTTATTTTTATGTCCAGACCTTTCACACTTTGTGTCTTTGTTTCATTAGTTGTTTAGTTGCTTGAATCTCTTTTAGGGTGGCTAGTGTGTTTAGAACAACAAGGAAGATTTTGTTGAACTCAGATACAGCATAATCTATGGAGAGACTCTTTAGAGACTCCCACTTAAGGAGATGTAGTTTATTGGTAAAAGTGGCTTCATGAAAAGTAATAACCTTTCTTACCAGGCTGTAATGATTTGTGGTGCTGTTGGTTTGGTATCTTGTTGTATAGATTGGTAAGTGATCACTTGGACTGTCTGACAATGTTCCATGGGATGGCATTTTATTTGCAGAGAATGTTAGGCTCTAATTGAGGACTGATTGTCTACCTGCAGCTTTAATCTATCTAGTAGCTGTGATTATACGTTGGATGAACTTGTAAAGATGCATATTATTGGTTGGATTTCCAGACTGTATTGCCAGCCAATCTATATTAAATAGGATGCAGAAATCCAAAATGAAAACAAACTGTCCATGAAACCAACACAAAGGCAGCAGAATATATCCAAGCACAGCTCTTTGTAAACCTGAACAAAGGAAGCAGGATAAATCCAAACACAGCTTTATTCCAAAAAGAAACTGGATTAGTGCTTTAATTCTAATATTTTAAAACCTCATTAGATAAAATGTCTTTTCCTAGCCAAAGCTTTATATACAAATTTCAGACAGACAGTAAACGGTCACATGACAGCCAAGCCCTAGCGACAAATTCTTTAAAACACATTGTTATAAAAAATGCATTTTCTAAAAGTATATTGTGACAGCATTATAAACCCATATGTACACATACATAGTAATCCCATCCCCCAAAAAATATTAATAAACAATATGAAAAAACATGCATATGTATGCATAAATGTGAAAAAAACTTTTTTATCTATATAATCCTTTTAATTTTAGTAAGCAGCCAATTGAGGTTTGGTCATTTAAACCTGGTAAACTTCCAACATTAAAGCTCCATTTTTTTCAAGTGATAGGGACCAAGGTCCCACCCCCACTCCTGGGGTCACTTTTTTCAAGTATACTGAACTTAAACTAGTGTCTGGGGAATTCTTTCACATGCTTTGAAAGTACACTCGTTTCTTTATTTTTGTTGATGTCACATAGGTGTTCATACACCCTTTCCTTCAACTTCCTTTCAGTTTTGCCTATGTAGAACCACGGACACCTTTGGCAGAGAGCAACATAAACCACACCTGTGGTATCACAATTAAAGCTTCCTGCTACTTTGAATATATACATATATGTATATATATATATATATATATATATATATATATATATATATATATATATATATATATAGATAGATAGATATATGAATTAATAGAAAATGTTCACCTTCAAATATATGTTTGCAATATGAGCATCTACAACATTTCCCTATATATGCTTTTTTTGGGTTATTAATCTCCTTTCATAAATCATCCAGAATATTTTTTACGTTTTTACCTCTTTTGTAAACCACAATTGGTTTCTCACTAATCTTAGGTATAACCTGTCTATCTTCCTCCAATATGGACTCATTTATTTCAAGAACCCATCTTATAAATTTACTGTCAGTACTATAAATGGTAATGAAGGCATTCCTATAACCTTTGTTGTTGTTTTTTTTTTTATTTAAACTTCCATTATTATTAACAGGACTGTTTTCCTGTGTCAAGAAAATATTATCACCACAGTGGGAATGTAAAATGGGAATAAAATAACCATTCTTTCACTTTTATTAATGATGTCATATATCAGGTTATCTATAAAATATCCAGGGTCCCCTCTAGTAGAAAACATTTCCTTAAGATGTAGACATTCATCCCCAAATTCTTCCTCGTGTGATGATCCAGGCAGCTCTCATGAGCTGCCCTTTTACCACTGCCTTTTTCTGTCTAGTGGGGTGAGCACTTGTATAGTGAAGGAAGGCATTAGAGTGGATGGATTTTCTAAAAATATGAGATGTAAACCTGCCATATATCAAATCCTTACTTAACCATCTATCTAAATACGCTATGCTGACATCATAGGTTTCATAGGTAAATTGTAAAAATCAATTGTAGAATCAATATATTCTATAAACAATGATATCTTCTCTTTTTTATTACCCCATACAACAAAGATGTCATGCAGGTATCTGATAAATGGTTTACCTGAGGTCATGAAACTATTATTAAACAAAAATCATCTTTCCCACATAATCATTGTGATGTTGGCAAAAAGGGCCCCAGAGGCACAGCCCATTGCTACCCCCCTTACTTTGCAGATAATACTGCCCTTCAAGCATATAGAAGTTATTCGTTAGTATGTTTTTTATCAGGCTGTCATATAAGATGATTCATTCTTGCAGAAGCCCTTTCTCGAATAGAAAATCAACAAACAGTTCTAGTCCAACAGTATGTGGGATGGCAGTATAACGTCCTTTACATCACTAGTGATAAAAGTGTAATTTGCTTAACGGTCCTTTACATCACTAGTGATAAAAGTGTAATTTGCTTAACGGTCCTTTACATCACTAGTGATAAAAGTGTAATTTGCTGTATACTTTAACTCATTAATCAGTTGTAAAAAAATGCCATGAGTCTTTATAAATGTGGGTTTCTTAGAAAACCAGGTGTTTTAACTTTTCATCCAAAAATTTGGATATAGACTGGGTAACTGAACCCATGCATCAATTATTGGTCTCATGGGTAGGTTATGTATACCTTTATGGATTTTCAAAATCTCAAACAAAATAGGAACTGTAAGTGTAACCATATTTAAATAATTATATTCATCTATGGTGATCTGTTGTTCTATGAGCATATCCTTGACGTCACAATCTGATTATCCTGATCTGATTATCCTACTGACACAAGATATGGAGACCTATTTGCTAATGGTTTAACCTTTGCACCTACAAAGAAAGCTGATTTGGTTTTGTATTAAGGGATTTGAAGGAATATGTAAGAAAACTGGACTTTAGTATTTTGTTTAATATCACCCAATCCAACAACTTTTTGAGAAGCTATGCGAACTTGACATGCGTAACTCATTAAATTTGAATAATAGTAAATGCATGATTAAAAATGAAGGAATTGTTAATAATATGACAACAGTGGAAAGAAAAATGTTAACAGGCATGAAACAGGGTAACTTAAGGGTCATGAAACCCGATAAGGGAGTGGAATGGTGGTAATGGGTAAAAATGATTATGTGAACAGAATTAATGAAATGTTAACTGAAAAAAACATATAATGAAGCCTCCCTTAATGAAGTAAACATTGCTTATAATAGAATAAGGGGCAACATCAACAATACATTCATAGAACAACAGATCACCATAGATGAATATAATTATTTAAATATGGTTACACCTACAGTTCCTATTTTGTCTTGGATTCCAAAAATCCATAAAAGTATACATAACCCACCCATGCGACCAATAATTGATGCATGGGTTCAGTTACCCACCCTATATCCAAATTTTGGGATGAAAAGTTAAAGCACCTGGTGTTCCAAGAAACCCACATTTGTAAATACTCATCCTTATTTTACAACTGATTAATGAGTTAGAGTATAAATGAGGTTTGGTAACAACCAAGTTGTCCTGGGACATCTTCAAAAGGGGTTAGGCTGATATATTATAGGAGTTAATTGGGTTGGGAGGTGAAAGGGTTAAATGGAGGGAGGGATGATGGGGAAGAAATGAGATAAGTGTGGGGAGGGGCTTAAGGGGTTTAGACAAGTGTAGTTGGGTAAGTAATCACATTTTGGCATAAACTTGCTACTGCAGCTTACGTCCAAGATGACCTTTAGGTCCTTTGATCAGATAGGCTTTGGATTATGGTTGGTAAGCAAGGAAGAAGGTGGGTACTTTTTGTAGCATTTATTTTCCTCTTGTGGCCCTCTCCAGCCTGTGGGTTGAAGGTTAGTGAATGAGGGCATATGGGAGTAGAGATTTGTTTACTTAGCTAGAGGTTGTGACTGGTATGGGTGTATGGTGAGGGAGCCCAGTATTAAAGTAAGAATAACAGTCATATCATATATAAAAAAAAGGCTCTTTCCTTGCATGGTCTTAGGTGCTGTACTGTTGCAGTGGTTAGGTTCCATCCTTGCTTGTGCATTTAGTTTAGTTGAATGCCCATGCATCATTGCTGTTAGCTGCAGGACTTTTGAAGCTCTGTCTTGTCATAGGCAGAATAGTGTCAGTTTGTTCGGCATTTGTTACTGCTGGCAGCATGATTTTTGAGGCTCTTGGTGATAGGTGATCTACCTTGGTTAATGGGTGCTTGGTGGCAGTATGGACCAGAACATTTACACACACTACTATTCATAATTAAAGTAAATTATTCATTTTAAATCCAAACCCAGTTGTGTTACTGCCAAGTTGTAATAATGCCTTGTCTTTTGTTATAACAAGTTGGTTGCATGGTTCATTGATGAACCATGTATGGTTTATTGGGGAATTGGGGAGGGTTCCTGGGATGATTTAGTGGTGGGGATGGTTATTTGATCCCCGTGGTCTGGTAGGGTATGCAGTTTTCAGCCAAGCTGTAGTCAGTGGTGAGTTTTCATGGGCTGTGGGACTTGTTTGGTTCTGTTTTCAGCAAAGCGAGTAGTCTCTGGGAGGTTTCTTTGGGTTCCGAGATTTGCGGCGCATGTGCACTTGTGTCCTTGGTCATTAGGGGCAGGTGGTATAATGGAATAAGCTTGCAGTTGCGAATATGGCACCTGGTGCATAGATCCGAGTATTTTACATCTTAGTCTAGCAGTATTATTCCCAGCTGTGGTCTTACACAAAAGGCATTGTTAAAATATTTCTTAATTTTATGGGACACTGTGTTTGTTTACATTACAAAGGTGACAGCGCTTTAAGCTTTAACTAGCTCTGAGCCATAGGAATCACATTTCGATAGGAATGTGAGACTTACCACATCTGGTGGTAATGTATTCCTTTCTTGGAATCCCCTAGAAGGGCCTCCATGTGACTCAGTGGCCTTTTTTTTTTGTCCTCAGGAAACACCAGGTAAGTTTCATGGATAGTGGAGAGAGGAGTTTTCTTGCCGCCTGTGGTTTTGGTTCAGAATCAGAATTATGGGTTTCGGGACGGGAGTCACAGAGAGAGTGAAAATCTTATTTTGTGTAATCAGTGGGAAAGCATTGCATCGTGGCATGTCTCTAGCTGAGACAGTGTAGTTTTGTTGCTTGAACAGTATTATAATAACAATGTTTGCAGCTAATGCTTGGGGCTTGGTGCGGTTGGAGGGAAGGAGGAAGATGTTTTGTATGGCGAGTGCTTCAGATCTACTCTTGCATTCAATCAGCTAGTGAAAGAATGACTTTTGAACTCCTAGCATTTGGTTGCTGATGAAATCATATGGTGCTGGGTTGATTACTTGTACTTTGTGCAGGTGGTGTTCGGTGTTCACAATTGCAAAAGATTATGTAGTCTCCGTGTGTATTTGTGGAGGGGTTAAGCTATGCAGAGGTGTCATGGTTTGGGGGTCTGTGTTGTTTGGGGAGGTCGTTTGTTTGCCGATGGATGTTGCCATTTGCGGTCTTCAGGTAGTGAGGCTGATGGTTTCACACTCCAGTGGATGGTTTTCATGGGTTCTGAGGATGTGGAGGAATGACAGCACATGCGTTGTAAGTCGGAATGCTATATAGGTCGCACGAGATCTGTACAATTTGTGGGTAAGCTCCCCGAGACATCATTGCTGTGTTACAGAATGTTTTGTCAAAAAAAATAAAAATATAAATAAAGTGTTTATCCAAGCCATCTGTGGGTAAACCCAATGTCCACTTAGGTGGTGTGAAGAAAGGGAACTCTCCTGGAGGCAGAGTTCTGCTCCCCTCCCCATATAGAGCTTAATTTTATAAAATAACAAAAAAAAACAAACAAAAAAAAAAAACAACTTTTTGTTTGATGGAAGCCTTCAGCTTCAAGGTGGTTAAAGTGGTGGTCCACTTTTGATGGGGGAGCAGGAGTTAAATGGTTAATTTCTGTATCCTTGTTCTTCTCTGTCGTATCAGGCTTGGTCAGGTTGTTTTCTTGGTTGCAAATTTGAAATGCACTTTGGCATTCCTTTTTCTAAGAATTTAGCTGCTTGTCAACTGCATGGAAGCTTTTTGACTGATTAGCTAAATTGATATTACTCATTCAGAATAGAAATTTGACCCATAGGTACAATTGGGTTTTAGTAATGCCACTACTATTAAAGAAAGAGAAGAAAAGACTGTCCCTAGTTGGGTGGGAGAATTTTGGTTTGGTCAGCAGAGGAATTTGCGGTTCATTGGTGCTGATGGTGGTCATTAGTTTTTTGACAGTTAGGGAAATTGAGAGAACCGTGAATTTCTTTTCGCGGGCTTTAGGCTGATAATGGGGGTTTACTGTGGTGGCGGTTAGTCCACACATGCATAGGGGTGCTTGTTATAGGAATATAGTCAAATGGGTGAACTGACACAAAATCGCTAACAAAGTACAGGCATCTTACTTCATCAGCAATGTGGGTAGAATGGCTGGTGGGCTTGGGGGGAGGCTATATGTAGGTGTAAGCACTTTAAGTCCTTAAACTGTGATCTTTAGCAGTGTATTCGGTTCTGGATGGCTAGGGTGCAGGGGGTGTGCATGTGCATATTAAGCAGAAATAGTTTGGCTGATGTTTGTTTGGGTGACCTCATTTTAATTTGTCTCTTCGGGTTTATTACACTAAGAGGCTGAGAGAAAATGGACCCTATGTAAGTCTATTTTAAATATAAATATAAAAACAGAAGTGTAAAGGTGAGGAAAGGCATTTGAGCAAGGACTTTGAGGACTTCTCCCTCCCCCCACTTTACTTATAGCTTTAACTGGATGCCTAATCACCATTTAGAAAACAGACACCACAACATTTGAAACTACATTTGTCACAGCTGTAAAGGTGGCTCAGGAGAGGTGATGTCAGTGGGGGAGTCTCTTGCTGGGAAATTTTACTGTGGCTTACTAGCAAATCATTGGCAGTTTTATGTCAATCATTTCAGTTGCAGATTTTAGACCATTCCGAAGATCTAGGTTAAGCAAACCTGTACTAGCAACCTTTTAAGTTTGTAAGAATATTTAAAATAATACTTAATTGTATTTTGCAGGCTGCTAGTAAGCTATTAGGTTTGCTGCATTTTGACCATTTGTTCGACATTATGTTGGTTAGTGTGCCTCATTTGGAGATGGAAGGTTAAGAGCTAGGCAAATGGTTGTGGATATTGATAGGTCCCTTCATGTGGGGGTTAAGTTTTAACATACTTGTCTGGTAGTTAAATTTATATTGGGTATTTGATAGGGTCATTGGAAACCTAGCGCCAATTATTGCTGCTTTGTCATGGATGCGTGTGAATGTGTTACATTCATTCCTTGGTTGGCAGGATAGTTTGTATTTGAAGATGTCTTGGAATGTGCGTTATGTATTTTAGATGATTTACATGTCTTTTCTTTCTTACAGATGGGGGCTTTGGAATGCTGCTGGTATAATTTGGAATAGGTGGGTATCAGGTAGAGCCTTCTCTTTACATATTAGAGGATTTACTTTTGTCCTTTTCTTTGTAGATGGTGGTGTAATGAGTACCAGCTGTGGTGATACACAGGGAATTCACAGGTGATGGAAGTAGTGGCGAGCGAGGAGGTTACATATGGGGAGCGCAAGGTGGCAACAGTGTTGTGTTTGCATTTTTACCTTAAATGAAGACAAGACACTTCTTCCTCTCTTTCAGTGGTATTTATTACACACGTGTGGGAGCTTACTGGAAAGTACCAGGGAGACTCCCCGAACAAAGAAATGCATAAGCTTATATGCTGGTGATATTGCTGACAGTACAAAAATATAAAATAGACCAATTAAAATAGTACAAAGGGCAATTAACCAATCAGTGGTTTACCCATAGGCTTGAAGCAGTTCATATTACTACATCTCTAGGCAGAGAAAGAAAATCGGATACACTTCCATATAAGGCACATTTCCTGCCATCTGACAGGCTTCGTTTTTCAGTACTTTTCCACTATTCACAGTTTACTTAATAGCGCATAGTTCAAATCAATACATACAGGTTCTCACATACTCAATCTCCTTTGAACACATGCTTTGACCATTCATATTCTATAACAGTTACTGACTGAAATTGCTGAAGGCCAGAAGGCATCATGTGGTGGCTTGAAAATGGATCTGAAAGGTGACGTTTTGATAGTATGGATGTTTTGCCACCAGAATGGGGCACAATTTGGGGCTGAGTAATCACCTTATTAAGGCATATTAGAGCTTTGTGTTCAATTTAGGGGAAGAGACCCTTTGAGGGGAAAGGCCAGGGACAGGCCGTGGTTAAGGATGGTTAGTAGTTTGAGTGTTCTGGTTTGGATGGTTGCTAGGAGGTCTGAGGGTTCTAGTCCGGATTATCATTTGGTAATGAGTGAACTGGGGGTGTTTGTGGCTGGGCACATAGAGTACTGCATTGGCGAGCATAAGCGACTTTTCAGGACCTAGGTCAACGGGTGCTGTTTTTCTGCAATTTAGGGTTAGGGCATTAAAAGTTTTGGAGTTAGAATATTCCCTACAGCAATCGGGTTAATGCACAGCCAGAACTGGGTAATTTGGTGGGCTAAAGAGATATGCTACAGTTGACAGGGTTGTGGCTATAGATTGTCATTCCATTCAGGTTGAGCTATGATTAGTGGCTGGAAGGAAGGAGGCTAAAAAGAATGTATTCTCTGGGAGTGGAATCATGGGTAATCCTACTATATTTAGTTTAATTAGGGCATGTTTCAAGGATGGTATGCAGGATTCTAAGGGCTTTACAGATGATGGGTACACCGAATGATGTTTGGCTTAACCCTTCCCGTTATGGGAGGAAGTTGGTTGAACAACTTTGGGTAAGAGGGAGGGGGGACCACCTGGTCAGGCTGGTTAGCAGAGAAGAGGGACAGGCTTGTCCTCTTCGTTTCTCCCTCTGGTGTGTGGTGGTTTATTCCAAGGATTTGTGGAAAGGAAATGAGCAGCTGGAGGAAGTTTACTGAATAGGTAAGTAAACGGAGGTAAGGATGCTGCTTATTGGGTTGGTAATTTGAATGGTTTATGAAGTGAGATGAGACACTGCTTCATGAGTAAAGTAAGTGAGCAAAGGTATGGACGCCGCTTACTGGGCAGGATGAGCAGGTACACTGTCCTGATTAACATTACAAGAATGTTTATGTTGTGTTTAGGATCAGCTATACTATGTCCAGTTGCAAATCTTCTTCTTCTTTTGGCTTTTTCTCAGTTAGGGGTCGCCACAGCGGATCACCTGTCTGCTCATGATTGGCAGTGGAGTTTTACAGTGTTGAGTTGCCAGCCCAGTACCCAACCTTCCACAAAAGGCACACACACTCACTCCAATCCGCCTACATCATGTCTTTGGGATGTGGGAGGAAACCTGAGCATCCGGAGGAAACCCACATGACCACAGGGAGGACATGCAGACTCCACACAGAAGGCACTCCAGCCAAGGATTGAACCGAAGAACCTCTTGCTGTGAGGTGGCAATGCTAACTGCTGCACCACTGTGGCCGCCCACTATGTGCAGTTGTAAATAAAATTGGTAATCAAAGTTATGGAAGTTTAATAAAGGTCATCAAATGTCATTCAGTGTGATGTGTTTATTGAAGGGGACTGGGACAAATGAGGTTTGGTAACAAACCAAGTTGTCCTGGGACATCTTCAAAAGGGGTTAGGCTGATATATTATGGGAGTTAAGTGGGTTGGGGAGATGAAAGGGTTAAATGGAGGGAGGGATGATAGGGAGGAAATGAGATAAGGGTGGAGAGGGGCTTAAGGGGTTTAGACAAGTGTCGCTGGGTAAGTAATCACATTTTGGCGTGAACTTGCTATCCTCCCTCCCTCCCTCCTTTTTTTTGTTGGCGGTTTCGTAAATATTTTGGTTATGTTATTAGTTGGGGTAGGTGGATAAGAGGGACAGGCTTGCCCTCTTCTGTTCCCCCTCCGGTGTGTGGTGGTTTATTCCAAGGATTTATGGAAAGGAAATGAGCAGCTGGAGGACGTTTGCTGAATAGGTAAGCAAATGGAGGTAAGGATGCTGCTTATTTGGTTGGTAATTTGATGAATGGTTTATGAAGTGAGATGAGACACTGCTTCATGAGTAAAGTAAGCGAGCAAAGGTATGGACGCTGCTTACTGGGCAGGATGAGCAGGTACACTGTCCTGATTAACATTACAAGGAAGTTTTTAAGTAAAGTAAGAGAGCAAAGGTATGTACGCTGCTTACTGGCAGGCTGAGCAGGTATGCTGTCCTGATTAACATTACAAGGATATTTATGCTGTGTTTAGAATCAACTATACTATGTCTAGTTGTAAATAAAATTGGTAATCAAAGTTATGAAAGTTTAATAAAGGTCATCAAATGTCATTCGGTGTGATGTGTTTATTGAAGGGGACAGGGACAAAGCAAATTACACTTTTATCACTATTGATGTAAAGGACCGTTATACTGCCATCCCACATACTGTTGGACTAGAGTGGTTTGTTGATTTTCTATTTGAGAAAGGGCTTCTGCAAGAATGAATCATCTTATATGACAGCCTGATAAAAAATGTACTAACGAATAACTTCTATATGCTTGAAGGGCAGTATTATCTGCAAAGTAAGGGGGGTAGCAATGGGCTCTGCCTCTGGGGCCCTTGTTGCCAGCATCACTATGGTTATGTGGGAAAGATTATTTTTGTTTAATAATAGTTTCATGACCTCATGTAAACTATTTATCAAACACCTGGATAACATCTTTGTTGTATGGGATGATAAAAAACAGAAAGATACTATTGTTTATAGAATAAATTAATTTAACAACTGATTTTTTACAATTTACCCATGAAACCTATTATGTCAGCATAGCATATTTAGATATATGATTAAGTAAGGATTTGACAAATGACAGGTTTACATCTCATATTTTCAGCCACCTACTCTAAGGCCTTCCTTCACTATACAAGTGCTCACCCCACTACACAGAAAAATGCAATGGTAAAAGGGCATTTTGTGAGAGCTGCCCAAATGATCACACTTCAGGAAGAATTTTGGGATAAATGTCTACATCTTAAGGAAATGTTTTCTACTAGAGGGGACCCTGGATATTTTATAGATAACCTGATGTATGACATCATTAATAAAAGGGAGAGCGCGGTTATTTCATTCCCATTGTACATTCCCACTGTGGTGATAATATTCTCTTGACACAGGAAAACAGCCCTGTTAATAATAATGGAAGTTTAAATAGAAACAACAACAACAAAGGTTATAGGAATGTCTTCATTACTATGCATAGTACTGACAGTAAATTTATAAGATGGGTTCTTGATAAAAATGATCCTTATTGAAGGAAGACAGACAGATTATATCTAAGAAAAGTGAGAAACCCATTGTGGTTTAAAAAAGAGGTAAAAACTTAAAAATATTCTAGGTGATTTTTCAAAGGTGATTAATAAAACTTAAAGGGCATATATGGGGAAATGTGGAGTATGCTCATGTTGAAAACATTTATTTGAGGGTGAACATTTTTTCTATTAATTCATATATATTCAAAGTAGCAGCAAACTTTAATTGTGATACTGTAGATGTGGTTTATGTTGCTCTCTGCCAAAGGTGTCTGGGGTTCTACACAGGTAAAACTGAAAGGAAATTGGAGGAAAGGGTTATGAACACCTATATGACATCAAGAAAATAAAAGGAACTAGTGCACTTTCAAAACTTGTGCAGGAATTCCCTGGACACCAGTTCAAGTTCAGTATACTTGAAAAAGTGACCCCAGGGGTGAGAGTAGGCCTTAGTCTCTATTCCTTGAAAAGAGGGATCTTTATTGGCAGCTCTGTTTTAATGTTGAAGCCAGGTTTAAATGACCAAACCTTAATTCCCTGCTTACTAAAACTAAAAGAATTATGTAGATAAAAATATTTTTTCACTTTTATTTATATATACATATTTTTTTTATATTTTCATTAATTTTTTTTTTATGTTTTTGAATGGGATTACTATGTATATGTGCATATGAATTTATAATGCCTCTTACAATATGCTTTTACAAATGTATTTGTTATAAGGCTGTGTTTTAAAGAACTTGTCCCTTTATATTTAAGCTTTAAGAAGGGCCCAACTGTCATGTGACCATTTACTGTGTGTTTGAACTTTGTATATAAAGCTTTGGCTAAAAAAAGCCATTTTTATCTAATGAAGTTTTAAAATATGAGAACAAAAGCGCTAATGCAGTTTCTTTTTGGAATAAAGCTGTGTTGGGATCAGGAGCAGCCCTAGGTCAACTGGTGCCCCAGGCAAAAGGGCTCCACGGTGCCCCCACCACACCACTCAGTGCCCCCATCCTGGTCTACCTACCCCAAATAAATACTGGAAAAGCACCCCTACTAGACTGGCACCCTAGGCGGCCGCCTAGTTGGCCTATGCCTAAGGTCGGCTATGGTTGGGATTTATCCTACTGCCTTTGTGTTGGTTTACTAAAGAGCTGTATTTGGATCTATTCTGCTGCCTTTGTGTTCATTTACTAAAGGGCCGTGTTGGATCTATTCTGCTGCCTTTGTGTTGGTTCTGTGGCCAATCTATAATAACATCACCCAATATTATGGTTTTGTGATGGATTTTTGAGGAGGCCCAGAAATGAATATCATCCAGTGTTTTAGCACTGTAACCTGGAGTATGTATATACCCATGATTGTGTTTAGTTTTAGCATGGTTAGTATGATTTCTTAATTAGAGAAAGTTGACAGGATGTGGGGGGAAGAGAGATTTCTATTGCATTTTTGTAGAAAATAGCAACATCGTCAGCTTCTTTCTGGCTCTCTCTAATCTGATAATTTTGTAGCCTGACAGGGGAATTTGTTTTTTGTTTCCTGGTGGGGGCAGGTTTTTATGGCAGCTAAGATATCTGGAGTATGTAGTGCTATCCATGCATGCAGTTCAGTGAGTTTGTGATAAGTACTTTTTAAGTTTGTATGATAGGAGTAAGCTGGCAATGATAAAGGAGCTGATGGGGATATTGTCTCTAGTGCCTGAATATGCTGAGTGTGGCCTGGCTTCAGAAGGATTTCACTGTTACATTTATGGTTATGGTGGCATGATGATAGGAAGAGAGGAATGAATTTTTGCTTGACTTTATGTTTAATCTCCAGTCTGTGAGCCAATGGCTGTTGTTTTGAATAATTGCACTTGAATAGTAGGATATATGAGTGCTGACACAGACAAGGTGTTATTGAGAGAGGAGGTTCAGAAGTATTTTGATTGGAGGACACAGTATAAGCCTTTTGTTGGAAATGCAAAGGTAATGGATGTTGGTAGGATGTTGTCTGCATGTAGAAAAGGTACTAGTGAGAGGAATTGTAGGAGAAACGCCGTTTCAGAAATGTAAGAATAGAGATATATGAAAGGATAGAGGATAAGGATGTAGTTTAGAAAGGACATAGGGAGGGTTTATTTGGAAAAAGTAGAGTTGAAATGTACAATAGTAGACTGTGTGTAGTCTGTAGGCTTATAGGTGATTTAGAGATGTACAGATGCTTAAGAGTATAAGTGTGGGGGATAGTGATATGAATAAGGATGAATGTATGTGGTGGGGGGTTTGTTAACACTGTAGAATAGGTATGGGTAAGGAAGGGTAGTAAAACAAAAAGTACTGATTTAAATGTGTATGGATGGAGAGAGATTGAGGGCAGCAGGTGTAAGCAGTATAGAGAGATTAGAGGAAGTTGAGAGATATTAAAGAGGAAAAGATAACAGATAAATATTAGTCTGACTGTAGTGTATAAGAAAACAATTGCAGGGATGAATGGAAGAAGGAGTTTTGATCATGAATGGCTCATGAAATAGCTCTGGTACTTCTATCCCACAAATCATAATGTTTGTTAGGTAGCAAGTGTAAGGCTGAATAGGGTGTTATTGTTTATAAATACCCAAAATCAAAACAGAAGAAGAAAAGATACTAATTGATATTTAGTGAAAATATATGTAGAATTAATATTTTTTTCAAAATTGTAGAATAAGAAAGGAGATAGCGGAGTCTGAGTTCTTTCAGTAGCAGAATAATGTTTTCATGTTGGAGGACAAATAAAATGCAGAATGAAGTCTTAGTACACATGATTAAAAACAAATATTACACTATGTTAATCTACAAAAGCTGATTTTTTTTCACAGAGTAGTGTGAAGTAAAAATTAATAGTTTTAGATGGCAAACACACATTTTGAATTGTATAGGTGCAGATGAATATGTGAAACTATTTATGTACTTCCATATAGAATAAATAGAGGTGAGCTTCTGAGAAAGGTTAGTTCACATTAGGACAGCTTGAAAGATCCATTAGTTGAAGAAGAGCATCCTGTCTGAAGATTATGGATTTACATGGATATTGTTGTCCTAGAAATAAGAAAGAGATTGAGGTTTGACTGCTTTAGGAATCTGTTTGTTGGTTTTATGATTGTGCTTCATGATTTTTGTCCAAAGTTGCCTCTGAACTTTTAAGATGTCATAAAAAGTTATTGACAGACACCATTTTTTCACAAAAAATGTAGAGAACATTTGGAAATGTAATAACCTGAAAGAAGATATGAATCTATGATTGTTCTATTTGTAAAAAGCAAAACAAAAATCTAGCAAGGCTAGTTTCCACTGTGTGATTCCTTAAACCTCTTGCATTAGAGGCAACATGGAATATATGCAAATGACACTTTAAGGACATCAGGTGTTTCAGCTATATGGCAATTCTGAATGTCCATGACTTTTTTTCCTTTTTAGGTCTCTGTGGATATGCATGTTTCAGCCTTCTTATGGCATAATCAGCACAGCATAAGTGGAATGATTGTTCTATTTGGAAATCTGTATAGATTTAAGGCTGCAGCTGTGTTTTAAAAGTGAATGTTTCGAATATTGTTTTAAGTTGTGGCAGTGGTAAATAAATATCTGGATTTTAATATGAAAATAAATAATCCTACAAGTATTTGAAAACAGTAATTCTTGAATGAACTTTTTTATTGTCTGATATCAAAAGCTGTCAGGACATGCCTTGATAAGTATGGCCTAGCTTTGTATATTCAAGAGCATTGCCTTTGGTTGAACATTATGTTTAGTTTTGTGTACTGTAGCATGCTGGGCATGTAATTGCAGATAGGATTTTACCACATATTGCTTGATCACCAGCATAGTGTTTTTGCCTGCATATCATATGGTACTGACGTACATCATACATGTCATTGTACTCATGTGGTCATCCTAACATCTTAATGGCACTACTAGGTTAATTTACATAGACCCTTTGCTTTTAGAGAGTGGTGGGTTGTAACATAGGTAACATCTATGATGAATGCCTGTAATTTTGTGCTTCACCATACAGTAGATTATAATGATATTGTTATTATACTTAAGGGATGTTAACTGTCGTTATATTGTGTTTTGTAAGATATGTGTTAAAGTTGCATTTGCATGTGAATTTGCTGTATACTAGTTTTCTGCCACTTTAATAATGGGTTTCAACTTGCAAAAGGTTGTATGTTACATTGTTAACTGAATATGTCAGGAAAAAGACAAACTTACTATTTTTTTTCAGTTTGCTCATAAGATGCTTCTGCAGTTCATATAGGATTACATGTATTGGTAACATATTTAAGTATGATTGTAAATTATTTTTATTAGTCCAGTTGTTCCTACTACTTTTGAAACCACCTGGGTATCTTTCTTCCCCACTGTTCTCATTTGTGCTCGCAAATTGTGGTATTTCATGACTCTGTGTCTCTCTGAATATAAGGAAAAGGATCAGATGAGAAGGAAAGAAAGATGGAAAGTCCACAAATACTATGGTAAGTACAGAGACCACCTGCAACAATCTCATTTTGACCAAGATTTCATGCAGGAGTGATTGAAGACAGGTGAATTGAGATCAAAAGAAGAAAGACTAATAAAAGCTATCCAGGACTGTGGGCTACATACACATTGGTTTACAAAGTCCATTGAAGAAGTGGGAGAAATGGACAACTGCAAGTTCTGTAAAACAGAACAGGAAACAGTTGCAAACTCATTGCTTAAGATGCTATTGATCATGTTTTGTTTGAATGAATGTGTCCCTGGCACTTCCAAATGAACTAATAGTCGAGTGTATTTACATGTTTATTACATTTTCAGTTTTATCTTTAGGCTGCTATGCTAGAAAACTTTAAAACTGAGGACTTGCCTCCTGTATAAAAATATTTCTGTTGCTGCTTATAATGATGTACTTGCAGATTTTGCATGTAAGTAACACATCTGGAAACTTGTCTAAATTTTTTTTAAATGTTAAAACTTTGCAGTGGAAAATATGCCTATGACCCACCTTTGAGATACTCTTCTTCTGCTTTGTGAAGCTGTCTTTCATGATTTGGCTACATTATGCTTATTTTTAAGTCATACCTGACAATTCAATAAACTCCACGCAGGCTTAGTGCAAAGTCTACACAAGAGTTTACATGTTTACGATGTGAGCAGCAGTGCTAATTACATATACATGTCATGCACCGCATTTAAACATAAATAAGTGCAGTTTCGTGGTTAGCAAGAGTGTTGATGGCCAGGAAACTGTGTAAAGCAACACGGACAGCAGCAGACATGTAGACCTGTTTACCTACAGGCAAACTACATTAAATGTTTGCATAGAATGCAGCAGAAAGGTTGCCAGTGTTATGCATAAAGCAATGTATATAGTTCCAAGACATTATCTGAAAGTTTCTACAGTGCAAACTATTGTGGAAACCTGTGTCAGGCATACTGAACAAAAGTTGTGTAAATGATCTGTAACGGTACATAGACTGCCATTAAAACTATACATTCTGGGGAAGTGCGCATATTGAATAGGGACACACAGATGAACTGTAGGAAGGAACACAGGGAAAGAGGAGAGGTGAAACACCTTAATGTACAGTAGATAAGGGCATGTCAGTGAAGACAGTTGTAGCAGGAACCCTAATCACATATCGATATGATACAGTATGGACTGTACAGTGAATGTGTATTATATGTCTGTCACAAAAGGTGACTTAACAATGGAGGAGCATTCTATGTGATATAAGCATCCTGAGATGAACAATGGAAAGGACATATATCAAGGATATTATATACACTAGGGGTTAGGTGCATATTGTGAAGCTGTGCATAATAAGTTGCCTGAATATGAATATAATGTCAGCAGAGGTCTCAGCCAAGTGGAGTACATAGTTACAGGCTCATGGACAACAGTAAACGGAAGCACGCACAATCATGGACAATATCAGAATAATACCAACAGTAATCCCATGTCTCTCACATAACATATGTGATTGCGAGTGATCATAGATGCTTCTGTATGAACACACGTACAATATTATGAGTTGTCAGCAATCTATGAGGGGAATCAAGCACACCAACCTGACACTGTAACATCTGCTGGAGGTGTTAGGAGGGATATTGCTATACCTGCATGTGAGATTATGATCACTCCAGGCAGTTGACAGGTGTGCATAGATATATATATATATATATATATATATATATATATATATATATATATGCCATCAATGTTGTAAATCATCTATGCATGTACTGAGTGCATCACCAGAACAGGTATCACACATGCATCTGGTATAACACCTTGATTGGGGTTCCGCACCATCAGACAGTAATGTTTATGCAAAAAAAGGAATATTTAGGTATGGCCAATAAGATGTATGGGAACTTACTGTGGCAAAGGTGATACACTTGGGTTACAGGTCCGTGGAAGATGTGTAGGGAAGTAGATGAAGAGGGCTACATTGTACTCAGTTATTGGTGTGATGAAGGGTGTTAGCTATAGAAGCATAATGGCCTTTGATGTGGATCTCCTGCACATACTCAGAAATTGTGTTGCATACAAGGGAGTACTCACCACTGTGGGCACATGCTAGAGGCCATTCTGCATAGTACACAGGTCACATACCACTTGGTCTGCTCATAGGGGTGTGCTGCCTACATTATCAATGGGTTGTACATTTGCTTTTATAATGTAACAAATACCCCCATGATTCTGTTTTATCTCATGTGTCTTCATAGCTGTGGCAGCAATCTTTTGTGTGTGTTGATACTGTCTGTATTATACTAATATCTCAGTTGGATTAAATGATTGTGCACAATCTGCAGTCCTCCAGACAGCTGTTTGAACACAGGATGTGTATGTCACTCTTGATGTTTGTGACTTAAATAATGGTCAGGAGAGGGCCTACCACACAGCCCTGAGATAAGGACCTGATCACTGAACTCTAGATATAAGTCACTTCACACACTTAAGCATATTTAGATGTCACATATGTGATCCAGTGGTCTACCCACTTGGTGATATAGGTGCATACGGCTACTTGTGACAGTGTTGCAGTAGTACCACAGTGTGGATTTGTGTCCGATATCTTGGCCTAGTCAAGTTTTGCAGAATAATAGTGCTGTCATCATGCATGCCCTTGTTGACCTTCTTGACGACATCTAACAGATGTAACAGACATGGATGCAGCATGAACAAAGCACACATGTTTTTCACATACAGTCGGAATACCACCAGTATACATTCAGAAAAGGTCCATGATGACAAGTTTGTTTACTTCACAGATGAGGAGACTGAGCATGTGTCTATACATGCATGCATCAGGTGCCCCCCCCCCCGTCAGATGGGTGCATGTTGATGTGCACCGCTCTATTGGAACACATTCCATCTGGAGGTTATGCTGAAGTATGGATCCAAACGTATCTGGTAGGTCCATGTTCTGAGTCATGCTATAGGCAATTTGTGATGGTGTCACTGCCCATTGATTCTGTGTTATTAGATGTACAGAGCAGACAGATGTGCGGCCCTCCTTTGCATAGACACTGAGTAAAGTTTGCATTTATACTTTGGCTAACGGAGAGTGGCAACAAGGGGGGTGACATATGAGACAGTCCGCTAACAGATTGTCTATTCACTCTGGTTGGGTATGTCTGTTGGCATCCACATGCACATCTGTGCTTAGTTGTGTATTCCACTTCACATTTCTATTGTATTGCAATATATATATAATTTGTAAAAAAACTACACATACAACTGTGGTCATTAATCATAATACACTCACTGGTACCATGCACATAGTCGTACAACTCCACCAATGTCATAGGATCATAGGATCATGGGAGATTACTAGGCTAATGGCCCTGGGGCCCTTACAAACCTAGCCAAGAGTTTATCCCCCCCTCAAAAAAAAAAGAAAAAAAAACCTCAGTCAGTACCTGTCACCCTTGTCAATGAGGGACAAAGGTGGAACCCCTGGGGCAAATTTATGGTTTCCCATCCACTTATCAAGATTGCGTTTGAAGATGGTCAGTGAGGTACTCTGTTTGACATATATGGGAAGTCTATTCCAGAGACAGGGCAGCCACTGGAAGACAAACCTGTCTCTCCAGCAGGTTTTGTTGATGTCACATATTATATTTAGGCTTATTGAATGGGTAATGCGCAAGGAGCTAGACTTACGGATATGGAGCATCTCCAGTAGGTCAGCATCTGACATTGCCTTGTAGGCAAGACACAGATCACCTCTGAGCAATCTGTATGATACCGAGTAGAGTGATAGTGATTTAAGCCTGCCTGCATAGGATAGGTGTTGGAGGACATGGATTTTCTTTGTGAGGTATTTCTGTGGCCTTTCCAGTTGGTGCAGATGTTTGGAGAGGTACATATCAGACGGGGCATTATGCTCAATTATAGGTCTAATAAGGAAGGAGTACAGAGAGGTAATAACCTCCTTTTTTCTGAATGCAATCCCTTTACTTATGAGATGAACCAAGTAAAAGGCTTTTCTGACCACTGCCACTACATGATGGTCAAATGTGAGATTGTTGTCAACCTGAATACCCAAGTCTCTCACCACAAGCTCTATGCTTAGGGGGTTGCCGTTGATGTAGTAATCAGTAGGGGCCATGTTTTTGCCAAATGGTATGATAATACATTTTTTTGCAATTAACTTAAGGCCATGACTTTGGCATCAGTCATTTGTAGCTGTGAGACCCTCTTGCAGTATGTTAACATCAATGGGGGAGTCAATGACAACACCCAACTTACAGTCATCCACAAACTTGGTCAGCCACAGGCCCTTTGTCTTTGCCTGGACCTCTGAGAAGTATATGCCAAACAGTAGGGGTCCCAGGACAGATCCCTGGGGAGCACCACTAGTGACAGGTCTGCTGTCGGAGGTGGCAGCACCTAATTTGACTTTGTGGGGTCCTATCTGTGAGCCAGTTGGTGACCCAGCTGACTAGATAGGGATTAACACCAAGTTGTGTTAGCTTTTCAATGATGTCCGAGTGGGGGATTGTGACAAAGGCCTTGGCCAGGTCAAGATAAACTTTATGTACTGACTTTCCATCATCCAGGGCCTTGGTCACAGTCTCAAAGAAGTCAACTAGATTCAATAGGCAAGATCTGCCCCTGATGAATCTGAATTGGATGGGGTTGAGTGCTTGGAGATTGCCTGTGTCCTTGTTTATGAGATCCATAATAATACGCTCCATGACTTTACTGATCAGACTTGTCAAGCTAATGGGGCAATAGTTTCCAGGGTCAGTATTGGCACCACCTTTGTGCAAAGGAATGATAATGGCAGTTCTCCATTCTGCTGGAATGAAGCATGTAGTTAGGCTGTGGTTGAATAGGGTGCTCAATGGCGAAACTAGTTCTTGCTGGAAATGGTGCAGAATACAGCCTGGGATTTTATCAGGTTCCATGGAAGCCGTATTCTTTGCCTTGTATAGGGTCTTTAGCACTTGATCTACTGAGATGCAAGGTGTGGGACAAGTATCGGGGATGTCGCCTGGGTCTTTGGGGGGGGCGATAAGGGGTGAAGTTTACACTGAACCTATCAGCCAGCAGGTTGGCTAAGTCAGCAGGATCAGTGTAAGTGGTACCATTAAGTACTAGTTGGGAAGAAACTTGGGCTTTGCCATGGAACATAACTGAAGAAGGACTTGTGGTTTCCCTTTGTTTTGGAGGCTAGTTTCAACTCATAATTGGCTTTGGAGGTTTTCACTAGTGATCTATTTTGCTTGTACTGGGACCTTTGCTGTTCAGAATCTATTTCTCAGAAGTCCAGGTTAAATTAGATGGCCTTTGAATTATCAAGTTTGCTGATGATTGCAAATTGGAAGCAATCACTGAGTCCCTCATTGGTGTTAACATATTACAGGAGGGGCTAACAAAGGCAAATGATTGGTGCCCAGGCCACATGTTCTAAAGCTATACGCAAAAAAGTGCATTTATTATTGCCATTTGCAAAGTGGAATTCCCCAATAATTACAGTATTGACAACACCCCCCCCCAGCTCAAACTCAGTGGTGTGAGACCTGGGAACACAGGTAGATAACAATCTGAAGTTCAACCACGTGCACCTCATAAGTCACGTCTGAGGATATTATAACACCACTGTACTCAACACTGCTCATATTATTCTCAACTTAACGATGCTCATTTTGATGCTGTTCTGAAGTCTATGTCACTAGCACCAAATGTTGATGCCATTGCCAATGTTTGGTATTTTCAGGCATCAGAAACAACTAGCAATATGAACCCAAAATGAACTATATAAAATACCAAAGGAACAACAAATATAGATTGATTTGCAGTGTGATTCTAAGTGGAAGGATAAATTCAGTGTTGTTAACACTGGAACATTTTACTGCTACACATGTTCAAGGCATCCCAGGCTGCCATTTTGCTGCAAGTATATATATATATATATATATATATATATATATATATATATATATATATATATATATATATATATATATTTATTTATTTATTTATTTATCTGGACACTACTGTGAAACTTATCACCACCTGTTCACTTGTTTGTCCAAATTAAGGCACTGTTGTGCTTCAAACTAAGCACTGTTTGTAAGTTTGCAGAAGTCAAGTATTTTATCCTGTCAAAATGATTTACTTTGTAGTAATAGTACTGCTAACAAATGGACCATACTAAGTAATTTCATTCCACATTGCAACTATAAGTGGATATATAAGATTTCATAACATACATTGGCTGTGAATAGTTCCTCTCCACTCTACTTTGTCTCTGTCATTAAATGAATGGTCTACAAATAAGGGCTCTCTGCTAGGGTTCGAAAGTCCTATCTGGCATGCTGTATGAAATGAGTTTAGCATCACTATTTTACGTAGCCTGAAAGGTTTTTTTTTTTTTTTCCTTTGGGGGGTATGTGTGTGCATGTGCATGTGTGCACAATTTTTGTAAGCACAGTGTGTGTTTAGTTGCTTATTTTAGAGAGTAGCGCAAATGTGGCAAAATTAAGAGTTGGAGCTTTTGAGTTGTGAGTGATACTGCAGGTATTTGAGTAGATGTTATATAAACTGGTGATGATAAATGTAGAATACACGTAAACTAGGATGTAGGTGACTGATAATATAATGTGTGTTCCATAGTTTAAATACTTATAAAATGCATGTACACAAATGAGCATTGTTTATGTTGCATAACATTATTTTTATTTGTTGTTATCTTAATACACAAAAGTAGCAAGCCTCATTGTCCTTGTTCTGTAAATGAACAAAATGTAGACATTTATGTGTTCTAAGGCTAGATTTTTCAGGATTTTAATCATTTCTGATTCTGTATGATTTATTGGTGGTTGAGGTGTGATTTTTTTCTAATTTTTATTTTAACTAGAGCGAGGAAGAAAAGTAGTTTTACTTTTAAAAATGTCCATATACAGCTATTGTTTTCCATAGGTTATAACATGTTTTAGTCAGGATAGTTAGGTTATGTATGGGTATCGTTTATTAAGTATTAGCAACACAGAGGTTGATATTTGTTGATGTAGTAGCAGCACTGATTTTCTGAGGTTCAGGGTTTGGAGAAAAGTTTACTGAAATTTGTGAGCATGAGTTTAGTCAAAAGTTTACAGACATATGGAAGACAGAGTGGATGGCATCAGATATGTCACTTGTATGGGGGTAGCAATTGTTTCTAGTGATGGCATGAATCTGACATTTTTTATTAAAGGGAAAACTTTTATGCTTCTGATCTAGCCTCATTTTATTACTTTACTTCTTGGAGATTTGGATATTTGCTGTATATTTTAAATTTTACATATGTATTTATTTGTGAATTTTGCAGGTTTTGATTGTCTTGACTTAATCTTAGTTCTTTCCTGTGCAAGAGTGCATTTGTGTGTGTGTTTGAGGGTGCATATTTATTTATTTTTTTTTATTTAAATAAAAAATAAAATAAATAGTTCTTTCCTGTGCAAGAGTGCATTTGTATATGTGTTTGAGTGTGCATATGTGTGTGTGCGTCTGAGTATGCACGTGTGTGTGTCTGAGTATGCACGTGTGTGTGTGTGTGTGTGTGTGTGTGTGTGTGTGTGTGTGTGTGTGTGTGTGTGTGTGTGTGTGTGTGTGTGTGTGCATGTGTGTGTGTGTGTGTGAATGGGGGAATGGTTGACAGCAAGGGCGCCCGCAGGCAGGTGCAAGGGGGTGCACTTGCACCCCCCTGGATTTTCTTAATGCTATCTGCAAAACACACTTTTTTTCTGTTATTTGCACTTACTTGAATCTGAACTTTAGGAAGAGATGTTAGTGGAGGTGGCGTGGCAGGCAGTCACATGACACGATGATGCATAATTGACGACTGACGTGACGAGCCTGAAACTCCTCCTTAAACTTTATAACCACATTAATCATTATAGAAGACTGCAGGAGGATGCTGGAGAAGAGTATCCTGCCTGATTCCTGGCTGACTGGCTATTCCAAACCATCGTGTTGTGGAAGGACTGGACTGGACTGGTGGTGGTGTTGATACAAGAAGAAGAAGGTAGGTTGGTGGTTGCTCCACTCCTGACTGAGTCCTTTTTTGTACAGACATACTGACTGAACACTTGGCGGATGGTGCCAAAATGCAAAAGTGGCGCACTTGAGTTGAGATCATGGAGTGTGAGTGAGTGGTGCTCTGACTGCACCCTCCGTGTGTAAATGTGTATATTCTCTCCCTACACCAAAAATCACAACTACTTTCCAATTCCAACCCTCAAATTGTGCACAAGTTACTGTGTCTGCACATCCGACCGTCCCTCCATCACAGTGTGATGAGCTGCCTTGCCTGCCTGCCATCTTGTTTTCCTCATGTTTTCCGTGTGCTTTTCTGGCTGCTGGTTAATGTAGAGCTTTAAAGGTTGCTTGGCTTGCTCCTGGTTGCTTGAATGCTAAGAATAAATTAAGCCTGAATGAAATACTACTCTAAGAATCTTAGAGTAGTATTTATTCATTCTTAGCATTCCGGCTGAGTCATGCAAAGAGTGCAGACAAGACAACAACCTAGAAGACGGGGGAAAATACTAATGCTTTTGGCAAGCATTGAAGCATTCTGTTTCTTCCTAAAGAGAAGACGGGCTGCCAAGGAGTCTTCCTGCAAAAGACTGAAAAAGGTCACTATGACAGAAGTTAAGAACATCTCCTAGAATGAATGGTCACACTAAAGTATCACAAAGCATAAAAATTAAGTCTTACTGATTATAACCGCGCTGAGTTATGGACATTTACAGCTGTATAGCAGTTCAAAGGTAAAAGTGAGCTAGCTGGATTTTATTCTATTGCCAAGTAGTATCCATCCCAACTTATTTACAGGTGATGTGCAGGAACCATGCAGTGGCTGTGATGAAGAATTTGTTATTTTGTAGTATGTGCATTCAGGTTTCTGATGTACAGTTTTGATCCGGTTAGTGCTGTCATTCTATATAGTATTATATAGATAGACAGATGTAGCTATAGATATACACTAATGTGACTTAATTCGTTAAAAATTTGATTATTCTGTGTTTTAAATCACTTTAGGAATTACAGAAAAGGTCATGGATTGTTTACTAAATGATTTATTGACTAAAGGTTTCCTGCTATCAATCATACATTTTAATTTTGCTTATATCCTTTGCTAGTGCACTGTTAGGAAATTCAAGGTTGCTATTAGCAGTGACATTTGGAAGCTATGCATTTTCAATAATGATACTTTTATTGACTAACAGAATTCTTTCATTTCTGAAAGAAACTTTTATTTTTTTCAGAAGCAGCCAGTACAAAGACAACTGCAAATTAAACAAGTGATATATGTGGACTTAACATTACTTTATTTTACCTTAACTGACCCACTGAAAAAAAGGCATTAAACTAATTGAGACATTGTTGTACAGGGTCATTTAGGGGAAAGAAAAAATATGTTGCCAGGCCCGTGGGTACTTCATGCAGTTTCATTAATTATTCATTGCTTAAGTTTATTTAGAATGAATCCAAAAAGCTTTTGAGCTAGGATTTCTTTCAAAACCATCTGGAACAGGTTCATAGGTAGATAGTAGGCTATATGCCCTAGGGCATTATAAGCCTAGCCAGGGTGTATTTGGCTTTCGCTTCCCTATTAGATTAGCCTACTGTGCCTCTGTATAGTAGGTCACAGAAAGTAGCCCTTTAAGATTAGTTTACTGTGCCTCTGTCAAGCAGGGACACAGAAGAGATCCCAGGGGTGAATTTGCGATTTCCCACCCACGCTTGAAGAGGTTCAGCAAGGGGCTATGTCTAACATGAATTGGGATTCTATTCCAGAATGAGGGGAGCCTCTGGGAAATGAATCTGTCCCTCCAGCATGTCCTATTCATTTTTGTGCTGAGGTTTAAGTCCCTGGAGCATGTAGCTCTAAGGGATTTGGGTTTTTTGAGGTGGCGCATGTCCATTAATTCTGAGTTAGACATGGCTTTGTACGTCAGGCATAGATCGCCTCTGAGTAGGCGGTAAGCAACTGAGTAGAGCTGGAGTTTCTTTAGTTGAGATGCATAGGATATCTGTTTGTGGCCCATGATCCTCTTGGTGAAGTACTTTTGGGGTCTCTCCAGTTGCTGCAGGTGTCGGGTAAGGTACATCCCAAAAGGGGCATTGTATTCAATTATGGGCCTGATGAGTGATGAGTAGAGGGGCACAATGACCTCTCTTGATCTAGATGCGAACCCTTTCGTGATAAGGTGGGCTATGTAGAAGGGCTTTCTAACCACTTTGGCAACGTGATTATCAAAGGAGAGATTACTATCTACGTGGGTCCCCAAATCCCTAATTACTTCTTCCGTACTTAATGGATTACCACCTATGTGGTAATTTGTGGGCACTTTGTTTTTCCCAAAGGGGATGACTATGCACTTTTTAGCATTTAGCTTGAGGCCGTGGCTCTGGCACCAAGCATCCATCTCTGTGAGACCCTTTTGGAGGATGCTTGTGTCACTTGGAGAGTCGATTATGGCTCCCAGTTTGCAGTCATCTGCGAACTTTGTCAGCCATAGTCCCCCCGTGTTAGCCTGTACCTCAGAGAAGTATATACCGAATAAGAGAGGTCCCAGAACTGAGCCTTGTGGGATGCCACTTGTAACTGGTTTGGATTTGGACGTGGCACCTGCAATTCTGACCATGTGGGTTCTATCCCTGAGCCAGTTTGCAACCCATCTTGTGACATAGGGGTTGATATTTAAGCTGGTAAGCTTATTTATGATGCCTGAATGGGGTATTGTGTCGAAGGCTTTTGCAAGGTCCAGGTAGGCTGTGTGGACTACCTTACCCTCATCTATGGCTTTGGTAACTGTTTCAAAGAAATCAACTAGGTTTAAGATTTAAGATCTGCCCTTAACAAAGCCAAATTGGGTAGGGTCCAGTGTCTGGAGGTTCCTAATGTCTTTGTTTATGAGTTCCATGATAATATGCTCCATAGCTTTACAGACCAGACTAGTCAGGCTTATGGGGCGATAGTTCCCGGGGTCTGTTGTGGCGCCACCTTTGTGGAGTGGGACCACTGTAGCTGTGCGCCATTCTTTGGGTACATATCCTGTAGTAAGGCTAAGTTTGAACAGTGACTTAATGTGATGGTTCAGTTCTTCTTGCAGCTCGTGTAAGATGCAGCCTGGGACACCATCCGGTCCCATAGATGCTGTGTTTTTTGCTTTGGAGAGGGCAGCTTTCACCTGTGCATCTGTGATGTCAGGGAGGTTACATTCAGTTGGGATAGGCATTTGCTCCTTTGGGGGGGAAGGGGGGGGTTAGCACTGAACCTGCCTGCCAGGATGTTGGCTATGTCTGTAGGTTCGGTATATTTTGTACCATTGTGCAACAATTAAGAGCATATCTGGGAGTTTCCACCCATATTCCTGACATAACTGAAGAAAGCCTTGTGATTATATTTAGTGTCTAGGGCAATTTTTCTTTCGAAACTGGCCTTTGATGATTTTATGAGGGATCGTAGTTTCTTGCTAATACTGATCAGATATGCCTTCCCTTTTTGGGATTTTGCTCTGTCATGTAGTAGCTTCCTCCTTCTGTTGTATAGCTTATTTATGGCCGGCGTCCACCAGACAGGTCTCCTGTTTTTGGAGGAGTGAGTTTTGGTTTTATTTGGGATAGCACAATCCATGCATTCCTGCAGGTGCTCATAGAATGCAATTGTAAAGGATTCTGCAGATTGGGCTGTATTATCCTCTGGCCCGGGGGCTTTGAAGGATTCCACCTCAGTCTTGAGAAGTGTGAAGTTAGCTTTTGAGAAATTTTTTACAGTGATTTCTTGGCTGGGGGTGGGGATGAGATATGGATGTCCAGGGAAATTAGTTTATGGTCTGATCTTACCAATGAGGGGTTTACCTCTGGTGTGGAACACAGAGTCCCCATGTTGGTGATGACCAGGTCCAATATGTTGTCCCCTCTTGTGGGAATGGTGACCAGTTATTCCATAGTGTTTGAGTTTATAAATTCAAGGAGCCGTTGGGCAAGGGTGTTTGGGCTTGAGTAGTTTTCCCAGTCAATATTTGGGTAGTTAAGTCACCCAATATCATGGTGTTTGGAGAGACCTTCATATTCTCCAGTGTTCTCAGGAATGCCAAGTGGGGTTCCTGTAAAAGGGAGAGTGATCTGTAGCAGGCTACAAACCGAAAGGCAGTTTTGCCCTCTGTTAGTTGCACATGGATGGTCTCCGATGCTTCGTGCAGTGCCACTAACCTGGAGGTGTAGGCATCTTTGATGAATATAGATACTCCCCCTCCTTTTGTGCTTCGGTCCGAGTTTTGGAGCCGAAAAGCATGGCATGAGTTATAACCTGGTAGTGCTGGGGTGATCTCAGGAGCCTTGAACCAGGTTTCTGTTACTGCACAGACATCAATTTTCTCCATACTGAGGAGAGCCTCGAGTGCATGCATCTTGAGGTTTAGACTTCTGGCATTGAGTAGCATTACCTTTAGTTTTTTTATCCTTGGGTTGTCTATGGAGGTGGGTTTGTCCTTTGAGCCTTGCCTAAAAAAGAACAAACATAAAGTTGCATATATGCATAGCTGATACTATCAAAATGTTTCTGGAAAAATAAAACCAGCAAATTATTCAAATCTGACCAATGACTAAATGTATAAATAATAGTTACGCTAACACAACAATTTAGCAGAAGTTGCAGAAGCTCCTGCTTTTGTAATATAGAAATAAGGTTGCAGTTTTGTTCTGTCAAGTAAGCAAACTGAAAGGGTATGTCAGGCAATCTGTGTTTTAGCCATTTCTGCTGCTTTTTGAATCTAGTATTCCTTTTAAACTAATTTATGGAGTGTTTTTTACAAGTGAGTATGGTGCAGACTAAATGTATGCAATCCTTAAAACATACCTGCTGACTCATAAAATAACATTCTTTTTAAAACAACTTTTATAAAATTATGCATTACCTTCCTTGCTTTATATGTTACAATGCATTGCCATATGTGGCAAGTAAACAGTTTAGTCAGGTGCATTCAGGTAAACATTTAAAACGATACCTATAACTGGTTCATTTTCTTCATTTTCAGCTGAAAAGAACTGACATTTATGTCAACAACATTAGATTAGGAAGTCAGCTAAATACCTGCTAAAACAGGACATTTCTGCCCACTAGGAATAGAAGTTGGTGTCTAATACCATTATACAGTTTAATTTTGCTGCCTCTGTTATTAAAAATATATAGAGCTCTTCTATCATATAAAAAAGATTTTAATTCTACACAGTCTATATTGATAATTTCTGCTTTCTGTGTGGGCAACAAATAGTAGAACAAGAAACAATAATGACAGTTAAACAATATGTTTTGTATTATATGTATGTTTTTTTCTGTTTTTAAGTGCCTATAATATGTGCTATGTAAGTTACTGGCAAATGTCTCAGGTTGTGACTGTAAAGTTAATAAAGTTTAAATAAATAACACATCCACTAGAGTGACCTGATTTCTGCCTATTGAAAGGACAGGTCTTGCTGAGTCCCAAAATGGCAAACAAAAAAAAAGATTGAAATACAGGAGAAGAAGAAATACTGAACATAACGCTACTCATTTAAACATGTTTTTTGCATGGGGGCAAGCCACCTTCACCACCCCATGTGGAGGAAAGCCCCCAATACATATAACCTTAAATATACAAATGTCAAAACTGGTGGCATCTATTTTAAATGATTTTAGTTGTTCAGTCAATTTATTGTTGAGAAAAATGTTCATCCCCTTTTCAAAACTATTGGTCACAGCTCTCACCCTTCCAGCTCCAAAATGTGTAACACTACCTGTCATAATGTTGAACACTTCGCAACAGCTTACTAACAGCTTTAACTATGAAGTTCACAGGATGGGAAAAATCTGTCATTTTAAACTTATAAAACTTTTGTTTGATGAATTAATATGATTCAGTATTATTTACCATGGGTATCAGTTAAAAGAAAGTCTGAAAGGCTTTGCCATACAGTCAGTGTTAAAAGTGGAATTGCAAAGAACATGCTGTTTTTCAGGCTTAGAGTGAATAATGTCCCTCATAATGAGGTACATCATGTGAGAGGTATACTTTTGGTTAAGCAAAGTTAAGTTCAGCCTGGCTTTTAGTGTTTTTGGAGAAAACCTATGTAGCTACACAAATCAAAGTTGGAGACTCCAACTTGGAGTAGGATGAAGTATCATCAAGGGATCTAGTAACACATTACCTTTCTGCAGACCAGCTGCCATTCTAGTGAACTAAGACATGGGACATTTAACAAGAGGTACTTGTAGAAATGTTACTTAACTTCTAACTAGCCATATTTAGTGAAACATGCCTTAAGACATGCCTTGCTCCAAAGCCTGTGGTAAATAGGTTCATAGGTTCATAGGTTCGTACTAGGCTATCTGCCCTAGGGCATTTATAAGCCTAGCCAGAGTGTGTGTGGCTTTCACCACCCCTTAGGATGAGAATACTACGCCCTTTTAGGGTTTAGTTTACTGTGCCTCTGTCTAGTAGTGACACAGAGATGACCCCCGGGGTAAACCTATGATCTCCCATCCACTCGTCGAGATTGCTCTTGAATAGAGTCAGTAAGGGGCTCTGCCTAACATGGACTGGGATTCTGTTCAAGAGTGTAGGGAGCCTCTGGGTTATGAATCTGTCCCTCCAGCACGTCCTATTTATTTCTGTGTTGAGATTTAAGTCTCTTGTTCTCGTGGCTCTGATGGATTTGGATTTTCTGAGGTGGAGCATGTCCATTAATTTCGGATTGGACATGGCCTTGTACGTCAGGCACAGATCACCTCTGAGTAGGCGGTATGCGACTGAATAGAGCTGGAGTTTTTTCAGTCGGGCAGCATATGACATATGTTTAAGACCCTTTATCCTCTTGGTGAGGAACTTTTGGGGTCTTTCCAACTGCTGCAGGTGTCGGGTGAGATACATCCCAAATGGGGCATTGTACTCAATCATTGGCCTGATAAGAGAAGAGTACAGGGGCACAATGACCTCTCTTGATCTAGATGTGAAACCCTTCATGATAAGGTGGGCAATATAGAAGGTCTTCCTAACCACTTTGGCAATGTGAGTGTCAAATGAGAGGTTACTGTCAAGCTGGGTCCCTAGGTCCCTGATTACCTCTTCCGTACTTAATGGATTAACACCTATGTGGTAATTTGTCGGTACCTTGTTTTTCCCAAAGGGTATGACTATGCACTTTTTGGCATTCAGCTTAAGGCCATGGCTCTGGCACCAATTAACCATTTCTATGAGGCCTCTCTGAAGGATGTTTGTGTCCGCTGGAGTATCAATTATGGCGCCCAGTTTGCAGTCATCTGCGAACTTTGTCAGCCACAATCCTCCTATGTTTGCCTGTACCTCGGAAAAATAAATGTCGAACAAGAGGGGTCCCAGGACTGAGCCCTGTGGGACACCGCTTGTGACTGGCTTAGAGTCTGACATAGCTCCAGCAACTCTGACCCTGTGGGTTCTGTCCTTGAGGCAGTTTGCAACCCATCTTGTGACATATGGGTTTACATTTAAGCTGGTGAGTTTGTCTATGATGCCCGAGTGGGGTATTGTGTCAAAGGCTTTTGCAAGGTCAAGGTAGGCTGTGTGAACTGCCTTACCCTCATCAATGGCCTTAGTGACTGTTTCGAAAAAGTCGACCAAGTTCAAAAGGCAGGATCTGCCCTTGACAAAGCCAAATTGGGTAGGATCCAATGTCTGTAGGTCCCCAATGTCTTTGTTTATGAGTTCCATAATGATCCTCTCCATAGCTTTGCAGACCAGGCTCGTCAAGCTTATGGGGCGTAATTTCAAGGTCCGTAGAAGCACCGCCTTTGTGAAGTGGGACCACTGTTGCCGTCGCCACTCTTTGGACGTATCCTGTAGTAAGGCTAAGATTAAACAGCAGCCTTATGTGTGGGTTTAGTTCCTCTTGGAGTTCATGTAGCACACAGCCCGGGACACCATCCGGTCCCATTGAAGCTGTGTTTTTAGCTTTAGAGAGGCGGCTCTCACCTGGGCATCTGAGATGTTAGGAGGCTACACTCTGCTCGGATAGTTATTTCTCCTTTTGGGGGGAGGAGAAATTTGCACTGAACCTGTCTGCCAGAATGTTGGCAATGTCAGTGGGTTCAGTGTATTTTGTGTCATTTTGGACTAACTCTGAGCATATCTGGGAGTTTCCACCCAGGTTTCTAACATAGCTAAAGAAGGCCTTGTGATTGTCTTTTGTGTCTTTTGATTTTTCTCTCAAAGTTGGCCTTGGATGATTTTATGAGTGATCATAGTTTTTGCTAGTACTGATCAGAGATGCCTTCCCTTTTAGGGATTTTGCTCTGTCATGTAGTAGCTTCCTCCTCCTGTTGTAAAGTTTGTTTATGGCTGGGGTCCACCAGACTGGGCGCCTGCCTTTGGGGGAATGGGTCTTGGTTTTATTTGGGATTGCATGATCCATGCATTCTTGAAGGTGCCCATAGAAGGCATTTGCAAAGGATTCAGCAGTGTGGGTTGTGGTTTCCACTGGCCCAGGGGCCTTGAAGGATACCACTTCAGTCTTTAGAAGTGTGAAGTTTGCTTTTGAGAAGTTCTTCACTGTGGTCTTTTGTGCAGGGGGGTGGGGGCGGGATGTGGATTTCCAGTGAGATTAATTTATGGTCTGATCTTACCAAAGAGGGATATACTTCCGGTATGGAGCATTTTGTCCCCATGTTTGTGATAATCAGGTCTAGTATATTGTCTCCTCTTGTGGGAATGGTGACTAGTTGTTCCATTGCATTTGAGTTTATGAATTCTAGGAACCTTTGGGCTAGTGTGTTGGGGCTTGAGTAATGTTCCCAGTCTATGTTTGGGTAGTTGAAGTCTCCCAAAATGATGGTATTTGGAGAGACATTCATACTCTCCAGTGTCTTCAGGAAGACTGTGTGGGGTTCCTGAGTTTGAGAGGGTGGTCTGTAGCATGCTACAAACTGTAAGGCAGTTTTGCCTATGGTTAGTTGCACCTGGATAGTCTCCGATGCTTTGTGTGTTGCCACTAACCTGGAGGTGTGGTTATCTTTGATGAAAATGGATACTCCCCCTCCTTTTGTGGTTCGGTCCAAGTTTTGGGGCCGGAAAGCATGATATGAGGTAAAACCTGATAGTGCTGGGGTGCTCTCAGGAGCCTTGAACCAGGTTTCAGTCACTGCACAGACATCGATGTTCTCCATACTGAGGAGGGCTTCGAGGGCATGCATCTTGAGGTTTAGACTTCTGGCATTGAGCAGCATTACCCTTAGTTTTTTTCCACTTGTGTTTTCTAGGAGGTAGGTTTGTCATTTGAGCCTTGCCTAAAAAGGCACTATGGGGTGGCAAGAGCCTTGGCCAATATCCGGAAGCCCAGGGTGACAGGTGCAAGCCATCCCTTGGCAGCGTGGCTTGTCAAGCATGTCATCCCAAGCAGACAGACATTGGATCCCCTTAGAATGACACCAGTAATTAAGCCAATTGTTAAAACTGATCATTTTGTCTTTGTACTGTGGCATCATTCTTGGTGAGGGTAAGATGCTGCTCAGGGTCAGGGTCATACCGGCCTGGGCTACATAATCAGGGAGCTCCTCTATGTCTCTTTTCATGTAGTCCAGGGAGGTACGTCTCAGGTCGTTCACACAGGCATGTACAATGATTGAGTCATATTTGTACTTGCTGTGGAGTGACCTGAGTGCTTGTGTTATGTGGCGGATTCTAGCTCCCGACAGGCAGCTTACTGTGACCTTTTCCTTGTTCAGTCTGGTGAGCGGAACGGGAGTGTGTCTGACTATGGAGTCACCTATTACAAGTGTGTCTGGCATGTTGTTTGGCCTTAAGGGCTGTGACTGTTTAGCACACTGACTTTGTGAACTATGTGTTGCATGTGCTATGTCTTGAGGTGGTGGTTGCTTGGGTGTCTGCTTTGGAGGCCTCTGTTGTTTTGGTAGATTTTTAATCAGCGCCTCCGAGTATGTTTTTGTGTGTTTATGTGTTTGGTTTGCAGTTGTGATAGTTCTAAGTGAGACTGGGTTTGTGGTGTGTGTGGTTACCTTCTCCTCCTGAATGGTGTTGCCAGTACTGAATTGAGAGAGCTCAGCCTCCAGTTTGGCTATATAGTTGCATCTCTCGCATATATTTGTATTTGTTGGGAGGAGGAGAGGGTTGTCTGTGACCATGAGGCAATTGTAACATTGCCTCAAGATTCCCAGATTCACGAGCTGAACAGGAGAGGACGCCAGCAACTGACCCTTCGACATGCTAGAAATAGTGAAAAAGATTGCTGTGTAACTGAGTCAGAAAGGACCTATAGGGAAATGGGTACTCAACAGAATTTAGGTGAATGAAGTACTTTAAATTTGTTTAAGAGTGCTTTACCTGTGTAAAAAATGCTTTAGAAGCAAGTGTTGAGCTTTTCAGATAGAGTATAGGCTGTTTAGATTGCAAGTAGAACAGTTCTAAGGGAAAAATTGAAGAGCAGACTTGGCGGAGCCAGAAAAAGTTTAACCTTGTTTAACCAAGTTTAACCTTGTTTAACCGGCGCTGCCACAACCGCGCAACGCCGTGCAAACGCGGATTTTAAGCAGTGAACTACAAAACAGCTAGGAATGGTCCCAAACAACCAATTACTACAGCTTCTTGTGCTGCGGTCACTTCCCCCAAGGACAGGTAGGCTGCTCAAGGCTCCCCACTCCCACTGGTGAGCAAAGAAACTTCCTTCTATCCAAGTAAGGTAATGGACAACACAGGAACTACACCACAGCCCAGAATACAGCAATGCCTGTATACTGGTCTAAACTAGTCGAGAAAGGCGGGAAAACAAGGATTTTTTTTTGTTTTTTTTGTAGAAACACACAGAAAATGCAGAGACAGTGATAAATTAGTTACACAGGCTAGCACACTTTAGTGGGCAGCCTCCACAGTTAAATTAAACAAACAAACAAACAAGCAAACTTTCGATTAAATTCGACTAAATGTAACTTTAAGTGCAGATTTTAAAATAAATGCAGTAATCAGTAAAAAAACAGTTCAGGCTAGTTCAAAGTAAGTAACAGAAGCTATTTCCAGTGAAAAAAAAGCAAAGATACTTAAATCCAGAAGGTAGTCACTTTTTCGAGTTCCTTGCTGCTAGGACCACTCTGTAAACCCACGTGGAGCTTGTCTGAGCAGTATCACCAATGTTCCTATTTCTTACAGATTGAATTATCTTGAGGATTATCATCATCTGGGTTTTTTAATTCAGAGAAAAACAGCCTCAAATAAAAATTTTACTTGCCAACAACACTGTGAACCATGTTATTTTAATCAGTTTGTTATGACATTCCCATACCCTTTTTCTCTGATAATTTTGTCCTACCTACATATTCATTCCATTGCTACTTCTGTTTTATCCCTGTTTCCTCTTCTCCAAAGTTTCATACTCTTCTGAAGCCTGACAAGGTAATTGCTACTTTTTTGAGGAGCTAGGAAAGAATTAATCTGTGTACATATTTTTGCATGCATTGTATATATTGTACATTTACCCATTTTAGTATACTGCAAAGGACTTCTCTAACATATGACAAAGAAAAAGATACTGGGATTCCACCAGGGTGGCTTGTTATCTGTGTTGGTTCTCTGCTTATTCCTTGTGGGTACAGCTACCTCAGTGCAGCTGTTTACATGATGGTATAGGATTTCTGTAAACAATTTGCATAGTGGCAGCAGAGTTCACATTGTTTTGGGGGATGGAAATTTTAGCATGTTTGTTGTTGTTGAGTCTTTCTGCTTTTCCCGGTTAGGGATCACCACAGCGGAACTCCAGTCCGCTAATGATTGGCAGTAGATTTTTACATGCCGAGTTGCTGGCTCTGACGCACAACCTTCAATGAAGGCATGTCCATTCACGCATGTCTCCCCACAGAAGACGCTCTAGCTGAGAATCGAACAGGACAACGTCTTACTGTAAACAGTCCCACCAGTTCTGGCGCCTAGGGTAATTTTCTTGCTTTAACCAATTTCCTTTCAGCAAAGGCTTGAGATTCACAGAATGTAAGTAGGGTAGTAAGGATGTAAATTTCAACTGCTTTACTTTTTGCTTGATTGACTCCCCATGGGTACAAATCTTCATTAATTGTCAGTGACAGTATGACTTAGCCCAGCTAAAATGTATTTGCTGTTGGGAATGTAAGGTTTACCATTCCAAAAGGCTTAGTGTGACTGTAGGCCATAGGAGTGGTCAATGCATTGCCAGGTGACCCATGCTGGTGAAAGGGAGGTAGCTGTGGCTCATAGCTTGGGTGTTATGTTAACTAGGGAGAGCACTATATGTTGTACCTACAGACCACAACACTGCGGAGCATGTGATGCCTAGACCCTGACAGTCCTTTAATCAGCAGCATTACTGGAGGTGTAATGAGTCACTACAGGGGTTAGGGGCTGCAAGGGGAAGAAGAGTAATCTTGGGGGGGGGGCAAACTGATCTGTCCTAGTGTAAATGGAAAGGTATTTTGTTTTGTTTGACTTACGGAAGATGTACCTTTGGAATGAAAATGTTCATGCATTGTGTAATTACTACCCTAGCATATACTTCCAAGTGATCTGTTCAGAGATCAGCAATATAAAGGGGGTGTGGCACTGGCTTGGTCAGCAGTGTTAATGTGGATGTGGCTTGTTGAGGGGGCAGCAGCAGTCTGGGAGTTGAGTACAAATTTGAAAATTCTGGCTACACCCCTGCTCTAGAGCATATCTCCATCTCTCCAGGGTCTCCTCAAACACCTGTTCCCTACTCTCACTACAGATCACAATGTCATCTGAAAACATCATAGTCTACAGGGACCATTTATTTGCTTTATTTGGGAAAACTATGAAGACTGTGCATAAAGCACGCATTTCTGTCCAGATAGTACTTACTGCAGTATTAAGTTTTCCTTACATAAATATGTACAAAAGCAAAAATCAGCTAGTTTTATGTATTTACTTTTTGTTGTTGTCCAGGTTAGCAAGAGAAACTTGTTAATAATTGGTGATGTTTAAACACATCAAACATTTTTTTAATCCCATATCTGACAGTTTGTTTTTTTTTCTTTTGTTCAGTAACATCATTGACAGAGCTGCAGATATTTACTATAAATGTAGTACTACTAGCTCATCGGATGCTTTAGGTTGTCTATTATTGAATAAGTAGGGTATGTGATGGCACACAGTGAGGACATCAGAAAATTTTTCAAACAGATTAGTAAGAAAGCAAGGTACGAGCAACATGAAGTAACAGAACTAGCTGAGTCTGTTGATGAACGTACCGAGAAAGGTGCTGTCTCTGCTATGTTTGGGGAACAACGAGAGACCCCATAAAGTGTATGTGCAGAAACTGATATTGACTGATATTGGCTGTTACATTCGATCAGACAGAATTGATGACTTCATGAAATTCAGGTTACTGACACAACCATACATCCCTCCAGAGAATTACAACTTCAAAGCTGATGCATCACACAAGAAGCGAGCATTCCGATATAGTTGGTTGTCTCAGTATTCACCGTGGCTTGCATATTCTCCTCTCTTGAAAGGCCCACTCTGCTTAACTTGTGTATTATTTCCTCAGACAGTTCACCATGGGTTGCAAGGCAGCTTCATCACTAGTGTGTGCACAAAATATAATGCCTTCAATGAGTCTGCAAGAAATCACATGCAGTCATCATGGCACAAAGGTTCTACTGAAGATGCTGCCATTTTTTTCTGTACACGACAGAAGCCAGAAACAGCTGTTATTCCACAGCTAGATGCAGCAGTAGCAAAACAAATTGCAGAGAACCAAAAGAAATTGGAACCAATTTTATCTACCATTATTTATTGTGCAACCCATGACATTCCTCTTCGTGGAAAAGAAGGCTCTGGTGGAAATTTCTGTGACTTATTAGATTTTCGTATTTGTTAAATGAAAAAATACTGTAATAAAAAGATCAATACACAGGAGGTTCAGGTTCAGGTTCTTTACTAGTGTACACCAGGAGGCAAAAAACGTACAAGTACAGAATTTTGTCAGAATGAAACAGGAAGAACAGAACTTTTATAGTATTTCTTACTAGTATTAACCCACCAGGCTGACATAGTCAGTCACAAGGGGTTTTACATCACTTTAGCTTACAATATTCTATTCATCTAAAATGCTGATACTACATTTTGCTTAAAAACTTTTCTAGTAAACAACGTGGCCTTGCTAGCCACCTGGTTAGTTACAATACCCTTTTACAAAAGTTTCCACTCAAGGTTCTAAATTAATTCGAACATATTAGTAGATACAGTTCTCAATACATTTTCCTTGTTACATGTTATCACTTCCTCCTTGCAACCGGTGCATTATCTAGTAATATATACAAGGTTGATTGCTCAGGCGGACAAGAGCAGAAGATTCTCATTATTTCACACATTTAATTTCCTGACCCAGCAGATAATCACTTGTGAGAAGCATAAACATTAATTCTTGCTGAGCTAGCAGCTGCTGGGGTCAGAGGCCAACTTGCAAAAAGGCACACTGCAGTTTCCAAAAGCTTCTTGCGGTTTCATATGAATTCATTTTTCTTGTCATAACATTAAACAGAATAAAATGCATTATATCTTTCTTATTTCTTAATAAGCACTAAACATATACATTAATACATATTTTTCTAACAGTATTGAAGCTGGCGACACAATATTAAAACAGCACAGTGAAACAGCTGCAGGAAATGCTCGGTACACATCCCATAGGGTGCAAAATGAGTTGTTGGCAGAATGCGAATACGTACTTCGAAAGGAGATTGTGCAGTGAGTAGGGCAGTTGGATTTGGTGTATTGGCAGATGAAACTGCAGATATCTCAGGCATTGAGCAGTTGTCATTGGGCATTCGGTTTGTTGATGGTGATTGTATTCGAGAAGTGTTTATGGGTTTTGTTCCCATTGTTGTAAGAGATGCACAGTCTGTATCAAATGTCATTGTCAGTGAATGCATAAAGTACGGTCTAGACTTGGAAAAATTACTCGGACATGGCTATTATGGCTGCTCCATAATGGCAAGCATCCAGAATGGTGTTCAGGCATAGATTCATGAAAAGTATCCAAAAGCAGCCTTTATCCACTGCACGTCTCACAGACTAAACCTTGTAGTCAATGATCTGAATGATGTTCCTGAAATAAGTAGTGCTGTTGGTGTTTTCAAGAAGATTATTCATTTTTTTCGTGACAGTCCAAAATGACGAGCATTGGTACCAAATATACCTCTTCTGTGTGAGACATGATGGACTGAGAAATATAAATCCATTCGTGTGTTTAGTCAAAACTTTGAGAAAATATTTGACTGCCTCGCTGATCTTCAGAAGTAAAAATCTCAGCACAGGCAGAATAAGTTAGAAGATACACAAATAAATATAAGGGAAAAGTACAAAGTAAGCAATTTATTGATGACCCAACAATTTTTTACTGAGAATTTGGAAATGAGGTAAAAGGAATTGACAAAAGAAACAGATACACTTTGGAGAACTACTTACAAAGATCCTGCGCAACATAACAAAGATGCTAAATGGATAGATGTAAAAGAATAACAAGTTTAAAGGGACAAGATATGAAATGGGATGACTTAACAGCCAGAGAGATTAACACAAAGTCAAATCCTATAATTGGAAAACCCCAGGCCCAGATGCAGTACGTAACTTCTGCCTAAAAGTATTAACATCTTTGCACGAAGATTTATCCACAAGTAAGAACTATGTATATACGCACCCGAACAGACACCAACCGAACTAAGAGGAGGAAAAACAATGCTCCTACTTAACAGTGAACTTGCATGCTACCCTAAACCAATAACTTTCCTTGGTTCCAACGATGTATAAACTCTGCACTGGAACTGATGTTAACAGAGTTTATAGTCATTTAGAAGAAAACTCAATTATGGCAGTAGAACAAATGGGCAGTACAGAAGGTCATATGGAACAAAGGATCATTTGTTAAAGTCATACTAGTTTACTGTAAAAGAGGCAAGAATCTAAGTAGGGCATGGACTGACTTCAAAAAAGCATCTGATAGTATACCAATCATTCAAGGATAAGACTGCTTAAAAATGTATAACATAAACTTTACACTGATCGACTACATTACAGTAATGATGATGAAATGGTGGCAGACCTCTTTGTTATTAAGCTATGATAAAGGACAAATGTTTATTCCAGGGATAAAAATGAAATGGGGGAAATTCCGGGGTGACTGTCACCACTGCTATTCTTTCTTGCCCTATAATTTGGCTCCTAGAAACCAACAGTGTAAAGACCTCTCATCTTCTCTTTGTCGATGATGCAAAACTGTATAGCTTGTCATAGGAAGACCTGAAAGCACGACAATTTGTCAAAACTTTTTCAGATGATAACAGAATGACATGACCATTTGTTCTTGATACATGTGCAAAAGCAACCTTCAAAGCAGGACAATTGCAGCATCAAGAAAACATCAATTTGTGACAAGAATGTGATATGAAAGAACTTGAGCAAGCGGGAGTATATAACTATTTGACAATAGATGAAGGATCAACAAAACATGAACAAATGCAAATAAAAACTTGGTAAGGAGTATTTTGGAACACTTAAATTAAAAACAGCATTGACCTCTAAGAACAAAATTCAAGTTGTAACTCAATTTGTTCTTCCTCTCCCAAATTACAGTTGTGAGATGAGTGGCCCCAAAACGTGATTAAACAGGAAAACAAAAAGGATGCTTCATGCTCTCTAAATAATTTATAAAAAAAATCAGTGCATACCAACATTATATATCCCCCCTTCTGAAGGAGGGATGGGCCTCCTTGAAATTGAGTACATGTACAGATCTGCAATCCTGGGATGCACACATCTGAATTCACAAGACTCAACATACTGAAAGTTTTGAAACATGATTAGAATAACTACTGGTTTTGTTCACATTTTTGTGAAAGATGCACACACTATGCATTCATTGACAATGACATCTGATACAAAATACGGCCTAGACTTGGACAAGTTACTCAGACAAGGCTATGATGGCTGCTTCATAACGGCAAGCATCCAGTGTTCAAGCAAAGATTTGTGGAAAGTATCCAAAAGCAGCCTTTACAAGGTTTAGTCTGAGAAGCACAGCACAGTGGATAGTCAGTGTGATCTGAATGATGGTCCTGAAATATGTAGTGCTGTTGATGTTATCAAGATTCATTTTTTTTTCTGTGACAGTCCAAAATGATGAGCATTGGTACCAAATATGCCTCTTCTGTGGAGACATGACGGACTGAGAAATATAAATCCATTCATGTGTTTCGTCAGAAGTTTGATAAAATATTTGACTGCCTGGCTGATCTTCAGAAGAGCACTGTCAGTGAAACGAGACAAAAACACATACAGTATTTTACTCAATGCTTGCTCTTCATGCATATTTCTTATTTCTCATTCCATTATTGCAAATTACTCAACAGCTCTTGAGCCCATTGCCCAAATGTTGCAATCTGTTCAACTTGGTAAAGGGTGAACAACATATCAACAGTCTCATTGAAATAGACCACATTAGGAATGACAATCTCAGTAAGGCAAGAATCAAGATCACTAGCAGATAAAGCCATGAGTAAACCGTTTATATGCACACCCGGAACAGACACCAACCTAGCTAAGGAGAAAAAATGCTCCTACTTAAGCCTGAACCTGCAAACGTCCCTGAAAATTATAACTTGCCTCCTGACAACTATAAATTGTACACTGGAATTTATGCTGACTGAGTTTATAGTCATTTAGAAGAAAGCTCAATTATGGCAACAGAACAAAAGGGCAGTAAAAGAAAGTCATATGGAATAAAAAATGATTTATTGTTAAAGTCATAGTGGAGAATTGTAAAACAGGCAAGAATCTAAGTACAGCATGGATTGACTACAAAAACATTTGATAGTATCACACATTCATATAGTATCACACATAAAAGAGCACTTTAAAATGTAAAACGTACACTTTACACTGATCGATTACATGACAGTGACCATGAAACAGTGGCAGAGCACTTTGCAATTAAGCCATGGTGAAGGACAAATTATTATTTCAGGGAAAAAACTTCAATGGGGAATACTCCAGGGTGACCCTGTCACTGATGCTACTCTGTTTTGTCCTATAATTTGGCTATTAGAAAGCAACAGTGTGTAAAGACCTCTCATCTTCTCTTTGTCAATGATTTAAAACTGTAGAGCTCAGAGGAGGAACTGAAAGCACAACTGCAAGTCAGACGATATTAAGAGTGTCATTTAGTCTTGATAAATGTGCAAAACAAACCTTTAAAGCAGGAAAACTGCAGCACCAAGAAAACATCAGTTTGGTACAAGAATGTGATATAAAACAACTTCAGCAAGAGGGAGTGTACAAATATTTGGGAATGGGAACTGATAAACGATCAACAATAAAACATGAGTAAATGCAAATCAAACTTACTAAGGAATACTTTAGATGACTTAAATTAATCCTGAAAACAGCATTTACATCTGGGAACACAATCCAATAGCTATAAACTAATTTGCTCTTCCTGTCCTAACTTAATTTTGTGTGTTTGACTGACCTCATTGTGTTGCATAGATTATATAGGAAAACAAGGATGCTTTTTACTCACCAAATGATTTATAAAAAATCACTGCATACCAAGATTATATATTTTCCACATTCTGAAGAAGGGATATTCCTCCATGAAATTGATTACATGTATAGATCTGCAATCATGGGACTCCACACATCTGCTGACCTCACAAATGTAGTGAACGTTTTGAAAAATGAGAATAAATTTAAGATACATAACTTCTCTGTTTTTCCCTGCTTAGGCTTGCAGAAGCATATCGGCATCAAGCAGAAATGGAAATCAAACCAGAAGTCGATAAAAATTGGGCAGCAACTGAATGTACCAAGAAACAAAAGAATACAAGGTGATGGACCAATTGAGAAGATGAAAAAATGTGGAAAATGCATAAATATAGTTGCAAGTATAGAACACTTCTGGAAGAACCTCATGCTAATCAGGAACAAAAGCAGGAATGGTCAAGGTGAGGTGAATTCAAAATAAGAGACGAAAGGTCAATATTGGCGGCACAAGATAGTGGACTATCATGTACACATTGGTTAACAATGCCCATTGCACATGTGGGAGAAACAGACAAATGTAGGTTTTGTAAAACAGAACTGGAAACAGTTGAAGTTGAACACCTCGTTGATGGTTGCAACATACTAACGGTAGAAGGACACTGTATACTGACAAGCATAATAATGTGGCAAGACTGTTGCACTGGGCATTGTGCAAACATTATGGTATTGAAGTGGCTGAAAAACACTGGAAACATGAGCTGCAATTTAAGCATCATAGAAAATGCTAAAGCCTACATCACATGGGATCATCCTCCATTACCAACAGCTCAAAAGACAGATGCTAGAAAACCAGATATTAGTGGTCCAAGAGAAGAAGACAAAAGTAGCATTGATCATTGAACTCTCCACACCCACTGACTACAGTGTGTTATGTACAGAGACACAAAGTCAGACTCATACTATATCAGGATTTGCAGGCAGAAATGAGAGCAGTGTGGAAGAAAGATACCCAGGCAGTTCCAGTAGTAGTAGTAGTAGGAGCAATGGGTCTTATTAAAAAAGAATATACATTCGTATTTAGACATGTTACCAATGCATGTAACTCCATACGAATTGCAGGAGGACTGAGGAGTCATTACTGGGCACATTCATTGCAGGTACTCTGAAGAGCACTTTGGCAGACATCAAAGATTGACACAGTACTGATTTTGTGAACTTTAATCGTACTTTTATTTAGGAATGCAGTACATTCCTGTCACGATGCTAGAAACCCAAAAGATTTGCTCTATCCACATTCTAAGGAGGTACTACAAGGTAGGTAGGGAGATTTATGTGTGTCATACCTGTCAAATGTACAGATTTTCAGTGTTCAGATTTCTGCTTTATATTTTTAGTCTGTTCCTCATAAAAATCTTTTTTTTTTTTTGGTACAAATCACTGGGATGATGAGCTAACCATTAAAGTTAATAAATAATGACATGCATTTCAGTTTCAGACTTCATATCATTCAGAAAATGCATTCTAACACAAATCCTTTTATTCTAGCAACGTTCTCAATGTGTTCCCAGTTTTTAGCCTTACACATTACTTGTGCTATGAGATGAGATTGACAGGGAGGGTGTGTATCAGAGGAAGGTAGTATACCCCATGGACCGTGCCTCAGCTATCCAAGTTTTTGCAGAACGTCCAAAGTTTTGCTTCATATTCCACCTGAAAAGGGTTGCAGTTGCTAATTAGTGACAGACATTTTCAGTTTTACATGTCATCCTTTAGAAAAAATGCTTACTAACACAAATCCTGTTGTTATTCTAGCAACTTAACTTTATAAGTTCATCAGAGCAATATTTTTAATCTGTCCCTGTTTATTTTAGGCTTTGTCCAGATTTCTTTTGCTAACAGGTTAAGTGTGTGTGTCTGAAATGACCTACTTAGAGTTAGCAGGTGGAATTTATTTTCAAGGAATTGAGAGCTTCAAGGGAAGAGAAGTTTACTGCTGCTCATCATGCTAGGTTTGTAAAAATATGCAACTCTTTTGTTTAGCAAATGGTATCATCGTAGTATAGAATTTTAAAGCAGTGTTAGTAGCACAGCAGGTAGCATACTTGCATCTTGATACAGAGGGCTGTAGCTTCTACTCCCACAGCATATAAATGTGTAATTTAAGGGGATGGGGTGCTGCAGTCCTGTCCTGAGTATGTCCCTTTGGTGCCTAGTAACTATGAACCTCATTTTCAGCTTGTCACATATTCCCTGTTGCAATATACCAGCTTACCATTTATTTTAACATAACATAGGCAATTTATTCTTCTAGGGCAATGGGCACTACATTTGTAGATGAAACACTGAAATATATGTTTTATAGCAACAATCTCTCCATTAGTTTCAGATCTTTGTAATGTGGAATTCAGATGACTTCTGCAGACTGCAGAGATTGTGCATATGGACTAATATCGGTGGATTATAATGATAGAAGTTTGAGTGGCCTTTTATGTTTGAAATGTTCTGAACTAGGCAGTTTGTCATTACTGGTTCATATGTTTTGAATTGTTTCACTGCTTACTGGAAAATGTTCAAAACTGTAAATTTAAAATACACTCTAACAGGTGGTGCAGGTGCTGCACAAGGGATATAATTCAATTATCAGGAACATGAATCACCATACTTTTGCATGGGTCTAAAAAAATGTGTGCATTTGATATGCTTTGAAAACAGCCCAAAGGTAAACTTAACCTGCCACTGCCCAGATGCATTCTCTTTGAATGTGGGTTTCAATGCTGTTTCAATCAATGTGAGTTTCAAAAGCAGAGAAGTTTTAATGCTAAGTCTGTTTTCATTGCAAGACTGTTGCTTTGTTTAGCAAATGTGAAATGCGTGCCTCAGTGTTTCTGCTATAAAATTTGAAATAAAAGTTGTAAATTAAATCCAAATATCTGTAATCATTGTAGAAGTAAAGCATAAGACAGTATGCATACTGATAGATTTGAACAGTGTCTGTGGCAAACGGGGAGAAATAGTCAAGTAATGGGACACTGGAATGGCTGTGTGTGTATGTGGGGGGCTGCGTGGGGGGTGTGTGTGAGGGAGGGGCTGTGTGGGGAGGGGTGGGGCTGGGTGGGTGGGGCTGCATGGGTGGGGTTCCTGCAAAAATCCTGCGGGCTCCCTTGGTTGACAGTATACAATCTGTAGACTACAGGAAGAAAATGATCAAACAGATAATCACTTCAGTAGAATAACCTCAAATCTAGTCAATACAAACAGTTTCATTATCCGGGCTAACAGCTGCAGAACCCTCATCAGACGTTAGATAACTCCATACAAAGGGAATCATAGGTGATAGTGGCAAAACAGGGAATATGAAATAGTAGGTGCTTTTTCTTGTCCTGAATTAAATGTAATCTTGAAAACTTACTTAAGCAAAACTAAGCATACAGAATGTAAATACAATGTAAAAATCAACTCTGTTGTCAGCATGTTAGTTATATACATACTTAAAATTTATAGTGTGAATATCTTTAAAATTTGAGAAATACTCAGTTCCTCACAAGCAAATGTTCGAATATGTCACTGTCCAGATTTGTATCAGTTATTACCTTGTATTCAGTGGAATGCTCACTGTTTGACAAAAGGCTGATGTCATACTAGTATTCAATTATTAATTTCAAGAAAACTGCTCTCCTGATCTGTCTTTCTAAATTGTTTTCTTTGCTTCTGTATGTAGAGCACATAGTATATTCATGCAGTTTACACTATGTGACACAGTGTGGGTTATCATTAGCAAAACCAATTTTTTGTGTACTCATTGCCAGCAACACAACATGTAACTGTTATTAAGAACATATATATGAGTGCATAGTGTTTTGTTGATGAGTGTATTAATCGATGAGGGAGGGAGCCAGTACAGCTAATGGGAAACAGCTCTTTGAAAATGCTGGATTTTTATGTTAGAAATCATGGTGCAAGGGGAATTGGGAAATATGCCCTGTCCACACTTTAGTACAATCTCAGAGTTGGTTTATATAATTAGCAGAGGGTCTGGGGTAAAAATACCTATTTTGTTTGTTTTTTGACATTTTGTAGAGCAATGTTTTTTGTTTTTGAGGATGGCGGTCAATGATTTATGGATCAATGATATGTGCAATCAAAAGTTAGATCCCAGTATGGATATGTATGTATGTATGTATGTATGTATGTATGTATGTATGTATGTATATATGGGTTACCTTCATTTGACTGGCAACTCATTTGACTGAAACTCATTTGACTGACAGCTAGTACTTGCAATGCACTGTAAGGCAAATAACAGGGATATGTCCTCTTCCTCAATGGAGTGCGACCCTGGAGTTAGTATATAGAGTTGGTGGGGTATGGGGGGCACCTAGTTTGGTTTAAATTCTGTACTTTTTGTGTTATATTGTTCTTTAAAACCAAACTAGATTAGGTTCGCACTCCATTGGGGAAGAGGACATATCCCTGTTATTTGTCTTACAGTGCACTGCAAGTACTAGTTGTCAGTCAAATGAATTTTAGTCAAATGAGTTTCAGTCAAATGAGTTGTTAGTCAAATGAAGGTGACACGTGTGTGTGTGTGTGTGTGTGTGTGTGTGTGTGTGTGTGTGTGTGTGTGTGTATGTGTATATATATATATATATATATATATATATATATATATATATATATATATATACAGAGAGAGAGAGATGCAAAGAAATGGTAGTTCCTTTAAATACTTAAATGATAGCCCGGGGGGTTTCAGACTTTTGCAAGGGTGGCTATTTATACCATGTAAAGTAATGACCTGAGTCTCCCAGGTTTCTGTCTCATTCACATACAAAGCACATTAGGTCAGAGATAAAGCTTAATAGCATACGCATACTTAGATAGTGAGTTTCATACATAATCATGTACACTTATCTTTGATATATAAAGCAACTTCAGTAAGAAAAAAATATAATGAAAGTGCTCTGTGCACAAAACAAAGAGAAAAAAATTACAAGCGTTTTATATATTCTTATGATGCATTATGGAAACTGCAGAGACATAGAATTAAAAAAAGAAAGTTACACTTCCATCATTTTGCTGTCTTTGAAACAGGAATGTCTGAATTGTGATGATGGGATTGTTCTATCTGCCTTTATACTTCATACCTGCATTCATCCAACATCCATTACTAGTTAAGTATCTGCAGACACATGTAAGTGACCTTCTCTGTGGTGATATCTTACCAATAATTATACTCCTACTGCTGAAAGCCTTAACCTGTTGACAGTTGTGCTAGAAGGAAGTTTGATGTCATCACCTGAGTGCATAGACACCCTTAGTCACTCAGTCCTACCCTTCCAATCTCTACTGTCTGCCTAATTAGCCAAGCCTGGATCATTGGTGTAATGGTCACACATTTAATAATGGCTCCCAGTTTTGTGGAAAATTGAGTATCAGTTTTTGGTCCAGAGATCCAGATTGTTGAGCTAATTGGTTACCAAGAATCAATGCCAAAAGACTATTTTTTGTTGGGGGGGGGGGGTCTGCTGTATAATTGTTTCTAGGGAATAATACAATTATGGAATAGATATAGTGAGCATAGCCCTATAGATTATTGGTGATTTATTGGGGAAAATGTCACCTGATAGAGTCCCTACACTCCTGGCTTTGTGATTAAAGGAATGCATTTGTCCTAGTCTGACCAAATAACAAGTTTCTGTCACTGCACCACACCACATTTCTTATGGTGGGTGAGTTTTGATGGACAGGCATTTGTCAAATGTGGTGAGAAAATAATTTTCTTGGGTGGCGAAAGCCAGGGAACCTTTTTGGCTAGGCTTATATAGGCCCCAGGGCCGATAGCCCAGTACCTACCTATGAACCTATGAACCTATAAGGGAGAGAAAAAGTTCTCCCTTACTAACTTATTCAAAAACTAGTTTTGCAAGTAGCTGTATGATGCCATTAATGCTGTTCTACCTGCCTGTAAGCAAGTCACTTAATTGGACACTACTCCTGGACTTTGTCTGAAAATGGCCCATGAAGATCGGTACTCTACCCCAGAAAATAAGTTCTCCCCTTTAAAACTGTAATTGTCTGGTACTACTTTGCAACATGGTGTTTCGTTGACAGTCAGAGTCCCCCCCCCCCCCACCAAAAAAAAAAGAATCAAGCAAAAAATAAATATTTTTTTTTACTGTTAAAGTATTTTTTGAGAAGCATACTGCAGCTATTGTTGTTATGGTATTTTACAGTAATGTATCTAACTTTACATACAGTAGTTTAAGTTGGTTGGCTGAAAGTGAGTCATGAAAAAGAAGCAGTGTAGTGGCATTTTACTGATACTTTTTTTTCTGAACATTGTGTTCATAATAATTATGAGCCAGATTCTAAAAGAAAGATGTGGACACTGCAGCACGCTGAAAGAAGACTTCAGTGCATCAGCAGTGGACATGATTTTATAAAATATGTTAAAAAAGACCAAGTAATTATCTATTCAGCATAGGATAATAGCGGACACTGCACATGCCATCTGGATTCCAAAACATAATGGGTGTGCCCAATGGCATTTTAATGAACACAGTATGTCGCTGACAACTTTATGAAAGCACTTGGTGGAGGCCATGTGTGCTTAATTTTAACATTACTATATCCTGCAAATTCCTAGGGAATCCTGCGGATTCCATAAACCTAACTTAAAAAAAATGCAACTGGCATTTAATGCACTACAGTAGGCTGGGGTACTGTAAGCCATAGCTGTACTTACCAGGTTGTCGAGGCTGTGGGTGGTTCAAGGATGCTTTATAACAGAGATACGTCATGTAAGTTACATATCAATCATATATGACAGATAATGTCAATACAACTATTAAAACCTACCTGCCATGTCCTCCTCTGACTCCATCACTGGTGGTGAGGGTTGAAAAGACTCCGGCATGTAAACAAATAACCATACACAACTCAGTATTAAGCACATACAAGGAATCATGTAGCATTCAACCTGATGTATAGCACACAGAAAATAAGATATGCACATATCTGATCAATGATGGTGACATTCTGATTGCAGGTGTCCTGTGCAGCTGAACATGAACACATTAGTCATGAAGGACACATCGGTAATTATCAATAGTGAAATGTAGCAACCATATAGACTGCCTTACCAGGTACATCCTCCCTGGTTGGGGAGTGCATCATCTGACGTAAAGTGGATCCTGTGTTATAAAATTTTAAACAAATTACCATATGTGTCTACTCCACAGTCATAACAGGAGGCAGAGGCACACAACAGCTATGGATCACACTAACTAGATATGGAGACACTCACGTGACAAATGGTGCACATGTCACATGGATGTACCCTTGTAGGGAACAAGCTATTAATATCATAGATCACAGATGTGCTAAACAGTGCTGGAAATTAATGAAAATATGAACAACCTTAACAGGTCTGTCTGTGTGCGATGCTTCATGGCCTATGTCTTGTAATGATGAAGCTGTAGGTTAAAATGGCACACACAGAAACAAAAAACATGTGCATATACTCCACAGTCCTAACAGGATACAGAGGTACACAAGAACTATGGATCACACTAGCAGGATATAGAGACACTTACATGACATGTGTTGCTGCTGTTCAGATGTTGATGGGCCTATGCAATTGAAAAACACAATGTCAGACGTTGCTGGCAGTGTTATTTATGTACTGTGTTGATAAAATAACATGCTATAACATGTTATGCACCCACATTGGGTGTGCTGCCACATCCACAGTGTAGTTCTGCTGCTGTAACACAAATATAACAACACAGTAAGAATTGTGAAATAATGTCCTTCACTGAGAATTGATGCATGCTGCAGTATCTGTGAACATTTGATATATCTGTACGTCCTGGAGCATCTGCCTCAATACCTCCCCTGAGTATCCAACAGTCCTAGCAGGTGGTTTGATGGGAGGCCAGGAACATCATTATCTTATCTGAGGGAGGCAATGGTGGCCCACCTCCAGTGGCATTCCTCACCCTGTCATAGTAGAGGAGTCTGTTAGCTGCATGGAGGATTATGTCAGAGCAGCATCACTAGCAGGCCTCCCTAGAGCTGCTGTGACCACCCATGTCATTTAGCAAGTGTGTCAGATCTGTCCACACTAGATTCTTCCACACAGTATTGCCTGTCTGTCCAAACAGGTTCCAGCCATGCTGGTGCACAGCCTCTATTATTATCTCATTCACTGTATGTGAGAAATTGTCTCTCCTATTGCAGCCCGACATCCGGAAGACAGAGTAATATGCACATCTTAGAGTTTCTAAAGGGACTCACATATTGATATGACAATGTTAAAAGCATATGTCAAATGAATGCCTTGACTCTCATTTACAATGCATAGCTTTACAAGACAATCCGTGTCATTTTTTACCATTGTCATGTACAGATAACCAGAATGAACTTTAAAACTATGTCTGAAGAGTTGATCCAGATCCCATAATATTATCAGCATACATGTGTACAACCATCAATCCATTAAGCAAATTTGTACAAGTAATATATGCAGAGATAGGATATGAACCCATTTCAGTGAATATTATGATCACTTAGGGCCAAGCACAAAACCAGTGTGTCACAACTTTAGTATTATGGCAATGGTGTTACCACAGTTACATACACGTGAACATGGTTATTAGTTCTACCTCAAGAATGTAGGATACATCTCAGATATTATCGCAACTGGTGACAGACAGCATCGCAAATGTGACCATCATGATACTGTACTCAACACAACTACTGACAGTTATACACAAACAAGGAAGCAAAATGACAGCATTTGAAAATGACCTGTTATGCAATCATGACTACATATCACCACAAGAAACAACATAAATGCTAAGCCATCCTGATGTTGCCTGTATTCTATTCAGTATAATCACAACTACTACTATATGATTCAACATCAGAGAGTAGGCGTAGACCAGTCAATGCACATGCATCTTACTGACAACTCCATAAACTGTCAGTCTCTACAAAGATACTTCAGAAGTTACAGGCTATTCTGCATTAAGTATGGATATATATTGATTCTGACCATATTCACCAGGGCTGGTTTGTAGCCATAGAACTATATATGGGGAAATCTCCTTGTTACTGATGAATATGTACCCATATGAATGCATATTGTGAAAGTCTACCCTCCTTTATGTAACTGACAGATTGTAATGCAAAGAATGTCAAACAACCTATGCATAAAAACACATTTCAGCTATTTTACACAACATAATGTGAACATAAGTATGTGTTATTGCCACTGCATTCCACCATATCAAAGGAAGCAGGTTACAACTTATCTTTGGAAGCTAGCTCTAATTCAACTAGATCCCAAAGTGAGGTTTTTAAGCACTTGTATTTGATTCAGATTTAAACTTATGGCCAGTGCTGGAGGCTAATCATTTACATTGCCAAAAAATCTATTTGTTTTATTGTATGTAAAAGCTATTTTTTATGACTACATGACTGCATTTGATGTAAACTTAAACTTATGGCTGGAACCAGAGACTATTACAATGCTAAATATTCTGTTTATTTCATGCAGAATGGGGCTTTGAGATAGAATTAAGCAATAACAGACAACGTGGTGTGGTATATTGAAGATTTACCCATGGTTGGTGTGGGTTAATCATGAGGGCAAAGCCCGAGTGATTAAACAAAGGTAACTGTGGGCAAATCTTCAATATACCACAACCACAGAGTCAGTTATTGCTATTATACAATGACATCATTTAAGAAAAAAAATACTTACTTTTCTTAAATAATATCTTTGTATAACGGCGGATTGCTGTTCTTTTGCCGGTTGTGGTATACTGATTCTGCTTTTAGATGTACTGCTCATGCGTATGGGACTTGCATTCCCATGCATACCCAGTACATCAAGGCTTTGAAACGGAAGCAACGGAGGAAAGCAAGCCTCCATTGCTCTGTTTTCTCTCTTTTTTTTTTTAATTGTAAAAAAAAAAAGTTTTTGGGGCAGTTTATACCAACTGAAAAAAGTCCGGGCGACCAGACCTTTTTCCATTGGTATATTGTAGGATTTACAACGGGCACGCTGGTTGGGCTGGCCAATCAGTGTGCACATTTTAGAATATTAATTGGGAGGAATTGTATAATATTCAGTTAACTGTTGAGGAACATGCATCTAGTGTGTTCAGTATTATATGAGTGCAGTATTTGCCATAAAACAAAAATCTATTGCTATAATTAGATTATTTACTACTTCTGTGCTATTATATTGTGAATAATACTCTAAACTGTTTATTTTTTGTTTATTAGTGTTGTGGTATTTCACAGTTGTCTACTATTCTCTAAACTGTATTTTTAATTTTTGGGTATTTTGAAGCTGTAGAACTTTACAACTGCTCACTGTTCTCTACTATCTTTTACTTTCTTTTTTCTCAGCCCCAAGCCAGCTGTGTCTTATAGAATTCGTGACACCTATCCTGTGGCAAATAACACCAGTAACATAAGTAAAACCAGTGGGACTTCCAACTGTATTGAAGAATCTTGCAGAACTTGTGTATGTCTCCTTATAATATAAAAGGCATTAGTAAGTTGTGTTTTTACTGTAATCCTTAATGTACTGAACATAAATACATGAGCCAGCAGCAGAGATTTCACCCCCCCCCATGTAGAAACATTCTAATTTCTACCCTTCAAGTCTGTAAAAGCACTTCACTCTAAACTGTAATTCTAGCCCTTCCAGTCTCTAAACGAAACATTTATCCATCTTTTTTTTGGTATGTGCTATATCCCCACTACCCTCCCAGTCTGTCTCTGAGTCAGCATTACCTGATTCAATCACTTTCAGCCCTCAGACATTTGAGTCACACACCCCCAGGTACACACATTCTGGTTTCTACACTTAAAGTCTGTAAAACACTCCACACTAAAGTGTAATTCTAGCCCTTCCAGTCTCTAAAGAAACATTTACCTGTTCATTTTTTCTTCTATGTCATATATCCCCACTACCATCCTAGTCTGTCTATGACTCAGCAATAGTTAACTCACTCTCTCTCAGCCTTCAGACAAGGTAATTTCTTAGGGCATCCATCTGGTAAAGTTAAAAAGGCTTTTTACTCCTTTAAAAAAAGCATTGGTAACAAAAGAAGGTCTAACATTATAGATGTGACTTCTGAACAACAGATAGCTTATTTTTGAATTGCGCATACCTTGATTGGCTCATTCCACTCTATTCACCCTACGGGCTCACTGCACTCCCCTACCTTGCCCCTATTTCCCACCCACCCCTGCATACTCTGAATTTATAGGTAACCTACTTTACTAAGAGGCTCCCTTCTTCCTCCCAGTATCCAATAATTACATCCATCAACACCATCTGCACATGCCCTTCCACTTCCCACCACTCCAGCCCACCTACCAGTTCAATAGCCACACCCATATCTCCTACTCACACAAGTCACACCCTCACCAAATATAAATGCCTCCTCTAACTCCACAACCTCACTCCCGCTATGTCTCATTATCTCCAGTCTTGTCTCCACTATACCCTCTTGAAATTAATCTCCCTATTCACCTGTCTCACCATAGCCACCATCAGCACCTCTTATCTCCTCACAATCACTCACTGTAGCCACCCCAAATCCCTCACCCTAACCCATAACATTACTATCACCCCCACTTATGCAAGCATATACCCCACCATATACACCCAACCTCCCATATATCATGTCCCTCCCATGTACCACTTCTATCCATCTAAAAAGCAACCAAGTCTACAATTTCACTACCTAATCATCCAATACCTAAAAACTATCATCTGTAAAACTACCCAACTACTATTAGGAGGAGACATTCACCCCAACCCCATGCCAGCAACCCCTGCTAATAAGCCATGCACCCTCACTATCCAGCTAAGCACAAACCCATCGACTGATACTAAATATGAATACCCACAGTATCATGAATAAAATAGAAGTCCTTTACGTTGCCATCTCCTTATATAACCCTCATTGCAGAGACATGGCTTAAACCACATATTTAAAGATAATTCCATCACACCACCTGGGTATAACATTCTCAGGGCAGACCGGCTACATAAAAGAGACAGAAGCCTAGCTCTACTTCACAGAACCAACCTGCAACTCCAACTCCTCCAAAAGATTCCCCCAACTTCAACAATGCAGACACTCTTTTGCAAAACTCTCCCTTAACCAACATAAGCACCTAAACATACCGGGTATCTATATACTCCCAGGTGACAACCTAACTATCCTAGAATACATGCCTTACTGGGCCTTATACTCCCTCCCTCAAGAAACTATCATGCTAGGTGATGTAACCATTGACTGGAGCTCCATCCATTCTCCCACCCCCAGCCACTACATTAACCTATACAACTTCACACAACTTATAGATACTCCCACACACATTGATAAGGCCAGAAAAAGAGAATATATACTTGACTGGATCTTCACAAATCCACCAAATACTGCCCATAAATGTGGCATCCTACCAAACTCACTTTTATCCTCAGGCACAAACTTAAAATTATTAACTCTCCCTCCATTCTACAAACCCGCTCTAATAAAAAATTTCCTAGAGACCACTTTGTAAGAGCCTTGCAACATTGCAACTGGTCTCCCATCAAAACCCTTTCATTAGACAAAGCAGTTGATTACTTCAATTCCACATTCCTAAATATCCTTATCCAACTAGCCCCCTTAAAAACTATCAGGATACTTAGCAACCCCACCCCTTGGCTCCAGAAAACCACAAAAGCCCTAGTTAGAGCCAGGGATAAAGCCTGGAAAACCTACCTCCACACCAGATCACCCGCAGCTAGGCAACCCTTTCATGAGCTCCGAAACAAAGCAAAAAAGCAGGTTAAGCTTGTTAAACAAAATTATTGTATCACTCAGCAAAACAAATACAGTACCAAACCACAAAAATTGTGGGCAACAATAAATAACATCCTACAACCCTGATGAACCACCACTCCCACCCTCAATATAACTGGTACAAACCTGTACATAGACTCCAGTTTTAATAACTATTTCACCTCCTCAATACTCAAACTCTTAAACAACATCACTTCCTCCAACATCCCACAACTACCTCAGGCTCAAATTGATACCATACTTTTCACACTTAAGTCTGTTCCTACCTCTACTATCCAAAAACTCCTAGCCAAACTCAAAACTCAAACCAAACACCCTTGCAGCCGATAAACTTCCTGACGAATACCTACAAATTGCATCCACAGCTATAGCCTGTCCCATTTCACTTCTAATAAATAGATCCACCATGAAAACACCGTTCCATCCCTGTGGAAAACCTCATATATCATACCACTCCACAAAGGTGGCCCCTCCCTAGACCTTTCCAACTTTCGACCAATTGCAATTCTCACACCCCTCTCAAAGATTCTAGAAAGATGTATTCAACACCAGTTCCTCTCCTATTTCCTCACCAGTAACCTTCTCTCCTCAACCCAACATGGATTACACCCATCCCACAGCACCACTACTGCCCTACTCAAATTCACCAATACTATAAACTCCCACACTAATCTAGATAAATTTGTCTCAGCTACCTTCCTAGATTTATCCAAGGCATTTGACACAGTCTCACATAATAAACTACTGCCTTGTCTCCCTGACCTCAACCTTAACAACCTCACCCCCCTCTGGTTTAAAAGCTATTTAGATAACCACCAACAATCCGGCAAATGGCATAACTCTCTATCCCACCACTGCCAACCTCCTTAGATGTGCCACAAGGATCAATCCTAGGACCCCTTCTTTTTAATATCTTCACAAACCAGCTCCACTCAGCTACCTCTAAAGCTGACATAGTCCAATACGCTGACGACACAACTCTCATGTGCTCTGCACCCAACATCCAACTTCTCCAACAAAAAGCCCAAGAAGCCTTCTCAGAAATAGAGAACTGGCTAACAACTCACAACTCACACTAAATCCCCAAAAAACACAACTAATGCTATTCCACTCTACTAAAACAAGCAACCTTACCTTCGCTATACTCTCCACCAACAAAACCCAAATCACCCGTCACGGAGGCTAAACTACTAGGAGTTACCACTGACCAGCAACTCAAATTCACAAAGCACATATCAACAATCTTCACTAAAGTCCACAAAAAGCTAGGCTCCCTCTATCACTGTAAAAGTTATCTAACTACCGAATCTCGAATTGCAATAGCCAGGACCCACCTACTATCTACTCTACTTTATGCACCTCCAGTTCTAACTAATTGTTACAAAACTGACTTTAATAAACTTTCCATCTGTTGCAACAAAATTACTAGATTTGCTACCAATGCCAAATCTCGATCCCACCACTGCCTTTCCCTACAAGCCTTGCACTGGCTTGCATTTCTGAACCTATTAAGGTACCAACAACTCAGCCTAGCTCATCTAATTCTGTACTATCCCAGAAAACCCCCAACCAGACTGGCATGCTGAACTTATACAATTCAAATAGGCAACTTTGGTCCACCAACAAAGCCTTAGTTGAAACCATCACATGCAGAAACAATTCCGGAGAATCCCTATTTGCCCATGAAATAACAAAAATATGGAACAGCCTTCCCCCCAACCTCAGACTACAAAACTCCACACCCTCCTTCAAAAGTCTACTTAAAACATACCACTTCATCAACTATCTATGCAACTGTAATTGAGCCCCTGAAGCTTCATCCATTCACTAATTCTCTACTCCATCTGTCTGGGACAACACAAACAACACCCTCTAACTATACCTATCCATGTGTGAGCAATAACCTATATATGTGAGTCTGTGTGTGTGTGTGTGTGTGTGTGTGTGTGTGTGTGTGTGTGTGTGTGTGTGTGTGTGTGTGTGTGTGTGTGTGTATGTGCGTGTGTGTAGATATATATCTATGTATATATGTGTCTATAGGTGTATATATATATATATATATATATATATATATATATATATATATATATATATATATATATATATATATATATATACTCTTACATGTATATTTGATTGAAGGTATATAATGTATATATGGAAACTTTAACATTTATATACTCTTATTCATTTGTGAAATATCTTGCAATGCTCTATCAGGTTCATATCTACTCTCATTGTATATTTTGTACACTTGTATTTTCAGCCAAAAGGGTGAAGATCTTCTTATTGTATACTAACAGCTGTAAAATCTACAATCTGTATGCTACTACTCTGCAATGTATCATTTGTAAATTTTTCTTCTCTCTGTAAACTTATGAAGCTTTTCCTCCCCAGGACTCCGCTGAAAATGGACACTTGTTGTCCAGTTGGACTATACTGGCAAACAAATGTTAAATAAATAAATAGCATTTGCACCATACATAATTAATGAGGTTAATTAGCATTCAGTGTTTTAGAATCCCATTGGCAAGCATCCAAGTAAGTTCTCGACTCAGGGCGCATTAATAGCTCAACGTAGGTGTACAGTGCTCAGTACAACTGCCCAATAGGTATCAATAAATGGGAATATTTGTAACACATGCCTGATGCCCTGCAGTATTCTGCCGCCATGTTGCCATGTTATATGTGCAAACTTTAAAATGTAGTATCGATACATATTCTTATAATACCATTGTTACCTGCAAACTGAAAGGGACCTCAGCATTTTTGGAAGGTGTTTTTCCTTCATTGTACAACTACTTTACTGAGTATGTAGACCAAGATGATGCTTCAGTGAGTCCAGGAGCCAACCTGGACAGACAAGGAGATGACGTGTCTCTGCGGGACATGAGCAGAGGTTGTAAGCATGCCCCAGGAATTTTACATTGACTGACATGTGGAACGAGAATGCAAGGAAGCACCATGGATGTGCCAGGATTTACCAGACTGGCATGCAGGTCTGCCACTGCTATGATGACCAACATCAGAAGTCCACAAAGGATCTTCACCAGAGGATCACAAAGTTCTGTCACTAGCCACCAGATGCATACAGTAAGTTAAATATTCCACACCTTAACATAGGTTCATAGGTTCATAGATTAGTACTAAGCTAACCCTCCCAACACCTACATTATCATATATTTCTGCAGTAAGCATATGTGTTTATGTGATGTATTGTGTTTCAAGTGCAGTCCATGTATGTATTACATGTATTCTGTATTAATAATAGTAATTTACATGAAGCAAATTTTCTTTTTCTCGTTAAAGTTAACACTTGTATGCAAATGCATTCTGAGGTTATCAGCAACTATACTGCGCCAGTGTAAACATTATGCAGGACTGCCAATTATAACAGTATATTAATACAGACTTCTACTGCCAATCATTAGCGGACCGGAGTTCCATTGTAGCGACCCCTAACCGGGAAAAGCCGAAAGACAACAACATTAATACAGACTTCAAACATACTAGTGCTAATGCTATTCCATAATATCTGCTTTTAAAAGATCAAATAAGTGGGGATGTCCCTTAGTCCAACTGGTTAAACAATGTGGTAAAGTGACTGTTGTTTCCCTATGCATGGGTTCATATCTCGGTATAGCCTGTTTTTCAAACATTATTGTGAATAATTCATGTAATATTGAACATCACATATGGAAGAGCTATATTTGTTCAGTAATTTATACAGTACATATTTTTACACGTCTAGCATGGCTGTGGTGCAATGACACCATACTGCTTGTGGCTTTCAGGTGTGTGATACCTGGAATATCTTGGATTATATGTTTAGGGAACACAGACACTGTATCATATAAACTAATCCCCCTAAAAATTCCATTTAGGTTCTTTTTTAATGCATTGGTGATTCTCTACTTTAGTTTATTTTGAGGTACTTTTTAATTTTTTTTTTTACCTTTATTTAATTTTTGTGATGTACTTTGGGTGGTGTAGTGAGAATTATATTGGGATTTGATAGTTTCTTAATTTACATATGCTTTAGTATATTTTTAGTTAGTTTTGATGGTTTGAATAAAGTCTGTTTTATAGGTAATACTGTCTATTGATTGGCTACATGAGGCCAGTGTTTTATTTTAATTGTTAAATGTTTTTTCCTCTAACATGAACACATTTTAATTTGGGGGAGAGTAGTGTTGCCTTTTGTTGTATGTGTATGTATTTTGTGTGTGCAGTGTACAAATTACCTTTTTTGCCTTTTAGTGAGTGGACGATGTGCCCAGTGTTTTACTTGACTTTTTAATTTTGTTTTACAGTTTTCTTTAGAGGTAACTTTTAATTTAAGTTTATGAGACTTGCTTTAGATGGGTTAAGGTTATTGGGGATTATTTATTCCTGCTGGCTTTTACTTTTTGCGCTATGTAAAATGCGTGTGTGTGTGTGTGTGTGTGTGTGTGTGTGTGTGTGTGTGTGTGTGTGTGTGTGTGTGTGTGTGTGTGCACTGACTGGTTTCATATATTACAGGATTAATATTAATACTGTATCCTTGAAAAGATGACTAGGTGTTCTTTGAGTACTACAGACCATACTCTCACCTGCTAGACTGTATGTTTAACCTCATTGTATTGCAGTTTTAGTAAACAGCTTTGTTACTCTATATATCAGTATCTGAGTAATGGTAGCACTTTTATTCATGCTCTATTTCTTATTTACATGAAGCTGAACGCCAGCTGTCATAGTAGCGCATACTAGGTCATCTGGTACCCCAGGCAGGTCTTCACACTGGTTACCAAGGATAAAAAAAAACACAAAACAAAAAGAATAGGTCTTGCAGAAATTAAATTCCACTGTGAACTCCAAGCTGCTTGCTAAAGTTACCAATAGGCTGAACCAGTGGCAGCATCACATGGCTTTTTAAATGAATGTGGCCACTGCACTCACTTCTCATCAACAGCTGCCAATCATGCCCCCAAAGAGCTTGCACCTAGGTCACATGTCCCCTTTGCCATATCCTAGTTACAGCTCTGACACATGCTAACATATTGCTTGTAAGTGTCTACTTCATACTTTTTCTTTAAATGAGGGCTGGTCATTTTTCCTCTGTTTTGCACTTCAGTGGTACTACACAGCAGATTGAATTTGGCCTTCATATATAAAGGATTGTAATAAATATCATTACAGATCACACTCTCAATAGCTGCTTCTTCAGAGAAAACTTTATTTTTCAGAACATTTTCTTTAACTTTCTAATTTACTTTTCTGAAGTAAAGGCCAATACCAAAGGGCTCTCTCCAGCTGAGTCATTGAATCCTCATATGACTTAGCCATCCTGCAGGAAGGTTTGTCTCAAATAAATAACTGGTGCCAAAATCATTAACTGAAACTAAATGGCAAAAAATGCATTTCTGTATTCGTTAGGAAGTCATCTCCTCCAGGGAATTACCACACTGACAATACGCCCCTTAGAGTTGTCCCAGTTGTTTGGGATTTAGGAACTTAAGTGGACAGTGGCCTAACTTTTGGCCAGCGTGTGTCTATTGTTGTATGAAAGTCCTTCTATACTACGTAGCTTATAAACAAAGGTACTGTGTCTAGATCTAAGGATTTCATTGCCCCCTTTACTCAGCCCTCGTTAGCCCAGTCATTGAAAATAATGTCCCCTTTGGCATGTATCTATCCAGACACGTGCAACAACTGGAATGCCCACACAGATACCTTACTAAAAGGATACAAGGCCAAAACATGTCCTACATGAACCAAATCAAAGCCTTGTCACAATAATCTGTATCCTGCAGACTGTTAATAGATGACTTTTGTCTGGCATACAAGGCATCCTCTGATCCATGCTGATGGATTTACTGCACATCAGCAAGTCAAATGGCATCAGAAATACTCAGTATAGGGTTGGTCTAGGGATCTAAGCTTCTTCTGCAACATCAACAGAATGGTCTGGATGGACAAGTATATCTCATGGAGAATGCCACTGCTGTAGAACAGACTTCCCATCCACATGAAACGAAGGTCATCGCTGTCCATGTTCAAGTGCACCTTAGATCTATGTATGGGAAACAGAATACTTACCCCAGGACTGCCCCATACTAGTAATGGAAAGAGGCAGCTCTTAAATGCTTTATTCCATGAATGGGTCCCCTGCAATTATCTATGATATGATCCCAATTATTCTCATTAAGGGTAATATATAATTATCAACCATGAGATGGGTAAGGCCAGTCTATACCAAACAGGATAGGTTATTCTGAGCACAAAAAGGGAAATCAGCTAGGCTTAAAATGGCCCGCAAGGGCAGCCAGCCTACTACTTACCTATGAACATATAAACATATTGCAGTTAGGACTTATGCAGCACCACATCCCTGTATGTTATAACTTCCTCAGATGCAGTGAAACATTGATTATAATATGCACATTAGCTTCAGCTGTGAAAACTCAGAAAGGACCTTTTATGCAATTGCTTCCTTGCAAGGTAGCAGAAGCTCTTCTGCAGTAAAACATTCCAAGTAATTTTAATATTCATCAGGACTGAATATCCAGCAGTTTAATATGACCCCCAAGAGGTTTGTCAGTTATATGCTAAGTGCATGTTATGGCTCCTTATTGCAGGTACAGTAAAATGATGTTCTTTACTGAGATTCTGTGCACACTCATTAAATGTAAGAGCCAGCACTTGTATTATATTCTTGTGCTGTAAAGGTTTCAAATGCCTATCCCTTTGAGAAAGCTGAAGTGTGCCCTCAGTTACTTAGCACATTATTTGCTTAACTCGGTAATCAGATCATTAGAGACTAAGTTTTACAAATGTAACAAACCTTCATGTGGCAGAAGTGCTATAAATCAGTATTTTAAAATCACGCTGGAGTGAGCTGTAGCTTCTTGTGACTCATGCCTTACTAAGAACATTTGATATGAATCATAACCCAAAAGATTTGAACACCTCTGACCTACATTGTGTATATTCTACTCTCCCCCACAGAGTTTTGTTAAAAAAATTAAGAAATTTAGTTTTGGTCTCATTATAGCTGAGGGGAAATTCATCTGTGAAGTGTTTAATTCAGAAGCATATATATGTGTATAAATGCCATTTTATTGTGATAAATTAAAAAGCATCATAAAATACTACATTTTGTAATTTATTCAAATATCTCTTGGTTACTAATCAAGCAAGCTGCGCAAATATTTAAATGGCATTATGATAGAGGCATGACGTTTTGATCTTTTAGGCTTAGTTTTATGAACATCTTTCTTATGAATGTTATTAGCTTTAATTTGACAGCTTTGTGTATCATTTGATGAGCTTGAATGCCAGGAGATGACTTTTTGTCCATCGCACTTTATGCCTTCCTAACTGCAGTGGTGGTGCTGTGGTAGCGTTGTCGCCTCACAATAAGATATTGTCCTGTTCGATCCTCAGCTAGAGCGTCTTCTGTGTGGAGACATGTGTAAATGGGCGTACCTTCATTGAAGGTTGTGCGTCAGGGCCGGCAACTCGGCATGTAAAAATCTACTGCCAATCATTAGCGGACAGGAGTTCCGCTGTGGCGGCCCCTAACCGGGAAAAACCGAAAAACGCAACAACACTTTATGCCTTCCTCTGTAAACTGATATTAGTAAGTTAAGAAAATCAGATAGAACTGTTGTCGATGAATATCAGAAGAATTGCTACTCTATGATTTCTTGTGCAACTACCTGTGATCATCATTGTAATTTTTTAAGATAAAGTGTGTTTTATTGTTGAAAACCCAACTGGGAGCAATGCTACTGTTTCTTAGATGCTGATAAAAAATGGCAGTAGTTGGAGGGGCACTGCACACTATGCTTATCAATATGTGATACAGTTGTATGTAAGGCTATCTGTGAACACTAATATATTAAATGCTTGATCAAATGCTCTGCATTATCTACCTATTTATCTTTCTTACATTTACCAGGTTATCCACCTAGGGAGAGACCATTTTCAATAGAGACCTAGAGAGAGAGAGAGAATGAAGAACAGAGAGAAAGACTCCCTGCCTACAGAAGAAATATATTTCAACAAATATAACATGAAATACAAGCTCCAAAAACTAATGACTGCCAATAAAGGTGGCCAAGCTTAAAATTTAAAAAAATAGCTAAGCCAGAACTGAGCCAAGGGTCTGGATTGGCTCTTGAAATCAATTAAGAGTGAACTCTGAATAAACACACACACACACACACACACACACACACACACACACGCACGCACACACACACACACACACACACACACACACACACACACACACACACACACACACACACACACACACACACACACACACACACACACACACACACACACACACACACACACACACACACACACATACACACACACACACATACACACACACACACACACACACACATACACACACACACACACACACACACACACACACACACACACACACACACACACACACACACACACACACACACACACACACACACACACACACAAACACTTAACTAAGTACACTTTGCCCCTTAGAAATTAGCTTGATGGCTGATTTATTCCTCCAAAGCTTACCTGTCCCTTTCCCACCCCAGGAAAAGATAAAAACGCACATTCTGCATTTACGTCTCTTTTCTGATTGTGAAGAAAGTAAAACACACTAATACCCTCCTTGCACATGGAGAAACCATCCCTTTGCCACTCTAGGTATTCTTGCAGGGCTTCGGGTCTAGTGTAAATAATTAGATGGTTAAAAAATAGAAAAAGGAATTGGGCAGCTCATTCCTGGTTTATCTTACAAAACATAAGCCTGAGCTGAGTATGTATGTCAACCTATAACTACAGGCATTGATGAATGCGATGTTAGATTCATATACTATGTACTATTATACAAGATGCACAGCATTTCTTTAGAATAATTATAGATTGGGTCCAGGGAAGAAAACAAAGTAGCAAACGCAAAAATGAGAAGCAAATCATTCACTCATCTATTCACGTATTAACCACTTTGTCCAGTTCAGGGCTGCAGAATAGACAGACCATATCCACACACTGATTTGATCCATGGCAGAGGAACTAATCCTGGATGAGATGCCAACATATATTGCACATGCCCACTCCACATGCATTATACACAACAAGAGATAAAGGGAAAAATGGTATTTCATCTACAACATATCTTTGGGATGAGGGTGGAAACCAAAGCACCTGGCAAACCCATGTGAACATGAAGTTAACATGGAAACATTGCACAGAAGTCAACCCAGCCAAGAACCAGTCTAGAGAAACAAGTACCATGAGGCATCAGACATACTGCTGTACTACAATGCTACCCAAAATGCAATACAAGAAAGCAGTATATAAAAGTTTTAAAGCATATATCACTGCCTAACTTTAGAGAAGATGAAATAGCTAGAACTAAAAAAAACAGTCATATACTCTCAGCTTAAAATAATATAGACTATTCTTTAAAATATAAAATGTATCTTTCAACCAAAAACCTTATTCAAATGCACCCTGGAAAGGACATTATGATTCTTACATCAGCACCAGTTAGTTTTTACTAAATCAAACACTCATTGTGGTGACTGTACTTCACAGCAGTAACTAAATTATGGAACTGTGTACCACCAGATAGTCAATCAGTATCTAATTTCAATTTTCCATATGTAGTGACAGTAAGTATTTATTTAAACTTGTCTCAGTTCCCGTTTTATTTGCAGCACCAAAGTTATTACCAAAAACATTTCCAACACTGGGCTAGCCCATCTACCTAGTTATTAAAAGAGATAAAAATAAATGCATAAAATGTTATGGAAGTACTTCTAATAAGAAAGATGATGATGATGATGATGATGATGATGATGATGATGATGATGATGAATTGTGGTCACTCATTTTAAGCATCACAAGTTAAAATAAATGCGATTTTGATAAAATTATATTCACTATAAGTGGCTGTGACTGATGCAGGATTATGTGACTTTATTCACTCTTTGTTTTTGTGAGTATCAGCAGATCACCCCCATCCACCCCCTTGCCCCATACTGGTAACATATGCTGCGTTGTGTCACCTAGAAGGCATGCGTTCAAGGGGACTCACACCATCTTTTCTGGTTAATTATCTTCTTTTCCTAGCATGCATTTTGGGAAATCCCAAAAAAAGAGACAAAAGATCAAAATGTGTTCTTCATTTTATTCACAAAAGCATGAAGTTTCTTGGAAATATAGACAAGAACTTAACTAAGCTTGAAATAACATTTCTGTAGACAAATAATAAGAAAAATAATTATCAGTAAAACAAGAGAATGATTTAGTAACATGAAGCAACACATGGATTACTATCATTAGACAAAAAATGAGAAAAGCATCCTGCAAGTCATTAGATAACATTAATAAAAAACAATAGGTACTTAGTACCTCATTCAGGATGTTATCCTTCAGCAACAAGTTTTTATAATTTTATCAAAATAGCATTTATTTTAACTTGTGATGCTTAAAATGAGTGACCACAATTCATCATCATCATCATCATCTTTCGGCTGTTCCCATTAGGGGTTGCCACAGCGGATCATCTGTTTCCATTTCTTCCTGCCCTCTGCATCTTGCTCTGTCACACCAACCACCTGCATGTCCTCTCTCACCACATGCATAAACCTTATCTTAGGCCTTCTTCTTTTCCTATTACCTGGTAGCTTCATCCTTAGCATATTTTTCCCAATATACTCAGCATCCCTCCTCAGCACATGTCCAAACCATCGTAATCTTGCCTCTCTGGCTTTGTCTCCAAACCTTCCAACCTGGGCTGACCCTCTAATATACTTATTCCTAATCCTGTCCACCCTCGTCACACCCAGTGCAAATCTTAACATCTTTAACTCTGCCACATCCAGCTCAAACTCCTGCCTTTTTGTCAATGCCACTGTCTCCAACCCATATAACATAGCTGGTCTCACTACCCTCTCATAGACCTTCCCTTTCACTCTTACTGGTACTCGTCTGTCACAAATCACTCCTGACACTCTTCTCCACCCACTCCATCCTGCCTGCACTCTCTTCTTCACCTCTCTTCCACACTCACCGTTACTCTGAACTATTGATCCCAAGTATTTAAACTCATCCACCTTCGCCACCTCTATTCCTTGCATCCTCACCATTCTTCTATCCTCCCTCTCATTCACACACATATATTCTGTCTTAGTCCTGTTGACCTTCATTCCTCTTCTCTCTAGAGCATATCTCCATCTCTCCAGGGTCTCCTCCACCTGTTCCCTACTCTCACTACAGATCACAATGTCATCTGAAAACATCATAGTCCATGGGGACTCCTGTCTGATCTCGTCTGTTAACCTGTCCATCACCATTGCAAATAAGAAAGGGCTCAGAGCTGATCCTTGATGTAACCCCATCTCCACCTTAAACACATCCGTCACTCCCACCGCAGACCTCACCACTGTCACACTACCCTCGTACATATCCTGCACCACTCTTACATACTTCTCTGACACTCCTGACTTCCTCATACAATACCACAACTCCTCTCTAGGCACCCTGTCATATGCTTTCTCTAAGTCTACAAAAACACAATGCAACTCCTTCTGACATTCTCTGTGTTTCTCCATCAACACTCTCAGAGCAAACATCGCATCTGTAGTGCTCTTTCCCGGCATGAATCCATACGGCTGATCACTAATCATCACGTCCCTTCTTAACCTAGCTTCCACTACTCTTTCCCATAACTTCTTGCTGTGACTGATCATTTTAATCCCTCTGTAGTTACTACAGGTCTGCACATCACCCTTATTCTTACAAATTGGTACCAAAACACTTTTTCTCCATTCCTCAGGCATCCTCTCACTTTCTAAGATTTCATTAAACAATCCAGTTAAAAACTCCACTGCCATTTCACCTAAACACCTCCATGCTTCCACAGGTATGTCATCTGGGCCAACAGCCTTTCCATTCTTCATCCTCTTCATAGCTATCCTTACTTCCTCCTTGCTAATCCATTGTACTTCATGATTCACTATCCGCACATCATCCAACCTTCTCTCCCTCTCCTTCTCTTCATTCATCAACCCCTCAAAGTACTCTTTCCATCTCCTCAACACACTCTCCTCACTTGTGAGTATGTTTCTCTCATTATCCTTTATCACCTTTACCTGCTGCACATCTTTACTAGCTCGGTCCCTCTGTCTAGCCAATCGGTACAGGTCCTTTTCTCCCTCCTTAGTGTCCAACCTTTCATACAACTCTTCGTATGCCTTATCCTTAGCCTTCGCTACCTCTCTCTTTGCCATGCACCTCATCTCCTTATACTCGTCTTTCATCTCTGACAATCCCACTTCTTCTTTGAAAACCTCTTTCTCTGTATACTCTCCTGTACTTCCTCATTCCACCACCATGTCCACTTGTCATCCTTCCTCTGTCCAGATGTCATACCAAGCACCAATTACCATTCATTATTCTGGACTTAATTTCTGTCCTCTCTCTGTCTCTCTCTCTCTCTTTCGCTTGTGAGGGGAGAAAAGTTAGTTCCAGCTTTGAAAGGAACCAAGTTAGAAAACCAGCTATACTGTTAGAGATGTAAGAAATAAACTAAAGCAAACTTTATATATATATATATATATATATATATATATATATATATATATATATATTTTTTTTTTTTTTTTTTAAATTGTGAAGACCTGCAAGTATTTTAGCCAGGTATAACATTTTAAAGAGTTATGAAAAGATGATTGCAATATATCAAGATCAATAATTCTCATGAATGTACCATTGCAAAAGGAAATTAATAAAGATCAGGTATGGGGTCTAATGGTTGCCACCAGACAAACTATTACAAAAACTGTAAAATGTTTCTTACAGTAGTTTAAATCAATATGTTTTTGTTTACAGTGTTGGGTCAAGTTTTACTGTGCATCAGTGGTAGTAACATTAACAACTTATTGGAAGTTAAGGACATTAATGGTAGTTATTCTTAAATGTATATAATTTGCTAGGTCTTAATGATTATGCTAATATGAAGTGTTTTTAAAATCTTTACAATGAAGGAAGTGACATAATGTAATTATTTGTTATAGGATTTTTTAGAGCATGTGACATTTATCTTGTACTTAAATTTAGTTTTAAGTATTTGTAAAAAGTTCTGATGAAGTTCATATTTCACCTGTGAATGAAAAGGCTTATTTTTATTAAAAACTTGTTTGCCAACATGACAAAGTGTTTTTTTTAATGTAACTTATCTTAAATTTGAAATTATCACAAAATTATCTATTTTGATTTTAAATTCTGCCATGGTTTGTGATACTCTTTGGGAATCTATTCCATAACCAGGAATGAAATTACTTAATTTTCCACCTTGCTAATCTGTTATTCATTTGTAGAAACATGTTGCTTTGCCTGTTAATGAAATGATTTCTGTAAGTTAGTTGCAAGTTAACAGCCTGGATGTCACAAGGAACACTCTCAGAGTTTTAATGAGGACACCCCTGACTCTATGGTAATAAACAGAAATTAAATTCAGGAACTGCAATCACTTGTTTGCAATTTAGTATTCTTACACCAATTACCTGTCTTGTAAAAGTAGACCAGAGGCATTCTAACTGTGTAGTGTTCTTTTAAACTACAAACAAAAAGATGCATTGTATTCAATATGAGGTCAAACAAGGGCTGCATATAAGGATAACATGACTTTAATGGATCTTGCTTGGATTGTCTGCATTCCACTTCTAAAATGTTGAGAACTTTTTACTTTATTTTCTTTATTTATTTTAGTTTGTTTACTGGGGTAGTACACTGACCACTATAGACCATTTGCAGGCACAGCTTCGTTGTAGAGATTCACAAAAAAAAAGAAAATTTTCGACATGGATGTCAAAAGACAGCTCTTTAGAAAATACAGACCCCAAAACCTTGCAGTAATCAGTATCTGAATTGGTGTTATAATCTGTTGTATACAGGTACTCTACATTTTACCAAAATGTACAATAGCTCATTTCTTAATATTATGCAGGTAGTGGCCCATTTAACCACACAACTCTTACCACACTTTTTTTACCACCAAACCAGGAAGAACAAACATAAAAGGTGGAGAGTGTCAATAATATTCAAGGATATTCACCACCAGGCCAGTTGCCCAACTCAAATGTCTGGAAATGGGGCTAACGTAACCTAACTAACACTAGGTAAGACTGCAAAAATTAACTCCCACTTGCTGACCAACCCCACCATACAACATTCTCTCACCACTTTCTAAAAAAAATAGGACCAAATAGACCAACACCCTCAACACACAACAGGTTAACCATTGATTTTAATTAACCTGGAAGTTAAAAAATAAATTTGCCAAATTTCCAAGAACCACACTAGGCATTCTATAACTATGTCAAGAATCTGTAAATGTACTCTCAGGATTCGGTTTGCTAAAAAAAAAATGGCATTAAATATACTGATCCCAATGCCAATATCATATCCTGCAGATTGATTCAGTGCCAACCTCCTCCCCTTCACCCCTAAATGGCCAATCTCGGCTCATGCAAATATTCAAGACAATAATATTAATAATGGCCACAGGCAAAAAACTCGCACAAAGCTAAGAGAATACCAGATGACATCAGTCTGACAAGCCTTATCTGCAAGGCCATGGAGCTTTATCATGCAAACTTATAAACAAAGACATGCAAACCTTCAAACACTGGACCCCACCCAGTTTGGGTTCGAAGGGCCGATTCTCTTCCTGAACCTGATTGACTTGACTCATCGTCTCCAGAGCCATGGACAAGGGTAAGAGGTGGTAGACAAGTGACAAGTGGAGTACCTCAGGGTTCAGTCCTAGTTTGCAGATGACTGCAAACTGGGAGCCATTATTGAATCCCCCAAATGATGTGATACTCTAACAAAAGGGCCTTACAGAAACAGATGTGCCAGAGCCAGCCATGGGCTCAAGCTCATTGCCAAGAAATGTATAGTTATCACTTTCATCACTAAGAGCTGATAGCCTAGTACCAACCTATGAACCTATAATCCCCTAAATCCTCTAGAACTTCAAGGGCCTTTTGATGCATGGTGTAACTGGTAAAGTTTACTTGGTAACATCCATAAATAAATGCATATGGATTGTTTATTACACCGCGAGAGTGGGTGGGAGAAAGTGCGTGTTTTTTTTTTCTTTTTTCAGTGTACTCCCAAATATTCCTCTGCATATCAAGTAGTTTATTTTTGCTTTAATGGAATTGTCGCTCATTTCACCATTGCAAATTCATCTGTTTGCTGTCAGTGCTGAATGACTCTGGACATATCCAGTGTTTATCTTACAAGCACTCACACGTAAATGACCCAACAAAATTAGAGCAGACAATCTGCATGGCTAATTAATTGTTTCGCTTCATCCTAATGAAGGAGCCAGGAGTTGCTTTTATCATTACTGCTAGATGTAGATTAATGATAAGACTGAATACTGACCTAATTTCCTACTATAGTCATATCTAATCAACGCACCAGACTAAAGTGCATAGAATCCAGTCAGTGTAGCATGTGTTTGTTGCACATCTGGGATGTGTTCTGCATCAGCTATCATTCATTGCATTTAGCCTTACACATTCAAATGTTTGATATGCATATGGACTTCTTGATGTGTATGATCATGGTCTTGGTTATAACACTGTGAAAGAATTACCCAACAATCTTATCCTGATTTGGCAAATTAATAATAATGTAGTCAATTGTTATGCGCATGCTGCATGTGAATGTAGGTAGTTACTATTGCATAATGTTAGTATTCAGATAATGTAGGTAATACAGAGTCCTTGCTAACTGAGCTATGTAAAATATTTATAAAGCTGATTATAGTATTTGCAGAAGCTTGTTCATTTAGTATTATAAGTTAATTGATGTTAATTCTGAAGTTCATCTCTTACTACACTAAATTTGTTTTTAACAGTCCTCCTCATAACCCCCTGAAAGAAGTCTGAATGGTGAATTCATAAATTGCCAGTCCATCATCTCCAAGAAAGATATGAACAGCTGAATGAAAAATACAAGCAATTTTAATTTTATAAATTTGCATATGCTAGAGCTATACTGAGTACCCAGAATAGTCTTAATAGTTCAATTGAATCAAGGCTCAATATTTGTGAGCATAGAGGCCACTGCCTTATGGATTTTCTTTCACTATACATACAGACAAATTTAATGCTAGAGTTGTAACCATGTGGGAAGTGGAAGTTATGAACATTAATCAAACTTTTTCAAGCCTAGTAAATCATAAGTTTAACAATCATACTCATGAACCTATAAAGACTGAATATACCGTGAGAGAGAGGGTAGCAGAAATATTAAGTGCTATGGGAAAAATAATGACTTCATATGGAAAGATATTAATGGGAATGTGATGAAAGAGATGAATCTCAACAGTGCAAAGATAGTAGAAATTAATGGAGGGTCTCCTAAAGAAGGATAGAATCAAAGTCAAATTGGAGGGCATGGTGAGTAAATGGAAACGTGGGATATACTTAATGAAATGAAACAGACTGGTGATTAAAACTGAAAAGGGAATCATTACACAGAGACAAACAGAATAAGTGAAGAGAAGTGGTAGATAAATAGGATTGCTCAGTGAAGAAGATGAAAATATCAAATGGGACACAAAATTACTGTAAGCATTTTGCACTTTATCAACCACAGAATCTTATTGGCTAATGATAGTTGTCTGTCTGTCTTGTGCTCTCTCTCTCTCTATCTCTTTGTTTTGTTTGCTTTCTGTTATTTTCTTACATATCAGTATGTTCTTGCTGTCTATAAGAGTTTCATTGTGAAGCCAAATGATCTTTAATATGTTTTAGTTAAAGTTCCTTAGCTATTTAAAACTATATTTTCATTGTACAATACAATTTTATGAAAAATTATCAAATAGCAAGAATCTATTCTCAACCCATTTTCCCATTGTTTTTGCTCATGAGGTCGGGGTGTCTCTTCAACAGTGACAATCATCTCAAGCCAAGGTTTACACCACCAGGTGGCTAGCCTGCCATAGATTAGTACTAAGCTAACTGTCCTTGAGAGCCATTTAAAACCTAGCCAATTATCCCTTGTGAGACTCAAACCCTGCACCTTGTGTTTGTAAGGCAAACACCTGAACCATTAGGCCACCCTCCCAATCAGGTATGGTATTTTATCCATACCACGTACTCACACATTCACTCCTAGGGACAATTTAGAGCACCCATTCCACATGTTGCATGTTTATGAATTGTGGGAGGAAACTATAGCACCCAGACGGAACCCTGATGACTCTATGGAGGGCATGCAGACTCCACACAGAAGGCACGCTGAGAATCAAACCAGAGAGCCTCATGCTGCGAGGTGACAAGGCTAAACACTGCACCATCACAGCCACCCATCAAATAGAAAGAATGCTACAGCATAGTTAAATAAATTTGCTAATTGCTAAGTCAAAAGTAATTGCTAATTGATTATTAATAAGTAGAATTACTTCATTTTGAGAATTAGCAGAACTGCAAATTTTATATTAAAACTTTCCCCGGATTACTTCAAAATGGATGTGATATAACAGAGGCCAGTGAAAATGTCTACATCTCCTCTACTCCTTTGGGCATTTGGTTGGTTTATCACTAAAAGTGCAGAAAGCAAACAACTGCATTTTGTGTAATTATTTCTTTTATTTATGTTTTGTTGACTAGACTAGTCCCACAAGACACTGCCCTATTTTTCAAGGAGATCCCTAACTGGCAATAGCATTCATACTGACTAGGGAAAATTAGGCCAGGAAATCAGGCATATTCCCTCCATTGCTGCAGAGATGGAGAGCTAAACATGACAGAGGAGCAGAGGAAGGGAATGTAACAGTGGGGGAGGGGTGACATTGTCTGATGCATGAAAGGATGATGCAGAAGTTTGGATTACATGGTGAACTTTAGTATTCCTATGCTAGATTCTAGGATATTGATGATTAAAAGGCAGATTTATTGTGGAGTACAGTGATGAAAAGAATCAAATCAAGAAAAGAACCGGGTTTACCACAGCTAGAACTTGTGACCAGTGGTTCTGACATGACTATTCAAGAGGAGAACGTCACCGATATGACTGCAGTATTTTTGCATGTAGTAGAACTTAGAAGGGATGTGCAAAGGGCTGCAAGTCCAGAACCACAGGTGATATTTGTTTATATATATATATATATATATATATATATATATATATATATATATATATGGGTCTAGGACTATTCACTGAAAGTACATTTCATTGAAAGTCAAATGACTGTGCACAAATCACTGAAAGCTCAATTCACTGAAAACACAATTCACTGAGACACATTCCATTGAAAGTTATATATGGCCTTTTCCCCACTGTAGTGTGACCCTGGAGTAAGTATATATAGTAAAGGGAGGTGTGGGGGGCTATCCCCCACATAGTTTGGATATATATTATGTTCAGAAAAGAGTAATTTATTGGAATTGCAAGTATGCATGCATATAGTTCAAAATATTTAAAATAGGTCTATGCCCCCACACACCCTCTTACTATATATACTAACTCCAGGGTCTCACTACAGTGGGGAAAAGGTCATATATAACTTTCAGTGAAATGTGTTTCAGTGAATTGTGTTTTCAGTGAAATGTGCACAGTCATTATAAAATCCAGTCATTTGTAATTAACACTAACTGAAGCGTTATGTTGCAGTTCAGAAAAATAACTGTTACAGAACAATTGATTCAAACAGTTTTGAAAGATTATTGTGACAAAATGTAATACATTGAAAAAGTGAGGGACAGTAATAACTTTTTGACTGGTTGCTAGCTTTAATAATGAATCAACATGCTCTGATACATTTACTAAATAATATTATGACACAAGGCTTTAAAAATATTCTGTATTATAGGAAGTTATGTGGTGCTTCTTATGTGTAAAAGTTGACCTTAATTAAGGGGGATGCATAGAGTAAATGTGACATGTGATGAAGGGGGAATTTGCAAAATATATATGAAGACAATGTATAAAGAGTAAAGAGAAGGTATATTTTTAAATGCACAGTTTATTCAATGGAACAGTAAAGAAAAATATTGCGTAATACTAATGATGTAGAAGGAGAAGAAGTACTGAAATGTGCTAAATTATGAACAAAGAAAGAATTTAATGACATGATAACAGAAATGTAGTGCAGTGAAGTCACAGACACAGTAGAGTTGAGTGTACAAAGTGAAGTAGATGTATTGAAAGAAATTATACATTAAAAATGTGAAAGAATTCTCAGAGGAAAAAGTACAATGTAAAGTAAGTGAAATATAAGGATTTTTGAAACAATGAAAACTAAAATATAAGTTCCTGAAGGCTATAAACATTTAATGTGAATATCATTACAGTAGGAGATACGCAAGTTTGCACTGGCTGAAACAGCAACAAATTAATGTTTTCTTACAAGATATCAGGTGCATTGCTGTTTAGGAAAGAAAGACGTTACATATGTGATGGGTGGTATTATGGTCATTAAGACAAGAATAATGTACAGAGGTGGCCATGTTGTTGAAAGATTCGGGAATTTTTGAAAATAAGCATGCTGTAGCACGTTCGTGGAGAATGACGATTGTGGATTGCACAAGAAAATATCAGACTGTTCACATTACAGGCTCCTACCATCGATAAATTAAGGATTCATTTTTCACTTTATTATGTAAAGATGTGACAGGGCCTGCATTAATTAAATTGTGCAGGACATTTTAACTGCTGTTTAGAAATTAGAAAAGAAATAAAGTAAACAGAAGTAAACCTGTATGGCTAACTTATAATGACAAAAATAGATGTACAAGCAGGCAAATAGGAAGGGAGTGCATACAGTAGAGGAGAAAGTATGATAAAGATGACCACGGTAGTGCAGCGGTTAGCGTTGTTGTCTCACAATAAGACGTTCTCCCCTTCAATTCTCACCTGGAGTGCATTCTGTGTGGAGTCTGCATGTCCTCCCCTGCATGCAAGTAGGTGCGTGCATGAACGGGTGTGCCTTCTTTGAAGGTTGGGCGTGGCGACCCCTAACCGGGAAAAGCCAAAAGACAATTATTATTTTTATGCAGATATTTTTTTCTTTTTCTAACAGATAAAGACTCTCTTGGGGCAAGGTTTTGTAATGAGGCTTAGAGAAGCTGATGGGAAGCCTATATATCTAAATTAAAAAGAGATCATAAAAATGTAGAACATATTACATTACTGGATGACGGCAGTTCGGTCTATTATAAGAAAATGAAGAAGTTATATAAGGAAAATGAAATAAAAATGAAAGATTGGCTTAAACGCTAACAGTTAAAGGAAAATAAAAAAAATACATGGATTTAATATATCGGTAGATAAAAAAAGGGAAAAGTATATTTGTTAATGGATTATTTGGAAGACAAAACAGAAGAATATAAAACACGAAGAAAAAAAGTGAAACTAGAAACATCGATCAAAATGTTATATGGGGAAGAAAGCAAAAGAAGCAGAGTGAAAATAAAAATACAGGAAAGTGATGAAATGAATGAAGTTGTAACTGTTATTATGAAAGAAAAAGTAAGAATTATACTAAAGAAAGAAATTAAATGGAGTGGCAAGAATTGAAGGAATAATATTCATATTACAAAAAACAGAAGTGAGAAAATTTTCAAACTTTAAGACAAGTAATACAAGAATGATGGACAGAAAGGAAAACAAGAAAGCAAAGTTACGTAAGTTCTATGAAATGTATCTGGAAAGGAAAGGATAAAGAAAAAACTGGAGAATGCTTGCAATGACCAACACATACTGTGAGTTACAGACAAAAATAATGCATATGAGAGTTTGTTAGAGCTGCAGGAATTATATTACAACCAAAAATATATGAAAAATTGTAGGATAGTTATAGTCAGGATTTGTTGATTATGCTGAAAGAAATAATGTAAATTATAAGACAGCAGGAGAAAAAATATAAACGCACAGAAGACAATAATAAGATATCTGACAATATAAATCATAAAGAAGACAGAAATCCAAGTTTGACAAGAAGTTTAGGGATTTAGAAAATGCAATTTATAAAAATATATAAGGTACCATATAGGTTCATAGGTTCATAGGCAGGTACTAGGCTATCTGCCCGAAGGTATTTATAAGCCTAGCCAGAATGTGTTGGCGTTCGCCGCCCCCTTAGATTAGTTCCCTGTGTCTCTGTCCAGCACAGCAATTGAAATGATCCCTGAGGTAAACTTTCTGTTTCCCATCCACTCATCAAGGCTTCTCTTGAAGAGTGTTAGCGAGGAGCTCTGCCTAATGTAGACTGGAATCTTGTTCCAGAGCATGGGAAGTCTTTGGGACAGGAATCTATCCCTCCAGCACATCCTATTTATTGTTGTGGTGAGGTTTAGATACCTGGAGCATGTGGCTCGAGAAGATATGGTTTTCTTTAGGTGGAGCATGCCCATCAGTTCTGAGTTGGACATGGCCTTGTACATCAGACAGAGATCACCTCTGAGTAGGTGGTATGCAACTGAGTACAGCTGCAGTTTCTTCAGTCGAGCTGCATAGGGCATCTGCTTGAGGCCAGTGATCCTCTTGGCGAGGTACTTCTGTGGTCTTTCCAGTTGTTGCAGGTGTCTTGTAAGGTACATCCCAAATGGGGCATTGTACTCTATGATGGGTCTGATGAGTGATGCATAGAGGGGCCCAATGACCTCTTTTGATCTGGATGCAAACCCTTTTGTGATTAGGTGGGCCACATAGAAGGATTTTCTAACCACTTTGGCAATGTGATTATCAAAGGAGAGGTTACTATCTACTTGGATCCCCAGATCCCTTATTAAATCTTTCGTATTTAGAGGACTACCACTTATGTGGTAGTTTGTGGGTACTTTGTTTTTTCCAAAGGGGATGACTATGCACATTTTGGCATTTAGCTTGAGGCCATGGTTTTGACACCAGGTATCTGTCTCAGTGAGACCCTTTTAGAGGATGTCTGTGTCAGCCGGAGAGTCAATTATAACCCCTTGTTTGCAGTCGTCTGTGAACTTGGTCAGCCATAGTCCTCCTGTGCTTGCCTGTACCTCTGGGAAGTATATGCCGAACAGGAGGGGTCCCAGGACTGAGACCTGGGGAATGCCACTTGTAACCGGTTTAGAGTCAGACCTAGCTCCCGCAACTCTTACCATGTGGGTTCTGTCCATGAGCCAGTTGGCAACCCATCTCATGATGTAGGGGTTTATGTTCAGGCCGGTGAGCTTGTCTATAATACCTGAGTGGGGAATGGTGTTGAAGGCCTTTGTAAGGTCTAGGTAGGCTGTGTGGACCACCTTTCCTCCGTCTATAGCCTTGGTAACTGTCTCAAAGAAGTCCACCAGGTTTAGGAGGCATGATCCACCATTAACAAAGCCGAACTGGGTAGGGTCCAGTGTTTGGAGGTTTCCAATGTCTCTGTTAATGAGATCCATGATGACGCCCTCCATAGCTTTGCAGACCAAGCTAATCAGGCTTATAAGGCGATAGTTTCCGGGGTCCGTTGTGGCTCCACCTTTGTGGAGTGGAATAATCGTTGCTGTGCACCACTATGTGGGCACATAGCCTGTGGAGAGGCTGAGTTTAAACAGTGTGTTTAGGTAAGGGGTTAATTTATCTTTGAGCTTGTGTAGAGCGCAGCCTGGGAAACCGTCAGGTCCCACTGATGCTGTGTTTTTGGCTTTGGAGAGGGCTGTTTTAGCCTGAGTGTCTGTGATTTGAGGGGCACTACATTCTTCTGGTATAGTTATGGGCCCTTTTGGGGGTGATGGGGGGCGATGTTTGCACTGAACCAGTCTGCCAGGATGTTAGCTATATCGGTCAGTTCGGTGTATTTTGTGCCATTCTGCACTAACTCCGAGCAGATCTGAGAATTGCCACTTAGATTCTTGACATAGCTAAAGAATGTCTTGTGGTTATCTTTGGAGTCCATGGCAATTTTTATTTCAAAGCTAGCCTTGGATGATTTTATGAGGGAATGTAGTTTCTTGCTGATACTGATCAGGGATGTCTTCCCTTCTTGGGATTTTACTCATTTCTGTACTAGTTTCCTCCTTCTATTGTATAGCTTGTTTATGGCAGGGGTCCACCAGAATGGTTTCATTTTCTTGGAGGAGTGAGTCTTGGTTTTGTTTGGGATAGCATGATCCATTCATTCCTGTAGGTGGCCATAGAGTGCATTAGTAAAGGATTTTGCAGCTTGGACAGCGTCATCCTTTAGCATGGGGGCTTTGAAACTTCCCACCTCGGTCTTTAGTAATGTGAAGTTTGCTTTTGAAAAGTTTTTCACAGTGGGTTTCTTTGACCGGGGTTGGTGGCGGAATATGGATATCCAGAGTGATTAGTTTATAGTCAGATCTAACCAGCGAGGAGTTGACTTCCGATGTGGAACACCAGTCGCCCATGTTGGTGATGACCAGGTCCAATATGTTGTCACCTCTGGTGGGAGTATTGACCAGATGATCCAGGGCATTTGAGTATATAAATTCTAGGAAATGTTGGGTAAGGGAGTTTGTACTTGAGTAGTTCTCCCAGTTAATGTTTGGGTAATTGAAATCACCCAATATCAGGGTGTTTGGTAGGACCTTTATGTTTCCTAGTGTTTCCAGGCATGCAGAGTGGGGGTCCTGGTACATGGTGGGTGATCTGTAGCAAGTTATAATTTGAATTGCAGTTTTGCCCATTGTTAGTTGCACGTGGATGATCTCTGAAGCGTCGTGCTGTGCCACTAACCTGGAGGTGTGGGTGTCCTTGATGAATATGGATATTCCCCCGCCTTTTGTATTTCGGTCTGGGTTTTGTGGCCAAATAATATGGTATGAGTTGTAGCCTGGTAGTGCTGGGGTGCTCTCTGGAGCCTTAAACCAGGTTTCTGTTACTGCACATATATTGATGTTCTCCATACTGAGGAGTGCCTCAAATGCATGCATTTTGAGGTTTAGACTTCTGGCATTGAGTAGCATTACCCTCAGTTTTTTGTTACTTTTGCTATTTACGGTGGTGGGTTTGTCTTTTGAGTCTTGCCTAAAAAAGGCACTATGGGGTTGGCAAGAGCCTTGGCCAGTATTTGAAAGCCTAAGGGTGACAGGTGCAAGCCGTCTCTAGCGAAGCAGTGTGGCTTGTTGAGCATGTCATCTCAGGCTGACAGACACTGGATTCCCTTTGAATGACACCAGAAGCTTAGCCAATTGTTGAAATTGATCATTTTTTCTCTATACCGTGGTATCATTCTTGGTGAGGGCAGGATGTTACTCGGGGTCAGGGTCATACCTGCCTGGGCTGCATGATCAGAGAACTCCTCCATGTCTCTTTTCATGTAGTCCAGGGAGGTACAGCTCAGGTCATTCACACCAACATGGACAATGACAGAGTCCTATTTGTACTTGTTCTGGAGTGACCTGAGTGCTTGTGTTATGTGGCGGATCCCGGCAACCTACAAGCAGCTAACAGTAACCTTCTCCTTGTTCAGCCTAGTGAGTGGGACGTCAGTGTGCCTGACTATAAAGTCACCTTTTACTAGTGTGTTAGGTATGTTATTTTGCCTTAAGGGCTGTGATTGTGAGGCACACTGGTTTTGTGAAGTATGTGTTTAATGGTTTGTGCTGAGGGGTGGAGGCTGCTTGGATGTCTGTTTTGAGGTCTCTGTTGCTTCTGCAGACTTTTATTTAGAGCCTCCGAGTATGTTTTCATGTATTTATGTGTGTTTTTTGCCAGTGCTGTTTTCATAGGTCTATGTGAGACTGGTGGTGTGATGCAAGTAATTCCCTTCTCCTCTTGACTGCCTGGTCCAGTCTTGGGTTGAGAGAGCTTAGCCTCCAGTTTGACTGTATAATTGCATCTCTCGCATGTGTTAGTGTTTGGTGGAAGGAGGAGAGGGTTGTCTGTGTACATGAGGCAATTGTAACATTGCCTCAAAATGCCCAGATTCACCAGTTGGACTGGAGAGTACACCTGAAACTGCCCTTTGGACATGCCTGGATAGGTACAGTGAACTGTTTTACTGATTGGCTGGTAAGGTCGAATAGAGTGCCTTGTCCTTCTCTACAGTATAGGGGGGGGGGTCTAGTGCTAAGGTTTATTAGTGCTTGCTATGGGTTTTGAGCATGTGCCAGTATGAGAAGTGAATGGTCTGAGTGCTTAAGTTGAAAGTTTGTCTAGTTCCAAGGGAAAAATTGAAGAGTAGACTTTGTGGAGCTGGGAGTAGTTATACCCTAGCTAACCGGTGCTGCCTGGTGTGCAAAACCACGCAAATGTGGGTTTTATAGCAGGGAAATGAAAGAGATAGAAATTAGCCCAAAATGGCCAAAAAACTACTAATTTCTGGGCTGAAACCATTCCTCCAGGGACAGACAGGCTGCTCAAAGCTCCCTCTCTCACAGTGAACAGAGAAACTTCCTTCTATCCAAGTAAGGTATGGGCAAACACAGAAACTTGTAACCCAGCCCTGAATTCAGCACTAACTTGAAAACTGGACTATACTAGCTTAGTCAAAAACACTTTAAATGCACAGAAATGGCTATCACACTTGAGTGTGTAGCCTACAACAGTTAAACGGGTAGTTTAAACACAAAAACGACTTTGTTAAAGTGCAGGCAGTAAAATAAGTACACTATGTAGCTGAAACAAGCTTTTTAAATCACAGAAACTCTAGAAAATCGGCATTTTAGGCAGAATTAGCTAAAGGCAGCAAGAAAATGCAGAAAATTGATAATTATTCCAAAGTCTCTCTTTTGTCTCTCTGCTGCTGTAGAACTCTGCAGGGCACCAGGCAGGAGCTTGCTGAGCTGTATACTAGCACAAAAACCTTGCAAATGCGGGTTTTATAGCAGGGAAATGAAAGAGATAGAAATTAGCCCAAAATGGCCAATAAACTATTAATTTCTGGGCTGAAACCACTCCTCCAGGGACAGATAGGCTGCTCAAAGCTCTCTCTCTCAAAGTGAACAGAGAAACTTCCTTCTATCCAAGTAAGGTATGAGCAAACACAGAAACTTGTAACACAGCACTGAATTCAGCACTAACTTGAAAACTGGACTATACTAGCTTAGAAAGGCAAGAAGACAAGTATATATATATTGGGGTTTTTTTCAGAAAATAAAGCAGATACAATCAAAAAGACACTTTAAATGCACAGAAATGGCTATCACACTTGAGTGTGTAGCCTACAACAGTTAAACAGTTAATTTAAACACAAAAACAACTTTGTTAAAGTACAGGCAGTAAAATAAGTACAATATGTAGCTGAAACAAGCTTTTTAAATACAGAAACTCTAGAAAATCGGCATTTTAGGCAAAATTAGCTAAAGGCAGCAAGAAAATGCAGACAAATGATACTTAATCACTCCAAAGTCTCTCTTTTGTCTCTCTGCTGCTGTAGATATCTAAATATATATGAGGGCAGTGCTATAATAATAGAAAATTGCATCAGACAGAGGTTGCAATGAGTCTTGTATTACTTGTTCTAATAATGACTGCATAAAAACAGAAGTAAAGAATTTGACTCAAGGGTGGTAATATAGCTATCTCAATACATAGTTCATATTGAGAAAATATAGCATTTATAGTGAAGGAAAAAGCTGATACCTTATGTGATTAATATTTTGCAAAGCATCCTGAGTAGAAAAGGGTTTGATTGGGGTTATGCAATCAAGTGGTAGGTATACCTTAATGCAGTAGACATTGAGCTTTGTGTATCAGGTTCAGAGAATGGAGCATGGTAAGACAAGTGTTAGAAGGATTATTAGAAGAAATAATAAATCTAAATAGTATGTCGAAAACATATGTCATATAAGAATATTTTATGGTCAGATTTATCATTACTAGAGTAGAATATGATAGAACTGATGGTGCTATATTCCTATTGTTAATACCTAATCCATAAAAAGGGGAATTTTGTTATATAAAGGAAGATGAAGGGGCTGGATATGGTCTTTATGTCAAATTCATTACACCTGAGAAGCCTAGTACAAATAGTGGTGGATCAAAGTAATATTTTGTAGAACTTAATTGAAAAGGATTATAAAGAATTTGTGAAAGAGTTAAAAGAATGAGAAGTAAAAAGAGGAGATAAAAATATGAAGCAAAATGAGTACAGGAAGAAACGAGCAAGTTGGAAAGATGAAATAAAGAAAATTGTAGAGAATAAGAATTATGCTATAAGAACATCTTAGATAAATATTATGGTGTGAAAATTTAGACAGGATGGTGAATATCAGTACATAAAAAAGGAGAAAAGAACCCTAAATTAATTTGTATTCTGGTACTTTTGTGGAAGTTATCAGAAAATATGATCCCAGTGAAAGAAAAAAAAAATTAAAGAAAAACACGATGTATGCATATATGTATGCATAAGGTTCAAAATATCAAATGCTCATTGGTTGGATGTTCAGAACATTGAACTGACTTTTTTGTTGGTTGCTGGTATTGTTTGATATATATATATATATATATATATATATATATATATATATATATATATATATATAATGCAAAGATGGGGGTGCAGGGCAGCTTGCCTGCTATAAAAAAGCTTTTTTGAGTGTGTATATATATGTGTGTGTGTGTGTGTGTGTTACATTTCAAACCTTTGGCATTCAATAATGTTATCTGTTGACCTTAACAGATATATTCATGCATGCAAAACGTAGAGCAGAAGAAACAAATTAACACTGTTATTTTGAGTAAAATAGTTTTTTAAGGGTTTTGGGAAAATTATTGATCTTAGAGACAAAAGGTCATTGGATTAAATAACTGACCTAAGAATAATGCTTGTAATACAATTATGTTTAAAGAAAATATTGCAAGAGTTTATAAAATAGTAATCTGGAGAGTATTCATTTCATGAAGGAGGTGTGGTGTAAAGTACTGAGCAATAAAAATATAATAAAGATGATGGAGATAAGCAAGTACTGAAATGAGTATTATTTTATATAATAAATATATATATATATATATATATATATATATATATATATATATATATATATATATATATATATATAAAATAAAATATTATTTTATATATTTTATGAAGGAGGTCTTGCAAGAGTTTATAAAATAGTAATCTGGAGAGTATTAATTTCATGAAGGAGGTGTGGTGTAAAGTACTGAGCAATACAAATATAATAATGATGATGGAGATAAGCATGTACTGAAACAAATATTTGTATATGCAGAAAGACACTGATAATATAAAACACTAGAGAAATGGAATGTATAACATCTGCTGTATTATGGATGGTTATTCAGCAATGAGATAAATACATAAAATGCAGTGGATTAGATCGGGTTGACTATCATGTGTTTGAGACATGGCTACCAAGAAATTAGCCTCAAGAGTGAAGCTTAAGAGGTGAATCTTGGCATTCATGTTGATGTTGAGAACACATAATATGTAGCTATGGTTAGAGATATGATCATAATTCTTTGTAGTTTATGGAGATTTATCTATTCTATGTACTACAAACTAGTGAAAAATAAGAAAACTAAAAAAAAAAAACATGGTGTCTTGTGCTGGCTTTGAAAACCAGTAAAGCAGTGGAGAAGTAGTTGACATCCTTACATACTCACTGTCAAAGGGAAGCGGTTGTAACCAAAGTACTACATGTACTGTAGCAGACAGCAGGCAGAAACAAAGCCATTTTGTGCCTTGCTGCTGCTATTTACTGGTCAGTACGGTCTGATTTTAGTGCAGACCAGTCCTTAACAATGCCTAAGGGTGCTTAACAATTGTTAAGCACCCCTCTAAGTGTTGTTAAGGTCAGGTATCATGCTATAGGAGTGCTGAACCAGTATGTACTTCAGCCATTTTTTGAACGTAATCATGGTGTTCCATGCACTACTTCTCTGCAGTATTGCTTTGAATGTAATATTTTAAAAGCTTTAATACAGTATTCCACTTCTTTCAGTAACAGCCATGGGATGTTCTATAGCTACCTGAGATAGTGCCAACTCAGGAAAATAGAGCTTTGAGTTAAAGTCCAGCCCAAATGATGGCACAAATGAGTGCAACACCCCCCCCCCCTCAAACTGCACTGCAGTGTCCGTATTGGTGTGGAAATAAAACCCACAACTTTACAGCATCAAAGGCATGTATGCTACCTATTATAGATTCATAGATTCATAGCAGATTACTAGGCTAACTGCTTAATTGCCCTTACAAGCCTGGCCAGCATAACCCGATTTTACTCAATATGCGGTCGCTAGCGGCAAGAATATGGCATTGGTTTGTGCATATACCTTTGAGTATTTTACAGATTTCCCTATTTGCAAGAGTCATAGGTGCTAGCTCAGGGGTGAATTTGCGATTCCCCATCCATTGATCCAAATTGCATTTGAAGAGCTCTAGACAAGGGATCTGTTTGACCTGAATAGGAAGCCTGTTACAAAGCTGAGGCAATATCTGTTACCATATCTGTCTCTCCAGCATGTTTTGTTTACGTCATTGATGAGGTTTAGATTCCTATATCAGGTGACCATTATGCTGTTTGTCTTGCAGATGTGTAGCAGCTGTATCAGGGCTGGATTTGTGAGTGCCTTGTAGGTTAGGCATAGGTCACCTCTTCAATAATTGGTAGCAGACAAAGTAAAGGGATATGGCTTTTAGTCTCTCTGAATAAGACATGTTTTAACACCCTGTATTTTCTTTGTGAGGAACCTCTGGTGTCACTCCAGCTGTTGTAAGTGCCTAGTCAAGTACATGCCAAATGGCACATTGTACTTGATTATTGGTCCAATGAGGACTGCGTACAGTGGGACTATAACTTCCTTAGATCTGAATGCCATACCATTACTTATAAGCAGTGCCACATAAAACGACTTCCTCACTACTGTGGACACATGGTGGTCAAAGTTCATGGCACTATCTATCTGTGTACCTAGAGCTGCCACCTCTGAGTCCACTCTTAGGGGTGTGCTATTAATATTGTAATTTTGAGACACAGACATATTTACATAAGAAAAGCCTGAAGTTAGTCTCAAGATTTTCAAGAGCTCTTCTCTGCCTCCTCAGACTCTAGCACTCTTTTAACTCCTTCAGCAAATCTGCCTTTCCTAAGATTGTGGAGTATTCCACATATTTCACAGCTTTGAGAGATAAAATGCAAAGCATGATATGAAGCGTTGCAGAAGCAATGAAGCAGCCATGCCTGCAGACAGTATAACCACAGGACAGGACCTGGGGAGCCAGTACAGTTCAGGCTTCTATACCTGCAGTCACGATTGAGGTTTCAGGGGCTGTATCTTAGCCTTGCAAGCTGCATATGTTCCTGTATGTCTAACTTTTTTTCTTTCAGATTTTCGATTGTAACCCTGGCATCAGACTGACTCAGCTGAAATACATCCATCTGCCAAACCGTTTGAAAAACTCTAACTGTACCACTGAGGATAAGCTACTTCTACTGAGAAGTAACTCGGTAATGCTTCTATTACACAGCAGGCACATCAAAACCACAGTAATCGTTACCACAGAGAAGGGATTCATAACCATAAAAGTTATGATGTGGCAGTTTAGTGTGTAAAATGTTTCTTTGTTCACAACAGGCTTAAACAAGGGAGTCAGATGTCCTGGCAAGTTCTATTCTGTGACACAGACAATTCTGTATGAGACAACATTCTCTTTGTGACACAATGTTCTCTTCCTATACTCACTGTAAGAGGAAGAGGACATAATTTGCACCTTCTTCATACATTACTTGCAATAATATGTCTGTAAACACTAATGGAACAATTTCATATACATGTCAGGATACACTGGGATCAGTAACAATCATGTCCTTACTGTCACATGGGAATACTTTGTTTTAGAACAAACACATATCTATAACAAGCTGTAATATGTTTGCAATGTATACACAAAGAAATAATTTTGTATAGCAGGAAAGTGAGTTAATCAAGTCATTTAAAAAAGGAACATGGGTTGGAATTTAATTTCTAGCAGTAATATCAAAATCAGCAGGTAGGTCATTAAAATTTTAAAGGGGCTTGTCATTATCTGCATTGATATGTCATAAAATTAGTTTTTAACGTTCCAGTAATATAGTATTATGGTAGAAATGCCAATAGAATTACATAGATGCACAGTGTTTCACACATTACATTTCTGCATTTTAAAATAAGCGAAGATTTGTAGTGTAGCGGAAAGATTTTCAGTGCTTTTCTTTATTACAAAATCTCTTGCTCTGGCTGTAATCATCAGTAATGTTTTCAATACTCTAGACAAGCAAGTGAGTTGAACTCTTGAAATAATTTTAGTAGGACATCAGTTTCTCCAAGAACAATATTTATTGATTTGCATTCTGTATATGTTGCTGCTAAGGATAACTAGCACAAAGCTAAGCATTAATTAAGACTCTATCAGCCATGTGTAAAACTGAATGTATGTTTAATATCCCTGTACATTTAGAAATATCACATTATGTTACATAATTGTAAAAAACAATTTGTCTATATACCTTTAAAGGCTGATTAGGCTTTCAGGTAAAAAATGCAGTGTAATTGAGTATACCTAAGAATAAAAACATACTAATAAATGTTCACAGCAACCACACTGTATAGTGCAAAAGTTTCTCAGTATCTTTTTGTAGAGTGAAAAAAATATTAAACATGAACTAAACCATTCAACACTGGAATCAACCACATAATCCAAGGCAGAACTACAGTAACATGTATAAACTGCAACTTTATCCTTACATATGTATACGGATTAGAGCTGGAAACTTTATTCTATTTTATTTTATTTTTAACCCCTTTCAGGTTCAGGGATCTTAAAAAATTCCACAAATAAGGCTATTTTGTGTTTTAATCAGGTTTATTTCCCTGTATAAAATGGGCCTGTTGTCTCAGCTCTTGGCTTATTTCCACAGAGTTCACAAACATTTAGTGACCCTGCTGCTGTATCCAGAGAGTTTGACTTGAATCCAGTGAAATTCAAGTGCAACATAAGTACTTCTGGTCAGTTGTGCACTTGTATAAGTTAGGAAACACTGAAAAGCACTCAAAAAAACGAAATAAGTCAAAAGAAGAGTGCAAACAGCCAAAAAGAACTCCCGATACTTCTGTCCAAAGGCTTTAATGACACAGTACGAACAAAAACATTAACGCTTTTCAAACACTGATACTCCCATGCGTTTTCATCCAAAACAAATGGACTTCCTCAGACAACACTTTAAAATTAATTAACCATTTATATACTGGCATTCATTTCCATGTTAACCAATTGATCTTGGAATAACACTTTCAAATATACGAATCAGCCATGGCAGTATATAAATGGTTAATTAATTTTTAAGTGTTGTCTGAGGAAGTCCATTTGTTTTGGATGAAAACGCATGGGAGTATCAGTGTTTGAAAAGCTGCTAATTTTTTGTGTACTGTGTCATTAAAGCCTTTGGACAGAATTGACTCACTTGTATAAGTTATTTTGACTGAACTGCTGCTTTATTTTTGTGTTATCTGGTATATTCCGCTACACTTTTTGCTGACCTCACTGCTTTCTCCTGCACTGGTGAGCAATTTTTATTTTATTAGAGTGTTTCCTAGTTTAGTCAATTGTTTGTTGCTTAGTTCTTCAACTTTAGGCATTATTTTTGTGATTTTATATTAAGGAGACCTAGAGAGGCACAGTCTAGGGGTAGTGGGAGCCTGGTCTGTTCTGAACCAGGAATCTCAGAGAAATAAGTTTAATTGTTACTGTGATTCATCAGATGGCTATTTTGTGTGTTCAGTCATTTTTCTGCACCTGTATTAAGTTGACCTGTTTAGGTGACACTGATCATTATGCAGAAGGTCTTAGCAGTACCCTGCATAGAAACAGGCATCTAGAATTGGCATTTTCCCTATAAAACTACCCTTGCCTTGAAATGTTTCTAGTTCCCAGCTGTGCGAAGAGAAACTAGCTTATGCAGTGAAGAGGATTGCCCCTTGACTTTTGCATTAGACACTACTGTTTTTGTTCTATGCTCCTTCATCAACCTTCTGATCAAGTGAAAAGGCCTAAAACCATGGATACAAACACTCTTGATATCTCCACAGCCAGTTAAGTGGATATGGGCATCATAAAGCAATGCAATTGCCTCACATATTCTCATAACCAACTAATTCTTAAACAAACTGATAAGGTATGTGTGAGATGTAATTACACAATATCACTGGAAGCAAAAGCTCTCACATACAAGCACTTATAATACTAATCAATTGGTCAGTAATCCACACACTACACCTACAGCATGCATCAGTGGTCAGATACATAGACCCACATATGCCAAGACTCTTAAATGTAATCCTCTTAATCCCCTAAAGACCTCCCAGACATTGTATCTATAAAGAACTATCCTCAGCAGCCCCAAAAAGACTATACCTAAGCAAAACCAACCACAACATATAGTCACATCTCAAGGTGTCTCAACTTCCAAGTGCATAAGGCAAGCCACTATACAATCCAATTTTCTGGTCATAGAAGACTCCATTTTCAGGCAAGCTGAGTAAAAAAAAGATCCGGTCAGTTATGTATTGGGGACCAAGATCCATCAGATAACATATGCACTCAGGTCATTGGATAGCAAGTACAATATGACTCAGTCATAATTCATATAGGTGTAAATAACTGGAGATATAGCTCCCTGGACTATATGAAGAGAAACATGTTGGATGTTTTGGATTATGTGTCCCAGACCATCATAAGCCTAGCATTGAGCAGCACTCTACAATCTCCAAGGATGACGCCACAATACAAGCAGAAGATGATTGATTTTAATAACGGGCTTAATTTTTTTTGGTGTTATTCCAAGGGGGCACAATATTTGTCAGCATGGAGGGTTATGGTCAACAGACTAGGGATAGTCTATACCTGTCCCCTCTAGGCTTTTGAATATTGGCTAAAACATTGTCTTCCCCCATTGTGCCTTTTTTAGGTAATGCCACACTGACAAAGCTTCCAACAAGAAAAAAACAACCCTAGAAAATCTAATGGTGTTACTACTCAATGTCAAGAGTCTAAACAAGAAATTCTACTCTCTCCAAGCTCTCCTCATTATGGAGAATGCAGACATTTGTGCAGTTACCAAGATATGGTTTAAAGCTGTGAAGCAACCTGGCCTTCAACCATCATGTGTGTATGATAGTAAGAAAATCATTCTAAGATGCACAACTTATAAGCAAGGGTATGGCATCTAGGTCAAAGAAAGTTATTGTTCTACACTATTTGGCCCTCATCAGACCAACCACTGAGTACAAAATCCCCTTCAGTATGTACCTGACCAGGCATATGCAATAAGTGCAACATCCATGGAGGTTCCGCACAAGAAGGATGTAGGGTATAAACAACATGTCGTAAGTAGATCAATTCAATATTCCTGTACTTATTCTCCTACAGACTGTTGAGGGGAAATTTATGTCTGGTATACAAAACATCCTTTGATCGCACTCTGATAGACATTCACCATACCCGCAAACAAATAGCATCAGAATTACCTCATCTAAGGACTTAAAACTTGCTTGCAACATAAACTGGATACATTGGAGGGACAGGTTTATGTTTCAGATGTTACCCCTTCTGTGGAACTTGTTTCCCATTCATGTGAATCACAGTTCTTCCCTAACCCAATTCAGATATATTCCTAGGCTTAAAAAGTCCCCTGTGGTTGTTAGCCTGGTACACACCTATGAACCTATAAATATCTTGGCATGCATACAAGCATATAGTAAGAAGACAATTCATTCAATTAATGCTTATTTACATTCATATTATAACAATGTCGCTAATGAAGGTAAAAATGGAGTGATATGTGCATTATATACAATCAGATATATTCTGTACAATTTTACCTATATCAGCTAATTGGAAGGTTCACAGAAATACAGTTGAAGTATCTGGGAAGGTATAAAAGGGGGAGTGGATGGCAATATGGAGAAGAAGAAGAGGGCAAAGAAGTAGAGTAGATGGCAGCACTAAATTGATTATAAGCCTCTATGGTATGACTACTTCTAATATGATCTGGGTTGGTGCGACAGGCAGTTCAGCCATACCTCTCAACCGTACCAAAGTCCTCGGTTTTGAGGGCAAAAAATGGGGTGCCCCTTCAATTCCCAATTTTTTTATTAATTTATTTATTTATTTTTTTAATTTACAAGCTTAACTTATGGCTGACGTCATCACACATCGCCAGAGTACCCTGCAACGTCATCAACATGCAGGGGCATGTGTGATGACACAGCAGCTTTGTGAGGCAGACTGCCTCTAAGACTCCGTCATGTAGACTTTCTCATACTGTTTCTTTTGGAATTTGGAGGGAAATAACAGCTGCAGCGAGCGGAACTATACACAATAATTTAAGTTCAACTATCAACTTCTGAAGAGTTTGCCCAGCACCCACCCATGTCCACAGGCAAGGATGAGAAAATTTACTTTCTCTGTTTCCGGCTGCTCATCTTACAGGTGGGTTAGTTAAAAATAATTTTAAAAAAATGTGTATACCTATTACCTAATAAAAACAAACTGCAGCAAAATAATTAGATTATACTAAGCTGTGTGTGTCCTTTAAGACTGCAAGTTGCAATGTGCGCTTCAATTTATACCGCAACTGCAATCCACAACTCCGAAAGCAGTGTGTTTTATTTTGGTTTATGTGCTGTTATGGTCTTGTGGCATTTCAAATTTGAGTTTATGCTCATGCTTGTTATGTGAGAAGTAAAAGTATTTTGTGGAAATCAACAGCAAAGAAACGTGTGTCTTACTCTCCATGTGCCTGCATTATTACAACTAAATAAAGAAAAAAAATCAACTGAGTGGGGTGAAAGTCGATTATGGTTCCCCAGCCATTACCAGCTAGTACGTCATTCTTCCTGCTTCCAGTAGGAATGAGGTGGGGTAATATTCAGAAATGCATGTTTCTTTAGGAAATGGACAAAATAATGAAAAACATCAGACAAGTATTATCAAAGAGAGAATGTAAAATCTGTAGACGCTAACCAACTGCACTGCAAAATTCTAATAAACTAGGTTGCTTGATTGTATGAGATTTGTGTTTGCTTTCTTTAAATTAATGTTCCACAGTGTATTTAGATTATGTAGTGTAATTTTTTGTGTAATTGGCAGCTTCAAAAATCACATGATTGGGGGGGGTTCAGACAGTAGTATGCAAGTGTAAATCAGGCCTGAAAATAGAGACATACAAAAATAGGTACTTACATCATGTGCAGGGATAAATCAGGCTGCTGTTGAAAGAGATTATAGCTAAAAAAATTTGTTTACTTTATTTTTAAGGAACAGTCATAGGATCATAGGAGGTTACTAGGCTATTGACACTAAGGCCCTTATAAGCCTAGCCAAGAGTTTAGCCCATGTTTAGACAAATCAGCACCCGATGTCCCTGTCCAGCAGGGACATGAGTGGAATCCCAGGGATATATTTTCTGTTTCCCATCCAGTTATTCAGGTTGTGCTTAAAAAGGGGTAAAGAGGTGCTCTGCTTGATATGTAGAGGGAGTCTATTCCATAGATAGTGGAGTCTTTGGGACAAAAATCTGTCCCGCCAACAAGTCTTGTTGATGTCACAGACCAGGTTTAGGCCATGCATGCAGGTTACTCGAGTGGAGCTTGACTTGTGGATATGTAACAGTCCCATCAAGGTGGGGTCCGTGAACGCCTTGTATGCCAGGCAAAGGTCACCTCTGAGGAGTCTGTATGAAACCGAGTAGAGGGATAGGGCTTTTAGCCTAGCTGTGTATGGTAGATTTTTGAGGCCCTGGATTCTCCTGGAGAGGAACCTCTGTGGTTTCTCCAGCTGCTGCATGTGCTTTGCGAGGTACATGCCAAAAGGGGCATTGTACTCAATAATGGGCCATTATAATGGAAGAATACAGGGATGTTATGACCTCATTGTCCCTGGATGAGATACCCTTACTTATGAGGTGGGCCATGTAGAAGGCTTTCCATACAATGGAAGCAACATGGTGGTCAAAAGTCAGGTTGCTATCAATCTAGGTGCCCAAATCCCTCACGACTGATTGAGTGTCTAGGATGTTGTTATTAACTTATTACAGCCAAGTGACGTCTCCAGGCGTTTCTGCAGTTACCTCCTACTGCTCCTCTAGGCATCAAATATTGCCTGTTCATATTTGCATTAATAATTCCAAAACCATGTTACATACAAGATATCAGAATATTTTACCTTGAAGCATACATGATGACCAACACAATTGTTTTGATATTTGAACTCTGGTAATGAGCATTTGTTAGAACTGTAAGGTGATAACTTAATTTTTTAAAGGCTGAAGCCACAACCACTGGGAGTTAAAGGTACACACTCAAAAGAGCTCTACTGGAGGGAATGAGTTGATAATTTGTGGGGACCTCACTCTCCTCAAAGGGGATGATGATGCGTTTTTTGGTATTCAGCTTGTGGCCATGTTTCTGGCACCAGTCATTTGTCTGAGTGAGACCCTCTTGGAGGATGTCCACATCACAAAAGGAATTGATGACAGCACCCAGCATGCAGTCATCTGAAACTTGGTTAGCCATAGCCCACTGGTTTTGGCCTGCATCTCAGAAAAGTATATCCCAAATAACAGAGGTCCCAAGACTGAACCCTGGGGTACGCCGCTTGTTACAGGTCTACTGCTTGAGGTGGCTTCCCCTATTTTGACTACGTGGGTTCTATCAGTGAGCCAGTTTGCTACCCATCTGGGAACATATGGTTCGATGCCTAGTTGAGAGAGTTTATCTATTATGCCTGAGTGGGTAATAGTGTCATAGGCTTTGGCAAGGTCAAGGTAGGCGGTGTGCACCATCTTCCCCTCATCCATGGCTTTGGTGACTGTCTCAAAGCAGCCAACCAGATTTAGTACACATGACTGCCCCTTGATGAAGTCAAACTGTGTGGGATCAAGTGTTTGGAGGTTGCCAATGTCCTTGTTATTGAGGTCCATGATAATCCATTCCATGGCCTTACATATCAGGCTAGTTAGGCTGATGGGTCTATAATTTCCTGGATCAGTGGATGCTCCACCTTTGTGTAAAGGGATGACAGGGGATGTCCTCCACTCAGCTAGGATGAAGCCAGTACTCAGGCTTTGGGTGAATAGGCTGCCTAGTGGTGCTGTAAGTTCCTGCCTGAGTTCACATAGGATGCAGCCTGGGATATTATTGGCTCCCATGGAGGCTGTATTCTTTGACTTTGAGAGAGCAGTGATGACCTGTTCCATAGATAAGGGTAAGGGGGCAGGTACTGGGGGTGTCCTGATTTACTGATGGGGAGGCAGAGGGGTAAGGTTTTCACTGAATCTGTCAGCCAGCAAGTTTGCTATATCTATGGCACTTGTATATGTGGTGTCCTTGACCACCAATTTTGAACAGATCTGAGTGCTTCCTTTGAGGTTGCGGACATATGTGAAGAAGGCCTTATGATTGTCTCTAGTAGATTGGGCTAATTTGGACTCAAAGTTTGTTTTGGAGGATTTCACTAGTGCTCGTATTTGCTTGTTCAGGCTAAGTAGACATTGCTTCCAATTGGGGACCTGCTCCTTCTTGGTCTTGGACAGCAATTTTTTCCTTTTGTTATAGAGTTTATTTATTGCAGTTCTCCACCAAACAGATTTACTCTTCCTTGCGAAGAATGATTTAGCCCTTTTGGGTATTCCTAATTCCATGCATCTATATAAATGCTCGGGTATGCTACTGGAGATCGAAATTACACTATTTTGAAATCCAGTAGTAGATGCCCACTAACGCAAAAGCGCACTTCACCGAAAGTGCACTTTCGCGAACACCACTTGAGCGAATGGTTACAGACCTTAGGGTTAGAGCTTGGGTTAAGGATAGTGAATAGCTAATAGGGCTATCCAATATCTTTAACCCAAGCCCTAACCCTAAGGTCCATGACTGACTACCGCACCACAGTGGAGGAAATTGTATGTCCTCCATGGTGCAGTAGTCATGGACCAATGTCCTCCACTGTGGTGCTGTTGTCACGGACCTTTGGGTTAGGGCTTGGGTTAAGGATAGTGGATACCTACTAGGGCTATCCACTATCCTTGACCCAAGCCCTAACCCTAAGGACCGTGACTACTGCACCACAGTGGAGGACATTGCCCGTTCATTCTAGTGGTGTTCGCGAAAGTGCACTTTCGGTGAAGTGCACTTTCGTGTTAGTGGGCATCTACTACTGGATTTCGAAATAGTGTAATTTTGCTTTCCGGTAGTGGACCCAAATGCTCATATTGTGCTTTGGTGTATTTTTGGATATTGGTGCCAGTTCCTACAGAGAGGGAGGGGGCTATAAAGCTGTGTATACCATCCCTCAGGAGGCTGTAATCAGCTTTGGAGTAGTTTCTATGTCTGATTCTAGCTAGAGGAGGGTTGGTGGAGATGGTGACTTCGAAAGTGATTGCTTTAAGGTCAGACTTTACCAGAGAGGATGATACTATAGGGATGCTGCAGTGGTTACTCGTGTTGTTAAATACCAAGTCCAAGATATTATCACTCCTTGTGGGGGTATTGACTAGCATTTGCATTGACAAAATCAAGGCGTCTCTAGGCATTTGTGTTCTGGCATGAGTAGTCCTTCCAGTCTATGTTTGAGAAGTTAAATTCACCCAGGATCAGGGTAACGGGTTGAATCTTGATAGATTCAAACAGGTCCAAATAGGTGGATTTAGCATCTTGAGTCAGATTTGGGGGCCAGTAGCTAGCTATGATTTGAATAGGGGTCTTGTCAATAGTTAACTGCACCTGGAATGTCTCCTGTGCGTCATACTGTTTGACCAGCCTGGAGGTGTATATGTCTTTCATGTATATTGAAACTTCACCTCCTTTGATCTTACTGCCAACAGTTTGGGGTCTGAATGTATGATAGGATGAGTAACCAGGTAAGGCTGGGGTATCTCTCTGCAGCTTTGAACCAGATTTCTGTGACTGCACAGATGTCAGCATTTTCTAGGGTTAGGAATTCTTGCAATGAGTGCAGTTTCAAATTTAGACTCCTAACATTTAGCAGCATGACCTTTAAATTGTGTTTTTTTGAAATTTTTATGTTGGTAGTTTTAACCTCATCACTTTTCCTAAAAATGGCACTATAGGGGAGGCAACAGCCTTTGCCAGAAGCCTGAAGCCTAGGTGAGACAGATGCAGGCCATCTCTGGCAAAGCATCATGGTGTGTCAATCATATCTTCCCAGGCTGTCAGGTACTGGATCCCCCTGGAATGACACCAGAAACCAAGCCAATTGTTAAAGTCAATACTTTTCTGTATGTATTGAGGCATCATTCGGGGTGATGGCAGAATGCTGTTTAAGTTTAGGGACATATCTGCTTAGGACACATACTCAGTGAGCTCAAGCATGTCTCTCTTCATATAGTCCAGAGAGGTACGTCTCAAGTCATTCATGCCAACATGGACTTTGACAGAGTCATAACAGTACCTGTTGTTGAGAGACTTGAGTGCATGCATGATATGGCAGATTCTGGCTCCTGACAGACAACTAACCATGACTTTCTCCTTATCCAGCCTGGTGAGAGGTACATCTGTGTGTCTCACAGTGTAGTCTCCTATGACTAATATGTTGGGTTTATGTTGAAGCCTTAGTGGTTGTGAGGCACAGGTGTGTGGACTATGCATGGTATGTGGTGTGGAGAGCTGTGGAGATTGTGTGTGTTTTTGCTTCAGAGGTCTCCTTTGTTTGGGTATGTTTATGTGGAGGACCTCCGCATATATAGGTGTGTGTTGTGTAGGTGTGGATGGTGTTCGAGGTGTAGTGATTGTGCTGACAACCTTTTCAGTGACAGATATACTTGCTTGAGGGGGTGACAGCTTGGACTCTAGGTTCCTAATGTAATTGCATCTCTCACAAATTGTGTTCCTAGGTGGTAGTAGTAGATGGTTTTCCATGTACATGAAGCAGTTGTTTGCGATGCCTCAGGATGCCCATATCAACCAGACTGACAGGTGAAACTGTAGGAAATTGTCCATCCATATTTGTCAGAATCTGAGGGAGAAAGGCCAGGGAGAGCTAAGGGGTGGGTCTAAAGCCCAAGTGCTTAAACCAAAACTAAGAACTTAGAATGACACTTAAGAATAACACTTAACAATTTAGACAGGCTATAAACAAGCAGTAATAAATGCAACAGAAAAGTTGAACACTTTAGAGAGCAGGCAGCAAGTAGCAGGATGAAGCAAAGCAAGATAAATTAAGTGTAGTAGGAAGAAACACAAATTAGAAAAATATAAGCAGCTGAATAAAGTTTTTTTTTATATAAAGTAAAAAAGGAGAGAGCAGGAACAGAAGATAATTCAAGGTTAAGGGACTAAGAGATTTGGTCTTCCCAAATGATCTCTATATTGGATAGAATGAGCTAAAGAGATGGGACTGGGAGGAGTGTCCCAGATCAAATTTACAGTAGGGGCAGTTAACTGCAAGAGCCACCAACTTTAAAAACATAACACCAGTAGGGTGGGAAAAAGGTTTCAGCACAGATCAGAATACAATGTCAGCAAATACATAAATAATTTAGTCAAGCAAAAATAAGACAGAATGCTGAACAAAGTGCCAAAAATATACTTATCAGCTCTATATTTCCAGATTGTTTGAGAAGTACTCTCAGTCAGAATACAAGGAGATTCTAGCAATAATATGCAGGGATTTACAAAAAGGGGAATATTTTTATACCAGCAAGCCTTGAGACAATCAGATAACACAAAAGCTGTCAGACCAGTTTTACCAACTTTAAGAACACACAGCAATAGTCTGGGAGAAAAAAAAGGTTTCAGCACAGATCAGAATACAATATCAGCAAATATATAAATAATTCAGTCAAGCAAAAATAAGACAGTGCAGAACTCCGGACAAAGTGCCAAAAATATACTTATCAGCTCTATATTTCCAGATTGTTTGAAAAGTGCTCTCATTCAGAACACAAGGAGATTCTAACAATTATATACAGAGATTTACAAAAGGGAAATATTTTTATATCAGCAAACCTTGAGACAATCAGATAACACAAAGCTGTTAGACCAATTTTACCAAATTTAAGAACACACAGCAATAGTCTGAGAGAAAAAAAGGTTTCAGCACAGATTAGAATACAATGTCAGCAAATATATAAATAATTCAGTCAAGCAAAAATGAGACAGTGTAGAACTCTGAACAATTTGCCAAAAAATATACTTATCAGGTCTATATTTCCAGATTGTTTGAAAAACACTCTCAGTCAGAACACAAGGAGATTCTAGCAATGAGGGTTGTATTTCTGTTTGGGGGGGAGATACCTGTGTGCAGAGAATGAATCTTGAGCTATTATTCTTGTAGCTTAGGTGCTTTAGTCGAGTTATAATGGTGGGTGTCAAATTTTTATTCTAAGATGTCATGTCATCAGTTTCAGTATTGCTTCAGAGCTTATAGGAAAGTAACTCTAGTTCACTATTAGTCTAGGTGTTGATCATATCTTTCAAATGTACCTTAGTATGTGGAACATTTCGCATTTTGAGTATTGGATAATTTTTGTTCCAATCTGTCCACATTGAAAGGGTCTGTCACTTAATATGCATGGTAAATGACACTGAATCAATTCATCAAAAGAGCTCTTACAACTATAAAGTAACACGTTTAACCATGTTATGCACTTCCTACTTGAAGTTGTTAGCAAGTGTTCCACATTTTGCCCATATTTTCCACTCTATATTATAAGAGGTAGTGTTCCACATTTTGGAGATGTAATGTCGAATACTAATGCTAATGATTTATTAATAGAGTAATAGAGTTGAGTTGATCACTATTTGGTCCAAGTCAACAAGTAGTTTGTTATGGTGGTGTGTGCGAGATCAAGTTTATTACTTAAATCATAGCTTTCATCAGCAGGTATTTCTCTGGTTTATGTAACATGGAAAAAAAGCTCCTGACTGACGGAGTTTTGATTGCTCTTAGTATGTTACTGAATTTGCAGTGCTGAAATAGATGAAGATAAAGGAAAATCCTCAAACTTTATCCTCTCCTTTCCTACCCACACCCACCGGAGTCCCTCAAGGCTCTGTTCTTGGTCCTCTGCTCTTTAACATATTTATCAACAATTTCCACCTCTCCATCCCCAATGTCTCCATCATCATCTCCTCTGCCACCTCCCCCACCAAACTACTAATAAAAGCTCAGCTTGCCTTCTCCAAAACAGAATCTTGGATTAAAGCCAATCACCTTGCCCTAAATGCCTCCAAAACAAAACTAATGATCTTCACCCATACGAGAAATTCCACTTTAGATAAAAATCTGTTCTGCATTACAAGCTACAATAAAACTCCACTAAAAATAATCCCCTCAACCAAACTGCTAGGAATAATTATTGATGAAAACTTAAAGTTTGACTCCCACATATACTCTGCCATCAAAAAAACCCATCAGAAGATTGGTCTCCTATACAGACACAATTGCTACCTCAGCCCCTCCACCCAGCAAACACTTGCAACTACCTTCCTCCTCCTATCCCTCATGTACAGCACTCCACTATTTACCAGTTTCCAACTAGGCCTGCTCTCCAAACTACAAGCGTGCTATCTCAAAATTAGCAAATTCGCTACTAACTCCAAAAGCTCATCCCATCACTGCCACTGACTACTCAACCTCAAATGGCTATAACTCCCCAACTACCTTAGATACTTACAACTCACTACTACTCACAAGCTCATCTTCAAACCTTCTGACTGTCCATCCCTAGCCACAGCACTAACACCCTACACCCCCCCACTCCCTAAGATCAGAGAACCAAAATCTGCTTCAAGTATGCAAACCCTCTCATCCCCCAGGCCAACTACTACTATCCTTCACAGTAGCCAAACTTTGGAACTCTCTCCCCTCCCACCGATGCAACATACCTAAGCATAATAACTTCAAAAGCTAGCTCTTCATATATCTATCCTCCAAATGGGAATGTCCCTCTCATGATCCTGCCTAAAGTACTTCTCAACCGACTGTCTTCCTACCCCCCTTTTTTTTGTTCTCTTAAACATGTATCTAATTCAGCTTTCTCTCTGTCAACCTGGTTTATCCTGTTGCATTGATTTAAATACTGTTCATTAAGTAACATAATGTAACCATACATATATGTAAATATTATCATGTGATGTAAAATATGTTATTGTGGAGCTTTATGTAACATATGTTCTTCTGGAGCTTTTCTCCCCGGGCCTCCACTGAAAACGGGCCATCTCGACCCAGTGGACCATCCCGGTCAACAAATGCAAATAAATAAAATTATGTAAATATGTGTTACCCAAGTCAGTTAACTTTTTATAGGTGAACCATTTTCAGTGATAGTACTCACTAGATATGATAACAGTAAACTGCAGTGGCAAATTAGCACTTATTTGCTGTTAATGAAAGAAGACTCTTGGCAAATTATTATGATATAATGTGAATGTCACCATTCATATGTGAGCAGTGTACTAAAATATGTACTTAGTACTGTTTGGAAAGGAAAATATTGCTTGTCCTCATGTAGTAATGTCTCAGTTTGCTCTTATGTACTTTATCATTTATCTTTATATGGGCAGGTTTAGAAAATTGTAAGTAAGGTTCTCTAAAATACATATATGTACATGCATGTGCTCCCTCACTCACTCTCTCTCTCTCTCTCTCTCTCTCTGACACATAGATTAGATTCACATGCTTACACATGCTCACCGTGTGTATGAATGCTTTGCATTGGTGCATGGAGACTGTTATGCAGCTGTATAACTGCAAAAAATGTTGAGTAATTGTATTGATAACTGTATAGCTGCTGATGTGTTATTTAATATTAGTGTAGAATCAGTTAATTTTATTTTTATAAAAGAAAACTGTATTTTAGTTTTATACAGGTTCAAAGTTTGATACAATTTCAAATGTTAATATAAATAAAACATTTGTTCTGGTTATATTTTGTGATTAATAGTTTGTCTGTTCTTCAATTTGCATTTGAATGTGATATCCCACAATTCCATTGGAGTGGGTGAGGTCACATAATTATGTATGTAAAGTTTATGTTAATCAGCATACAGATTTTTGGCCAGTTGTACCTACTTTTAATGGGCCTTTGTCCAGATTTTTGATGTTCCCAGTTTAAGAGGTATGAGTTTAGCTACATGCACAGAGGCACTTCGACATGGTCACTAATACTGAGAGACCATGTGCCTTTATGCTAAGTTACCCAGGAAATTGTTCCAAATTGTCATCAAAGGCAACTACTGGGCATCTGCTGAATCTACTAAGTTTGAATACAGAACCATGAACACCATCCTGTTCATTTATTTCAGATGAAGGTGGATGCGACTAGTCACAGGGAGAATTAACAACTTCTGTTATCTAGCAATAGGCATCCTAATGAACAGCGGAATCAAGAAAATCATTTCATCTTTGATTTGACATTGTCCTATTTTCCTGTTTATTGATTAAAAACAAATCTTTTTTTTTTTTATTTGTTTTATTTAACATTTGCTTACGTGGAAAGTCCAACTTGGAACAAGTCAATTTTCAGTGGAGGCCTGGGGAGAAACGCTCCAGATGCATGTCTTTGTAACTATGAATATGCAAGAGTCTATCAGGACATAGGTCTGCAGCATTTCACCAATTATTTCTTTATGAGAGTGTAAAATCATGCATGACCAAAATTATGACATCAACCACATATTTGCATGCACCGACAAAATATTGAAGGGATGTGTAAGAAATAAACAACATTTCTTCAGCTGCAGATGACCAACAAGTGAAGATAAATAAAAATATTTTTCTATTATATTCTTGTCTTTGATGCCTTCAGTAGGTTTCATTAAATTAGTGGTACAGGGGTCACACCCATCTTACTCACACATATCCACATATTCTGTCCATACAGTGGTAGAATTAAATCACAAATTTTACATAATTCTTTCACAGATCATTCCCAATCCCTATCTGTGAACATAACATTAGCATTTAAGTAGGTTATGCATCGCTGTGTACATCTGAGTTAATTTCACCACAAAGTGTTGACATGTGTATGATATGTAATATTTGATCACAAAGACATGGGTATTTTTTTAATCTAGGACATTGGTGATTTACATATATATATATATATATATATATATATATATATATATATATATATATATATATATTTATATATACATATATGTGTGTGTGTGTGTGTGTGTGTGTGTGTGTGTGTGTGTGTGGTGTTTGTAGTGCAAAAGTCAAGAAGCCACACTATGTTTCTTTCCCTTTTTCCTGCTGACACCTTCTCAGAGACAGAATACAAATGTTAACTATTTTTTCTTTTCATAAGGATAGTTTTGACTGTTGATTCCCAGCCTTAGTTATAAACAACACATGCTGAAAGTTGAGAAAGGCTAAAAATGTAAAAGACTTGTTCTTGGTAATTTCTTGTAACTAGGAAGTAAAGGAATTGATTTCTACTCATTTCTAGTGTTGAAAAATTAGAGTGTATTTAATTTTTCTCATCAATTCAGATTCCTTCCCGGTGTTACATTTGCATACGTCCCTTTACTTGTTCTTACAAACCAGACTCTTGTCCTGTCTACCTCACAAAGAAATACGTACCTCTACTTGCTCTATGTGCATTGTAATGATATATGTCTCAGCATCTCTGAGCAAGCGTTAGCTTACTCAGCATTATGAAGAATGGTTAAACTCAAGAAATCCTTCTGCACATCTCTGTAAAAAAAGCTGGCTCTGTATGGGTAATTAGGGCATAGTTCTAATGGTAGTTTGCATAGATCCCATTTATGCTGAGTTAATGTAATAATATGCATTTTATTTTGCTGCCATTCCTTTTGTAATGTAGCTTAATATTAATGAATAGCTTGTTATAGTTAGGCAATATTCCATTTAATATTTACTGAAACTTTTTTATGTCTTGTAAAATATTTTGTGATTACAGTGAAGCATCCTAATATTAAACAGTCTGATTCATCCAGACAGACTATCCACGACTGTTAGAAAGTTGTCTCTTATAGCTATGTTGTTTTATTTTTACTACTTTTGAAAGTCAAGCCTGTCTTATAAATTGTTAAACAGCCTGCACTTTTAAGTTAGATTCTTAGATTTTTGAATGGATGATCACATCGTCCAGGTAGGGAGCAGCATATTGTGAAATGGGCTTCAGTATTTTATCCATGAGTCTCTGAAACATGGCTGGAGCTCCTTGAAGTCCAAATGTCAGCACTGAGTACTGAGATAGCATATCAGAGGTTATGTGCGCTGTTTTTATTTAGCAGAGGGGAAATATGGTATCTGTCAGTAGCTCTTTATCAAGCCTAACATGGTTAGGTATCTGGCCTTTCCTAGATTCTCTGTCAGCTCATCAGTTCTGAGCAGTGGGCAGCCATCAAACTCTGAACGGCTATTCAGTTCCCTAATGTCATTAGAATCTAATACTTCCATCAGGTTTAAGAACTAGAACCACTGGGCTACTCCTTTCACTCTCTCACTTATCTATCATTTCTTGCTTCAGTATCTTTTAAACTTTTCTTACTAATTGTTTCTGTGATTCTGGTACTCTGTAAGGTATTAGTCTATCCTTCACCCTAAGTAGTGTCTGTGTTATGCTATTAGTTTTCCTGGGCATATCTAAGAACACTCCTTTATTTCTATATAAAAATACCTTCTTCCTGTATATGTAACTGTATAGTGCCCATGCATTCTGACCCAGTTTATCATTTCAGTTCCTCATGGTTGGGTATGAAACAGCAAAGTGAGTAGCAAAGACATAAAAGCATGAATCTACTCTAATTAGATAGATACTATGCTTGCTAACCTAGTATTATATGACTAATAGTGAACATATTTTAATACTCCTGCACTAATTAGTCAGAGTATTCCATTTACTTTACGTTTCTTGCAAAGCTGCAGCTCATGCTGTGACCTTTTCAATCCAATGGCTGTATATTAAGACAGTCTGCTTAAAAGGGGAAACTTTGCAGTAGCATGTTCAGACTGGCTAGCAGATTGGGGAAGCTAGTATTTAAAAATGAGCTGAGATAAAAAAGTTGAAGCTGTTTTTAAATGTTGCATGCAACTCAGAAAAGTAAATATTACGTTTGGTCAATATCATCAGATTTCCAAAAAGTATCAGTTCAACAGGTGTAAGTCTGCAGGAGATACTACATGTTTACTCCTATGTATATAACCTGGGATAGTTGCTTAGTTTGCTGACCTTCCATGCCTCAGGACTCAAGTTTGATGACCAGTGCTTGAGTATTTGCTAGCTTGGGTACATATCGTGTCTCAGGACTCTAATTGCCAGTTTGTTCCTGAGCTGATTGCTTTATTCTAAGACTGCCTTAGCCAAGCAGAGCTGTAACTGAACCAAGAAAGAAGGTCCTCGGTGTAAGGTGCAAGATGATAAAGCTGATGATTTTTGCAAGTAATTGATTTCTTTTGATTAAACTGTTTTTGCTGCAGCTTGATGTGCTGTCTCATTTTTCCATTTGTACTGTGGTTTACCTCCTAGCCTCAGAATCTAGAGAAGATCCTAAGACAGTAACTTTGACAAGAATTCCTTTAGCTGGAACTCGGGTAGGGATTCTCTAATCTCTCTCCGTTTTGAATTACAGCTTGCAGCTAACCACAAAACGTTATACTTTTTATGCCTTTAGCACAGTAATGTGAAAGATTTCCACAACTTTTCTCTTTTCTGGTTATCTAACTTTATAATTCACAGCATTTATTCTTTCCGTCAATTCAAATGGTTCTTGCCAGAATTTCTTGCTCTGTGGCAGGTAATAAGACTAATACCTGGTCCCCTGAGACAAATTTTCTATGTCAAGCAGTCTTATTATGAACTCATTACTGTGATTCTTCCATGTGCTCTTTCACTATGGGCAAAACCAGGTTTAATTTATCCTTTACACTGATATAGACTTCAATTGCACTTTTAAATGATATCTTCTCTTCTTGCCAGGTCTGTTGAGCAATATCTGACAAACCCCTTGGATGATTAATGGTCAAATGGGGAAGACTCAAGGGGAAGCTTGTAGGCACTTCTTTTTTGCAAAGCACAGGTGGGATTAAACATCTCCCACTTCTTACCATCTACCTCAGTTGCCTTCTTTAGCATGGATATAACATATTTCCATGAATGGTATGCTGGTGTTTTTAACTGTTCAACTTTAAAGTACTTGCAAGTAGTGCCTTGGTTAGTAAGCATCCTGTCAGGGGATATCCACACTGGAGAATAGCAGTACCAATCATCTGGCAATAACCTTAATATTAGCCTTGTGTAATGGTATTGCTTCAGGACATTTTGTAGCCTAGTCCATTATTGTTTGTATAGACTGAAATATGTTCAAACGGTACCACTATAATAGACAATTGAATCAGTGGACTCTTAAATCAAAGACTGTGTGCAGTTTTCTGGTATTCTTGACAAGATGTATGGAGGTTTTCTATTTCTTTCAAAATACATATCAAACAAACTATACCTAACACTCTTGCGTTAGCTTTGTCCATCCGAGGTGATCTCCAAACATGTGACTGTGGAATAACTTCATTACTAGTGCCCTATAAGATTTTAGCAAAAACTAGTGTACAATTTGTACTATGCCTCTACTTACTCTATATAAGAGATTAATTTTTATATCAAAATAGGAGTAAGAAATAAATGGAACATCTTGTTCTCTATTTTCCCCTACAGCCTCAGTTAAGTTCTACATTTTTCTACTTAAAGTATCATCTTCACAGTATGCTTTTTTTTCAACGTAATATGGCTTATCTGTAAGTCAATTAATAGCAGGCTCGCTTCGCTATTAACTTATCCCGTTTGTTGACCAGGTTAGTTCATAGGTTCATAGGTTCATACTAGGCTATCTGCCCTAGGGCATTTATACGCCTAGCCAGAGTATGTTTGGCTTTCGCCACCCATTTTAAATTAATTTTGCTATGCCCTTTTTCGAGGTTAGTATACTGTGCCTCTGTCTAATAGTGACACAGAAGTGATACCCGGGGTAAATCTACAATCTCCCATCCACTCATCAAGATTCCTCTTGAAGAGAGTCAATGAGGGACTCTGCCTAACCTGGACTGGGATTTTATTCCAGAGTGAAGGGAGCCTCTGGTTTATGAATCTGTCCCTCCAGCATGTCCTATTTATTTCAGTGCTGAGGTTCACGTCTCTCGACCGTGTAGCTCAATGGGATTTGGATTTTTTGAGGTGCAGCATGTCCCTTAATTCTGGGTTGGACATGGCATTATACGTCAGGCACATGTCACCTCTGAGCAGGCAGTATGCCACTGAGTAGAGCTGGAGTTTCTTTAACCAGGCAGCATATGGCATCTGTTTGAGCCCTTTGATCCTCTTGGTGAGGTACTTTTGGGGTCTTTCCAGTTGCTGCAGGTGTTTGGTAAGGTACATCCCAAAAGGGGTATTGTACTTGATTATGGGCCTAATGAGGGATGAATAAAGAGGCACGATGACCTCCCCTAATCTAGATGTGAATCCCTTCATTATTAGGTGGGCTATATAAAATGTTTTTCTAACCACTTTGGCCACGTGGTTGTCAAATGAGAGATTGCCATCAACTTGGGTCCCCAGGTCCCTAATTACTTCTTCTGTACTTAATGGATTACCACCTATATGGTAATTTGTGGGCACTTTGTTTTTGCCAAAGGGGATGACTATACACTTTTTGGCATTTAGCTTGAGGCCATGGCTCTGGCACCAGTTGTCTGTTTCTATGAGGCCCTTTTGGAGGATGCTTGTGTCGGCTGGAGAGTCGATTATGGTGCCCAGTTTGCAGTCATCTGCAAACTTGGTCAGCCACAGTCCTTCTGTGTTGGCCTGTACCTCCGAGAAATATATACCAAACAAGAGAGGTCCCAGGACTGAGCTTTGTGGGACGCCACTTGTAAGTGGTTTGTAGTCTGACATGGCTCCAGCAATTCTAACCATGTGGGTTCTGTCCTTGAGCCAGTTTGCAACCCATCTAGTGACATAGGGGTTTATATTTAAGCTGGTGATCTTATCTATAATGCCCAAGTGGGGTATTGTATCGAAGGCTTTTGTGAGGTCCAGGTAGGCTGTGTAGACCACCTTCCCTTCGTCAATGGCCTTGGTGACTGTTTCAAAGAAGCCGACCAGGTTTAAGAGGCAGGATCTGCCCTTAACAAAGACGAACTGCATAGGATCCAGTGTCTGTAGGTCCCCAATATCTTTATTTATGAGGTCCATGATGATCCTTTCCATAGCTTTGCAGACCAAGCTAGTCAGGCTTATGGGGCGATAGTTTCCAGGGTCTGTTGAGGCACCACCTTTGTGGAGAGGAACCACTGTTGCTGTACGCCACTCTTTGGGTACATATCCTGTAGTAAGGCTGAGATTGAACAGTAGTTTTATGTTTGGGTTTAGCTCTTCTTGGAGTTCATGTAGGACACAGCCCGGGACACTGTCTGGTCCCATTGATGCAGTGTTTTTTGCTTTGGAGAGGGCAGCTCTTACCTGACCATTTGAGATGTCAGGGGGGCAGCACTCTGCTGGGATAGATATTTGCCCTTTTGGTGGGGGGGAGTTTGCACTGAACCTGTCAGCTAGGATGTTGGCAATGTCTGTGGGTTCGGTGTATTTTTGTCATTTTGGACTAATTCTGAGCATATCTGGGAATTCCCACCCAGGTTCCTAACATAACTAAAGAAAGCCTTGTGATTATCCTTAGTGTCCTGTGCAATTTCTCTCAAAGCTGGCCTTAGACGATTTTATGAGTGCCCTTAGTTTTTGCTAATACTGATCAGAGATGCCTTCCCTTTTTGGGATTTTGCTCTATCATGTAGTAGCTTCCTCCTTCTATTGTATAGTTTGTTTATGGCTGGGGTCCACCAGACAGGACATCTGCCTATGGAAGATTGGGTCTTGGTTTTATTTGGGATTGCATGATCCATGCATTCCTGAAGGTGTTCATAGAATGCATTTATAAAAGATTCTGTAGTCTGGGCCATATTTTCCACAGGCCCGGGGCTTTGAAGGATCCCACCTCAGTTTTGAGGAGTGTGAAATTTGCTTTAGAAATTTTTCACTGTGGTTTTCTGGGCAGGGGTGGGGTCGGGATGTGAATATTCAGTGAGATCAGTTTATGGTCTGATCTTACCAGTGAGGGATACACTTCTGGTCTGGAGCATAGAGTCCCCATGTTGGTGATGATCAGGTCCAGTATGTTTTCCCCTCTTGTAGGAGTGGTAACAAGTTGTTCCATAGCATGTGAGTTTATGAATTCTAGGAACCTTTGGGCTAGGGTGTTGGAGCTAGAGTATTGCTCCCAGTCTATGTTTGGGTAGTTGAAGTCGCCCAATATAATGGTGTTTGGAGAGACCTTCATATTTTCCAGTGTTCTCAGGAAGGCTGAGTGGGGTTCCTGGGTTTGGGAGGGTGGTCTGTAGCAGGCTATAAACTGAAAGGCAGTTTTACCCACTGTTAGTTGCACATGGATAGTCTCTGATGCTTCGTGCTTTGCCACCAACCTGGAGGTGTGGGTATCTTTGATGAATATCGATACTCCCCCTCCTTTTGTGGTTCGGTCCAGGTTTTGGGGCAGAAAAGCATGGTATGAGGTATAACCTGGTAGTGCTGGGGTGCTCTCAGGAGCCCTGAACCAGGTTTCTGTTACTGCACAGATATCGATGTTCTCCATGCTAAGGAGAGTTTCGAGTGTGTGCATCTTGAGGTTTAGACTTCTGGCGTTGAGTAGCATTACTCTTAGTTTCTTATCCCTTGTGATACCTATGGAGGTGGGTTTGTCTTTTGAGCCTTGCCTAGTCTCACTAAGCTAGTGGTCTCTTTTCAGGGAGACTCAAGGTTGTTTTCCTACTGAGGAAGGGAGATTTAGTCAGGGCATTGGGGAAATTCTCCTGCTCCAAATCTTGTCACATTCCATATGGTGAGCTTTGTTTATAGCATGCACCTTCTTCTATGGCTTCCCATACAATGGATAGTTCTGGACAAAATGTTCCTTTTGCTTTAACCTTTCACCTATTTAAGCAAACCTCTTGTGGGTTCTCTTTTTTCTTTAACCTTCTCTTCCTCTAGAATAAGAAATATGTTTGAAACTCTGCATGTGCAAGCCTCTCTCCCTTTTAGCACTTACTGTCATTTGTTTGCTCTGACAGTCCTCATTTGAATTACCTTCCTCCATTGATGGCCTCTTTGTTTATGTGTTAACAGTTTTTTGTCTTTGTGCAGACACCTGTTTTCTATCAGTTCACCACTGGTTCCTCCACTGACATCTCTTTCAGTGTTAGTTTTCTGTTTTTCCATCTCAGGGCCATGTTTCTGCTAGTATACAGAATAATTTTTATTGCCTAACCATGATGAGATTCTATCCCCTTTTATACATTTTCTAAGTCCCTTCTTATGGTTTTGGTACTGGATCTTTTTAAGAGTGTTGCTCTTGACTTCCTATATATTTGTATCCTGAATGGGCATACTAAGCTGTTTATCTTTTTCATATTAGGTGTATCAGGCTGTCACTCTGTATAATTAGGTGTATCTTCCACTCACTGAATCTACAATATCTTAAAATGGGGGAATTCTCATTCAAGTATAGTGCCATGAGCCAAGTCACCTACAGTATGCAAATGTTTGCCTATAACTACTTGAATTTCTATATGTGTGAGGGGATATTCCTTTCTGTCACTGTGAATACATATCACTTCCATCTTTTGAGTGTCACTAATTTTATGCTTACACGCCATGGGACCTTTGGCAATGGTTCTCATGCCTGCAGAGTCTAGCAGAGCTTAATCTTCTTTCACTAATTTTATGCTTACACACCATGGGACCTTTGGCAATGGTACTCATGCTTGCAGAGTCTAGCAAAGCTTAATCTTCTTTCACCTTCCAAAAACAGAATTAACTTTACTATGTTGGATGTAAGGAAATAATATTGATTCATTTATTCTAGCTGCAGTCTTATCACATTTTATAGGAACAGTTTTATTTGTAACATGCATATCAGTTTCCACATTTGTATTAACAAGATTATTTTCAATAGTATTGGATGGAATCTGATCATATGATCTCTTTCTCCAGATCTGAAACAAGTTAACACATTACCTGATACTTTTTGTTTCACATAAGCTTGCACATTTCTGATTGCAACTTTAAGCTCAGACACAAAAAAATTAGTTTTAAACAATGTGTCATTAACTAATAAACATTCTAGTAAAGTTGCTAACTTTTCAGAGCTTTTGGGATCACTTTGAAATACCTGCTTTCTCATTTTACTAAGTAATGATCTTTATAAATCTGTCCACTGTTAGACTTTCTAAAACTTCTATTTTACTTTCAGATCAAATTCTAGCAACTGCTTTACAATGTGTTTTCATGCATCTGTGCTCTTACTAGCTGGTCAGCATTAAAAATTATTTTATAAATGTTGTAGCTTGCACTTCAGAAGTTATCTTAGCTCCAGATAATAGTTCCCTTTAAGGTTTTCATAATCAGTGTAATCAGTCCCTTCCATGTTGATGTAAGTATTTAATGCTTTACCCATCATCCTCAAGTAAAGTCCATTTTGATTTGTACCAGTTTTCTTGCCACCACCATTCCAGGTGCCATTGCCTACTTTGGACTCTGGTGGATGGCTACATTCAGTGCTACCTCCTTATCTGATCACTCTGTCATTACTACACAAAGCCCTTGTTAACCTGCCATGCCTTAATCTTACATGGGCCATGTACACTGACATAAACAAGCATGCATTTAATAGGCTTATGGGTGACGCTTCATGGGTGTCATTTTTCATATTGTTGTATTACCACTGGGGTTTGGTGTCTTATGTGTATACTCATTTTGGAATTCTGTAGCAAGGTATTTTTTAGCAATTTCTCCCCATTGCAATGCAGGGCATTAAGTTCCTCCAGGCTCAGCAGTATACATAAAGGGGGTTGTTCAGCTAAGCTTCATTGCCTATTACAGTCATTCTGTTTGCCACTTATGGGCTGTGTCTATGTCCTACCCATGTAGATCTGGTGATGTGACATGCCATTTTGAATTTTGTGCTGCTCTTACATGTGTGGTACATTTGTGGCAGGCTTCCCCGCTCATATTGGTTTGCCATTTCATATATAACATCATTTTACCCTTACAGAAGATATACTGCCACCCAGTGTACCATATTATACTTACTTTTGCATTTGATTTTCTCTGCAACTTTGTCTTTTTTCTCCTTTGTTATTTTCTTTCCATCCATTATGTTCATATTTTATGCAGTGTGCACTCCAGCACTGGATGTGATATGGAGAGGCCACCACACTGAGCATTTGCCTTGCCATCACCTGTTGGGCCCCAGCAGTCTCCAGACCTACCTCTCTGCAGGATGATGTAGGTCATCCAGCTAGAGTGTGACTTGGAGTGTTCTTTTGTGCATTCTAGTGATCTGTCTCCAGTCAGAGCTATAGGCACTATGCCAGCAGGTGTTACTGGGGGTTCCAGCATGTCACCTGATAGGAAGTGGAAGGACTAGTGATGACCTTAGTGGACTGGCAGCTAGTCACATGAAATGGGAACCTGAAACATGCCTTTGTGTGTTTGGTAAAGTTACACTGTGCCTGTCTCAAATCAATGGGTCAACAGAGAACTGGACAAGGCCATGAGGGTAGTCATGGAGGTGACTGACCCCAGGATGGGTGCAGCACTGTCATATTGCACAGTGCTGTACCCATCCTGAGGCAGCACTGTGCAATATGAGAGTCAGATGGCACCCTTCCCCATCCCCCATCATGGTATGCCCGGTCCTTGAATGTTACTTTTCACCCATGTTTGTAGTGCAGCCTTCATCATCACCAGTTGACCTCCCTATGTCTATCTCAGAATCTTCTCTGTGTTCTCCATATTTGTGTCAGCACCTCTCCTGTTAGAGTTTCCCTTGTCTGGCCCTCCTGTCATCCCTATACCATATTTCCTACCCATATCTTTCCCATATTGCCTTTCCTCATCCTTCTTGAAAAATAATAAAATGGTTACCTGTCACACAAAAAAGTTACCTTCGCCACCCCATCCCAATACCTCTTTTCCCTTCCCCTTGCCCTTCTGTGTGTTTTGATACTTGCCCTTCCCCTTTATGCCTGTCCTATGATCCCATTTCCTTTCCATTCATAAATATAAAGACAATAGGGGCTTTACTGTGTAGCCCAGCAGCACATTGTGTGTGTGTGTGTGTGTGTGTGTGTGTGTGTGTGTGTGTGTGTGTGTGTGTGTGTGTGTGTGTGTGTGTGTGTGTGTGTGTGTGTGTGTGTGTGTGTGTATGTGTGTCTCTGTGAAAGTGTGCATTTGTTTTTAAGAATACAAAATGAATGCTACTGTAATAATGAGATCCTGTAATGCACTGTAATGCTGCCCTAGTCCTTATATGACCTGTTGTCTGTTTCCTTCTGAGTTGTCTACTTATTAGGACCCTATCATTCAACATCACTCCTACTGCATAGTTAGTGTTGGGACAGTGTGCTACTTTATTGTCACTATTTAGCCCTTATGTACTCACATTAGTGATCGTTTCTGAAACCTGGCCAAGGTCTTGTTCTATTGAAGGTTTAAAAATATAAATGTTCCTGTCTTATAATATTGTCTGCATGCATATTTTTCTTTTCCTTAATGAAGAAATTTCCTTCAGTAATACTTTACTGAGCATCCATGTGAGTCAGTTTAGTATGCTGGATATAAGTGCAGACTGAGGAATGAATTGCGTCCTTTTCAGTTCAGTACAGTTACTGCTTACTGTTCATTTGAGTCATATTTCTAATTACAAAAAAGTCAAAGATTAGTCATTTCTTTTGAAAAATCATCATCATTTGCAGTCTGTCTTCATAACATGCAAACAGTGAAGTAAGTTTACCTGGACATGGTACTACTAAAAAAGACTTTTCAAAGAAACACTTAATGACACATAACAAAAGAATAGTATATGCAAATGATTGTGATTTCATCTATGACTAAGACTTGAACACAGAGGACTCTAAGAAGTGGTTGCAAAACAAACACTGCAAAGAACAATGACTGCCTTAGCATAGCTGCCAGTGCTCTTTCAGGGAAAACCTGGCTGCAGTCATTTTGCACAGATGTTCTTATTTAGCAATTTCTTTCTTTACAAAGTCCATTCATAAAGCACTGAGTACACAATTTTAGTGATCTCCCTGGGCAGAAATTCAAACATGGAACAATGATAGGTCATAAAGAACAGGGAAATACTCAGCTCAGCCTCGTTATTTCAAGTTGTACAAATTACATTGTGAGTACAGTTTGTATTCTGCAATCCTTAGTACAGCTCATGTAGACTTATTTCTTCTTGGTGTAGTTTGCTGATATAACCCTACTTAACTGCAGTGTACCAGAATGTCTCCCTCTCCATTAACCTGTAAGTAAGCAAAGATGCCTTGTAATGCTTGGCTGTATCCTCATAATCTTTCAGCCCAGTGTCTGTCTTTAGAAGGGAGGAGTAAACCCATACTTTTGAGAGTATTGAAAGAGGCACAGCAAAAACTGAACTAGACAAATATATTCCAGACAGCAATGTGGAATCTTGCACTTCTTTTTATAGGGCCTGAGAAACTGTAATCCTTCTCAAGGTCTTTGATGATTATTTCAGTTTTATAAAGAACGTAAATGTGCTGCCTGTAATAATCATTTTCTCTTGCAAGAAACTATCATTTTGTATATCTGAGCCATTTTTTATCTTTTTAGTTTGCTAAACAAGCTAAAATCCTATTTGTACATTCATGACATAATTAGAAGTATAACAAAACAGGTATACGAGTAAAATCACCACTAGTCACTGCAATATGACAAGCAGCACTACAACAAGGCTGATCTGTTGTGCTTTTCATGAAGAAAAAAGAATTCTTATACATCAAACTGAGAGGATTTTATTTTGGATATCTCTGCTATTGCTTCAGCATTCATGATACTGGAATATCAGAACTATTTTGTTAGGCATAACTAGAGCACCCAGCATAATTAGGTTATTCTGATTTTAATCCTTAAATAAAAAAAAAAAACATATCAGAACAATGCAATGGGCTGCAACTTCTAAAACTTACTTATGACTAATTTTCTATGAAAACTCTCAGCATCTAAATCTACAAATATGTATCTATATAAGTACTCTTCTTCTTCTTCTTCTTTCGGCTTTTCCCGGTTAGGGGTCGCCACAGCGGATCGCCTGTCCGCTCATGACTGGCAGTGGAGTTTTACGGTGTCGAGTTGCCAGCCTGGCACCCAACCTTCCACAGAAGGCACATCTTTATAAGTACTCTCACAACCTCAAATTAGGGTTCTTCACTCTCTTTTAGGCAGTGTTTCACTCTATAGCAGTTGTTCCATCTTGGCAGTATGCCATCTGAAATTCTTGATATCTGACAATACCCCAACTTGCTTGATTTTTCTTGATCCCTTGAAAACACCAGCATACACCAACCATCCTTACAGACTGAGTATAACCTCTACCATTACCCAATATTCATTGTTGTTGCATGGTGGTATCAGCATGCGCCTACAAACATAGCTATATAACTCCAAACAGACAAAAAAAAAAAAAAACAAACTGAAAACTTCAAAGACCAGCTGTTGAAGCAACCGTAACAGAAAACAGCTTTATTAAAACAAAGTTAAGCGCTTTCATTCCACTATTTTAGGAGCTTCATCAGAGCAATTAAAAGACATTGCTCAAGGGTTTAAATGCAATTCAAATCAATTAAAATCATATGACACAGCTCAATCAACCAATAAAAAATGAAGTAAATAAATAAATTATGCAAATTACTTTGACTTCATATTTATTCAACTTTAAAACTGGATTTAAAGATACAAACTCATTTAATTCTGGGAATGCTGTGGCATTAAGCAACAACTGTCACTTAAATTCACTAAAATTGAAATGTTCCTCAAAAATACATCCCTGTTGATCAAAAACAACTTGTTCCAGGACCATAAAATGAAATTTGTGTGCGTTAAACTCTTTAAGATCTTTATATCAAGCATTGGTACTATTATTCTTCCGAACATCTAATAAATATTCAAAATGTAATCCCGCAATTTCCTTTCAGTTTTACCAATGTAATATGTGAGGCAATAGCCACACTGTGCCAAATAAATCACATTCTTACTTAAACATGTGTAATGGCCTTTGCTCATATATCTCACCTCTCTTATAATACAATGGTCTGTTTGCAAACATTGGCTGCATTGGGAAGAAGGCCCACATTTACAGGTTCCATCTTTCATTAAAAATATACATTTCCCAAAGTTTTATTCCTTTCCAAATAATTCTTAAATGTTATGTTATATCTTTTGGTGGGGTATCCTCTAAAATATTCACACAATCTCTCATATGTGGTGAACGGAAATTTCTTTGAATTACACTTTATAATATATCTATTATCCAGAGAATATGATGTTATAAATACATTTTTATTATCAATTCCCTCTTTCACATTCTTATATTGGGCCAACAATGATGTATCACTATCAGCACCAGAAGTCCCTCCTAAAATAGAAGTATAACCACCTAATTCTCTTTTAGTTACAACTTCTGTGTAATATCATGCACAAATTCTATAGGGTAGCTCCTTATTATAAACATTTTCATCAATTTATCTACTATCTGATAAAATAAATCAAAATCAGAAACTATTCTAGCTAATCTGATGAGCTGGCACTTAACAATATATTTTTTTCTGAAAAACAGAGTGCCAACTACAGAAATGCAAATAAGAATTTGAAAAAGTAGATTTTCTAAAAAAATGTTTGATATAAACCTAAGCTTGGAAACATCCTTGGACAACTCTATGTCTAAAAATTTAATTTTCTTACTATCATAATTATAAGAAAATTTCAGAAAATGAACATTCCAATTAATGTTAATATTAATGTTAAGAACTCTTGAAACCTTTCAAGATCATCTCTCCAAAGAACAAAAATATCATCCAAAAACCTATTATATAATAGCCAAGCTTGACTAAATTCACCTTTAAAAATAAATTAATAACAAAAGTTAAAATAGGGAGAGTAGCAGATCAGTTTCTCAGCAATACACACTATCAAACCTTGGAAAAAAGGCGCCAACTGGAAGAATTCAAAAATTCCAGCAGTTTTTCACTTCACCGCAAAGCAAATCAAACAAATTCTTCATTTAGTTAACCAAGGCTTGTGTGTAGCTCAATTATATATCCAAATAAAGCAGCGATGGAACGGCAATAATGCAGTCCACAAATGCAATATAATAAAACTGTTATTGATTAGAACAAATAATCTGGCAAGCATTTTCACCCGTAGGCTTCATCAGGCCAATAAAACAGAAATTTCTAATTACTACCTTTATAGTTTTGGATCATGACATCACTTCCTTGAATACAATTGATAAAACATACGTTTCTAAATCCTAGAATATGGGTTAAAAACTTGGTATTATGTCAAAATGCATAATAAAGCATCATAAACAATTATGTTATTTAAAACATAATTTGCAAGCAAAAACATAGCCCGTACTATAACTATATAATTGAACAGTTTAAACAATAAATGCACAAATTGCATTTCTAAAGCATGAGATGTTGAAGGCAGTAATGCACATTATAATTGTGCAAATGTACAATCCTCGGGTCTTAAAATGTGATCTAACAAAGGACTCTACTTAAGCAATTTATAAAATAATTTATATAAATTAAGAATTCTTTATCTCTCACTATACTAAAAAACCTCTACTAATATATTCATATTTAATAAGATATACTCTATATATACATGCTCTATATTGTTTGAGTATATATTATGACCCATTCATAATGAAAATCAGTGCCATTATTTTAAAATTATTGTGTGGTAAATATGTACACTACACGAAGAACAAGACATAAGCTAATAACATATAATATAAGAATATATAAAAATAATATCCATGGCCAGTAATAAATTAAACATCAACCCATTTTTATCATCTAAAACCAGCTTATATTATATGTAACAATATGCAATATTAAAGATGTCCCACACTCATTGTATCCAAATAAATAAATATGTCATATATTCATAGTCTAAACGGAACATCTATGCTGCCGTTTATATCTCAAATGCAATTGCTGCTAAAAAACATAAAATGTACGAAGCAACAACAGTACAAACATATTATGAACATAAAAACAGTAAAATATATTCGAGCTAACCTAATATTAGGACCCAAAACTAGTATAGCTGCCATGTACGCCCACAAATATGCAGCTATAATTAGTATTAAATTGTAATAATGTTAAAGAGCTAAACGCAGTTGGCTCTATCATAAGATATATGAAAAGCCTCTATATAAAAAGCAAAATGACCTAAAATGCGATATACCTTAAATAACGCCATCGAATGTACAACTATAATTATGGAGATATTAATATTAAATTTATAAATGCAGTTTGCTCTGTCATATAATATAAGAAGCCTCTATATGAAACAAGAAAACCCTAGGATGTATGAAGGGTAAAAAGTAAAGAACATATAAAAAATATAAAACATATAAAAATATATATACATAAATATGTATATATATATATATATATATATATATATATATATATATATATATATATATATATATATATGTAGATCTAGATCTTAAGTCTTTTGTCTTTCAACATGGGTCGAATAGGTATCCTATCATTGAGGCCTGGATCTCGATCCGCCCTTAATCTTATAATCCATTTTGTTTCATTTTGTTCAGTCTGATTATGTACAGGGCCTCTTCTAATAGTAGGACGATTTACATGCATCACCAAAAATCTAAAGGTATGTTCTATGGAGGTACTCATAACATGTTTGGACAATGCATCTTTGTCTGACTTAATCCTAATATTGTATAGATGTTCTCTAATTCTTTCTTTAAGTCGTCTGTCTGTCTTGCCCACATAAAATGCTGGGCAAGACTGGCAGGCAGCAAGGTATATAACATGTGAAGTATTACAATCTGCATTAGGATGAAATCTAAAAAGTTGTTGTGTAAGTGGATGTACAAAACAAGCTGTTTGATCTATCATATGACAAAAGTTACATTTTTTACAAGGTCATGTTGTCTCACATTTTATACTTGTGTTCAGTTTAATATCAGCTCTATTGGAGTTACAAATCATCCTATATAAATTAAATTTGTTCTTATAAATAAACTTGGGTACTTTACCTACCACCTCTTGAATGGTAGGGTCCACTTGTAGGATGTCCCAATATTTCATATATGCATCTCTAATACCTTTAACATCCTGGGTATAATAGATGGGAATGCTCAAACCTTGATTATTAAAATTATTAGTACTGGATGTTGTAGTATTAGATTTGCTTTGATCAGCAAAGTAAGGAAAGGCTCTACCTTGCCTAAGGGTAGTCATATCTATTAACCCATCATCAATTTCATTCAATTTTTAGCTCCTCTCTAAAAACTGTTTTAAATTATTAATTTCTTGCTTGTATCCCTCCTCAATTGAATTTAACCTGGATATACGCATCGCTTGACCTTTAACAACATTTTTAAAAATGAACCCTGGATGCATACTGGTCCTGAGTAAAAAGGAATTTCTGTGACAAGATTTTTTATAAACTCCAGTATTAAGGAGACCATTTGATAATCTCTCAATATATACATCCAAATATGATACCATTTTTAGTGATGCTGTCATGGTAAATTTTAGGTACCCAGTCATTAAATTCATATGTTTCAAAAACTGACTTAGTTGTTCTTGGTCAGAGTTCCAAACCAAAAAAGGTCATCCACAAAGCGGACATAAAAGCCAACATTCTCCCTAAATGCATTCAATGTAAAAAGATGATTACTTTCCCAATCAGCCATAACTAGGTTGGCATAGCTATTGGCACAGGAAGTGCCCATAGCCACACCATCCCCTTGTTTATAAATCTGTTGGCTGAAAGTAAAAATATTATTATTCAAGACTATTCCCAATAGTCTACATATAATTTCTATTTGGGCCATAGTATACCTTTGTGTATGTATAAGGCACCTACGTGTGCAATCAATTCCTTCATTATTGGGAATGCTAGTGAAAAGGGACTGGACGTCCAACGTAACCAGCCAGTTTTCAGTATCAGCTTGTTCAATTCTTGAATAATCATATAATTTCAACAGAAATTGTTTGGTGTCTTTTAATATATGTGTGTAATCATCCACCACTGGTCTTAACTTAGATTCCAAATGCAGGGAGACGGGCTCAGTTATCCAACCCCTACCAGCTAAAATGACTTCACTACCTAAAATTTACCATGACAGCATCACTAAAAATGGTATCGTATTTGGGAAAATCTTGTCACAGAAATTCCTTTTTACACAGGACCAGTATGCATCCTGGGTTCATTTTTAAAAATGTTGTTAAAGGTCAAGCAATGCTTATATCCAGGTTAAATTCAATTGAGGAGGGATACAAGCAAGAAATTAATAATTTAAAACAACAGTTTTTAGAGAGGAGCTATAAACTGAATGAAATTGATGATGGGTTAATAGATATGACTACCCTTAGCCAAAGTAGAGCCTTTCCTTACTTTGCTGATCAAAGCAAATCTAATACTACAACATCCAGTACTAATAATTTTAATAATCAAGGTTCGAGCATTTCCATCTATTATACCCAGGATGTTAAAGGTATTAGAGATGCATATATGAAATATTGGGACATCCTACAAGTGGACCCTACCATTCAAGAGGTGGAAGGGAGAGTACCCAAGTTTATTTATAAGAACAAATTTAATTTATGTAGGATGCTTTGTAACTCCAATAGAGCTGATATTAAATTGAACACAAGTACAAAATGTGGGACAACACGACCTTGTAAAAAATGTAACTTTTGTCATATGATAGATCAAACAGCTTGTTTTGTACATCCACTTACACAACAACTTTTTAGATTTCATCCTAATGCAGATTGTAATACTTCACATGTTATATACCTTGCTACCTGCTGGTCTTGCCCAGCATTTTATGTGGACAAGACAGACAGACAACTTAAAAAAAGAATTAGAGAACATCTATACAATATTAGGATTAAGTCGGACAAAAATGCATTGTCCAAACATGTTATGAGTACCTCCATAGAACATACCTTTAGATTTTTGGTGATGCATGTAAATCGTCCTACAATTAGAAGAGGCCCTGTATGTAATCAGACTGAACAAAATGAAACAAAATGGATTATAAGATTAAGGGCAGATCAAGATCCAGGCCTCAATGATAGGATACCTATTCGACCTATGTTGAAAGACAGAAGACTTAAGATCTAGATCTACATATATATATATATATATATATATATATATATATACATATTTATGTATATATATTTTTATATTTTTTATATTTTTTATATGTTCTTTACTTTTACCCTTCATACATCCTAGGGTTTTTTTGTTTTATATAGAGGCTTCTTATATTATATGACAGAGCAAACTGCATTTAGCATTTTAACATAATTATAAATTTAATATTAATATCTCCATAATTACAGTTGTACATTCAATGGCGTTATTTAAGGTATATCGCATTTTAGGTCATTTTGCTTCTTATATAGAGGCTTTTCATATATCTTATGATAGAGCCAACTGCGTTTAGCTCTTTAACATTATTACAATTTAATACTAATTATAGCTGCATATTTGTTGGCGTACATGGCAGCTATACTAATTTTGGGTCCTCATATTAGGTTAGTTCGAATATATTTTACTGTTTTTATGTTCATAATATGTTTGTACTGTTGTTGCTTCGTACATTTTATGTTTTTAGCAGCAATTGCATTTGAGATATAAACGGCAGCATAGACGTTGTTCTGTTTAGACTATGAATATATGACATATTTATTTATTAGGATAAAATGAGTGTGAGACATCTTTAATATTGCATATTTTTACATATAATATAAGCTGGTTTTAGATGATAAAAATGGGTTGATGTTTAATTTATAACTGGCCATGGATATTATTTTTATATATCCTTATATTATATGTTATTAGCTTATATCTTGTTCTTCGTGTAGTGTACATATTTACCACACAATAATTTTAAAATAATGGTACTGATTTTTATTATGAATGGGTCATAATATATACTCAAACAATATAGAGTATATCTAATTAAATATGAATATATTAGTAGAGGTTTTTTAGTATAGTGAGAGATAAAGAATTCTTAATTTATATAAATTATTTAATAAATTGCTAAAGTAGAGTCCTTTGTTAGATCACATTTTAAGACCTGAGGGTTGTACATTTGCACAATTATAATGTGCATTACTGCCTTCAACATCCCATGCTTTAGAAATGCAATTTGTGCATTTATTGTTTAAACTGTTCAATTATATAGTTATAGTACGGGCTATGTTTTTGCTTGCAAATTATGTTTTAAATTGTTTGTGATGCTTTATTATGCATTTTGACATAATACCAAGTTTTTAACCTATATTCTAGGATTTAGAAACGTATGTTTTATCAATTGTATTCAAGGAAGTGATGTCATGATCCAAAACTATAAAGGTAGTAATTAGAAATTTCTGTTTTATTGGCCTGATGAAGCCTATGGGTGAAAGCACTTGCCAGATTATTTGTTCTAATAAATAACAGTTTTAATATATTGCATTCGTGGACTGCATTATTGCCGTTACATCGCTGCTTTATTTGGATATATAATTGAGCTACACACGAGTCTTGGTTAACTAAACGAAGAATTTGTTTGATTAGCTTTGCGGTGAAGTGAAAAACTGCCGGAATTTTTGAATTCTTCCAGTTGGTGCCTTTTTTCCAAGGTTTGATAGTGTGTATCACCGAGAAACTGATCTGCTACTCTCCCTATTTTAACTTTTGTTATTAACTATTCTGTATTCACGGGAGAGTTTTCTAAGCGGACATCATTCTTATTTTAAAAATAAATTGTTCTTCCCATTCAGACATTACTAGATTGACAAACATGGGGGGCACATCCTGATCCCATGACCACACCATTTTTTTGTCCAAAAAACTGCCCTTCAAAAAATAAATAATTTTTTTAAAACAAGCTCCATTAATGCTACTAATAAATTAACTTTCTCAAATGTCAGAGTGCTTAATAAGCTGATTCTCAAACCAAATTAATCCGATATCAAAAAGAATAACACTAAAAAGATTATTCACATCAACAGTAACATAAATCACATCTGGATCAAAAAACACTTCTCTAATTAAAGATAATAAGTGCCATGAATCTTTACATATCTGTGTTAAATTAGATATGAACTTATAAGTGTAGAATCTATATGTTCGGCTATAAAAAATGTCTTAGACCTTCTTGCATTGACTATAGATCTAAGGGGTGGATTTGGAATATTCTTATGAATCTTTTGGAGAACAAAGATATTTGCCACCATAGATATGTCATTGCACATAAATTCAAATTCATCTATACTAATTTTTCCTTCTGTGAGCATCTCCTGTAAAAAATTATCAATTTTGGCATAAGCTACATAACTTCATTGCTGGACACACTTTCATAAGTATAATCCATAAACAAAGAATTCATCTGGTTTATATAACTTTCTTTATCCATAACCACCAACCCACCTCCTTTTTCTGGTTTTAGAACTCAAATAGTTTTATCAGTACTAATTTCTTTAACATACCTTTTCTCTCTAGTGGACATATTTAAACCTTTCAACTGACAATGAGCATTAAGAATATTATGAATATCTATTTCACAGGCCCTTTCAAATGTCTGCAAATTATAATTAGTGGATGGGTTAAAGGTACTCAGTCAAAATAAGGTATTAGAATTTACATTACCTTGCTTCCCATTAAACCATAAAAACAAATTTGACTTGCACACAAACATCTTTAAATCTATTACTTTGTTAATGATATTCACCTGTTTTGAAGAAACAAAAAACGCACCTTTTGAAAAATGTTCTCATGGTCAACAGTAAGTTCCTTGGATGAATAATTATAAATCTTGAAGTCACCTTATATTAGTTCTTCCACCAATATGTCCATGTGGAGCCCTTCAGCCTTGCACCCTGCTGAATGTATTGATCCATAGTTTGCTGATTCCTCCACTGAGAATTTTTCTGTTGATTGTGTTGAATATGCTCTGATCTCTATATTTTGCCATATTCTAAAGGGGTGTCGCATTCTACTTACGTAGTATTATAACCAGATGTCTCTTCAGCTCCACCCTCTCTATCCTGATTGAGTAGATCTTTAAGAAAACCATGGAAACCAAGGGGGAAGAGATATACTTTCCCTTTACTATCATCTTGAGTGTCTCTCAGTTACTTCGCAATTTTATGAAACAGAAATTGATGGCAAGTACTGTTTACATGACTAAAACTATTTCTATAATTTGTCTTATAATGGGCAAAATTTAAATCATCACAAATCACTTTGTTTAAAAGATCCATATGATGAGACAGCTTTTCAATTTCTAAATTATTATATTTAACCATCACTTTTGTAACTTTGCATCCTGCCGTATCAAAGGCAACATGCAGTTCACATAACATATCAGGATTATGTGCCGCCCATTCAGGTAACACCACATTCTAAGTCTCTTAGGTACTTGTTGAACATCAATGTTCTTATTCAGAAAACAGTATGTACATCAAGAAACTTTGATCTGTTTGGAAAAAGAAGCATCTGAGGAAGTGCAAAAATGTAAACACCAAAACCTAGTCATTTTTGAAAAGTATAAAAAAGAAATATGGACATGGGAAAGAAAGAGGGATTTGATATGGTACAATATTTACGCAAAGGAGAAAGCCAAGTTAACTTATATAGAGAAAGCAGTTACAAAGATATTCGAAGAGAAATACAGGTAAAGGCATCCAGATATGGAAAATTTCACAATAAAAAAATTAATATCACAAAGATGGAATGTGGAAAAGAAGATTAGAAAAGTAGAAGTTAAAAAAATAGAAGTTGAAGTTATGGAGTGTCTGTGGAGTGAAGGATTTAATGTTGAAAGTCTAACACAGACGGCATCAAAGCATGATGAACTGAGTCCCCAAAGTAAGGAGAAGCAGGAAGATCAGGAGACATCTGAAAAAGAAATATGGACATGGGAAAGAAAAAGAGATTTAATATGCTGCAATATTTACTCCAAGGAGAAAGCAAAACTAACCAATACAAAAAGAGCAGCACCAAAGATATTTGGAGAGAAATACAGGCAAAGGAATCTGGATATGGAAAACTTTACAATACAAAAAATAAGAAGACAAAGAGGAAAAGCAGAAAAGGAGATCAGTAATGGAGAATTTAAAGAAATAGAAATTGAGGTTATGGAGCACCTGCAAACTGAAGGAGTCAGGATAGAGAAATGGATATCCAAATTAAGGGGAAAACAGTGGAACAGGAAGCAATTGGTCAGGTGCCATATCAAAATATTTTGGAGCCTTCCACAGAAAACCAGTATAAATGTTCACTTAAAGCTAGACAGCAAGGGAAGGAACAGGAGACTGTAGAAACTCTGATGCAATCAATGTTGAGAAGTGAATGGCCAGTGAGTTCACATATGACAAAGCAATGGATGGCACAGCATGAAGTTGGAAGATAAGGTGCCACAAGAAGATGCTATAGAACTTTCTATAGAAGGCCCGCAGGAAGTGGAAAACAAATGATGTGCCCTCAGTCTGGAAGAAAATGAACTAAGGGAAAAGTTGCTTGATTTAATGGACATAGATAGATATATTAAAATCAATGAAAGAAATAGACTGCAGAAGGTCAATAAAACCACAAAAGTCAGAAGTCTGATAAAACGGCGCAGTGGTGCAGCGGTAGCATTGTCGCCTCACAGCAAGAGGTTTTCTGGTTCGATTCTCGGCTGGGGTGCCTTCTGTGTGGAGTCTGCATGTCCTCCCTGCGTTCATGTGGGTTTCCTCCGGGTGCTCCGGTTTCCTCCCACATTACAAAGACATGCATCTGGAGCCTTTCTCCCCGGGCCTCCGCTGAAAATTGGCTTCATTCCAAGTCGGACTTTCCCGGTTAACAAAAGTTAAATAAAATAAAAAATAAAAAAATAAAAACAAATGAACACAGTAATTAGGACTGTCCATAGAGAACCATGTGACATAACAGAAGTAAACAGGATATATTACTGTGCAGCTAAATTAATAACTGATAAAATTCTACCACAAGAGCACAGGGTAGTGAGGCAAAGGAAGAGGAGAAATCAAATACCATCATGGAAGTATCGAATAGAGAAAAATATAAAGCAATTAAGACAATAAGTGTCACTGTTAGAAGACTATAGAAAAGGGAATAGATCAACAAAAATACTAAGAAAGACAGATGTGATAAAAGCAGTGTGCAGTATTAGAACAGACCAGGATCTATCATGCACTATCACAAATAATAAATTAAAAATTTCAGCACAGGCGGAAAAACTTAGAAGATACCCAGATAAATATAAAGGAAAAGTACAAAATAGGCAATTTAGTGATGACCCAAAAAAGTTTTATAGAGAATTGGGAAACAAGGTAAAAGGAATTGAAAGACTGTCAAAAAAAAGAAGAAATAGATGCATTTTGGGGAAGTATCTATGAAGATCCTATGGAACACAACAACGATGCTGAATTGTCAAACTCAACACCTGTTACATTCAAATTGCAAAATTTGCTACCGGTGCCCCCTACCGAGCTCACTACTGCCATTCCCTAAAACAACTTGGCTGGCTTGAATTTCCTAATCTCCTAAATTATCATCAACGTTCCTTTACCCATAATCTCCTACTACTTCCAGACAAAACTCCAGCTCTGGTCAATTTATTAGAACTACAAGCTAAAACTAAACAATTTCACTCTAGCTACAAAAAAAATTAATCAAGGTCACCAAGACCAACAACACAGCAGGGGACTCCCTCTTCTCTAATTACATAGGCAAAATTTGAAACACCCTACCTACTGCTATTCCCCCAACAGGGTCAAAGATTACATTTAAAAGACTCTTGAATGAACACCTAAAGCACACATGGATATGCACATGTTCCCCACCTGGCTGACCTCCCCCTCTCCCACCCTCTCCCCTTACTCTTGCCCTCTGACTTCAGCTTTATCATCAAAAAATGCAACTTCTCTAGCTTTCTTCTAGTTCCAGCTCTAATTCTAACCCCTTAGTCAATACCCATATGTCACTGCTTGGACACTGTTATCTATCCACTACACTTTTCTCTTTACACCTCTACTGTTACTCTGTACTTAAGCTACTTACTCTTCCTGCTTTTCTTACTTAACCTGTTATCCAGTTTCCCATCTCTGTCTCTTCTCCTGCTGCTATACTCACTACTATGTCTAATCTTTGCTCTCTTTGTTGCTATACTCCCGACTGTGGCTAACTTGCTCACAACTCAACTGTATAAAGCATAAAATGCAACCCCTACTAACAGTGTTCACCATTATGTAATGCTTCAACCTAAAACTGTAAAAGATGTATTCAGTCTATGTAAATATGTTAAATCTTAAGCTTCAATCCTATGTTACTAGTCAATGCTAAGTTTGGTACTATGTAAATTTGAATGGTTCTGTATACACCTTATATTTTGCTTAAAATTTAACTGTGGAGCTTTTCTCCCCAGGCATCCCCTGAAAATGGATATGCATCCAGTTGGACTTTCCTGGTCAACAAATGTAAAATAAATAAAATAAAATAAAATAAATGGATAAAAGAAGTAAAAGAAAGAATAAGAAGTTTAAAGGTACAGGATATGAAATGAGATGAAGTAACAGCCAGAGTGATTGAAACAAAGTTAAGAAAAGCCTCTAGCTGAAAAACCCCAGGCCCAGATGCAGTGCCTAACTTTTGGTTAAAAGTATTAACATCTTTGCATGAAGACCTAGCCATGAGTAAGAACTATTTATACGCATACCCCGAACAGACACCAATCTGGCGAACAACAGGTAAAACAATGCTCCTACTTAAGAGTGAACCTGCAAGCTACCTCAAAAATTATAAAACGATAACCTGCCTTCCGATGACGTATAAACTATACATGGGAATTGATGCTGACAGAGTTTATAGTCATTTAGAAGAAAACTCAATTTTGACATTAGAACAAAAGGGCAATAAAAGAAAGTCATATGGAACAACGGATCATTTGTTGTTAAATAAAGTCAAAGTGGAGAGCTGTAAAAAGGGGAAGAATCTAAGTATGGCATGGATTGGCTACAAAAAAAGCATTTGATAGTAGCCCACATTCATGGATAAAAGAGTGCTCAAAAATGTACAATATACATCCTACACTGATCGACTATGTTACAGTGACCATGAAACAATGGCAGACCACTTTGCAATTAAATCATGATAAAGGACAAATTATTTTCCCAGGGATAAAAATTCAAAGGGGGATATTCCAGGGTGACTCTGTCACCATTGCCATTCTGCCTCGCCCTTAACCTATTAAGCTGTTTACTTTACTGCTTAGGCCTTGGCTACAATTTGGCTCCTAGAAAACAACAAAATATAAAGACTTCTCATCTTCTATTTGTCAATTATTTAAAACTGTATAGCTAATCAGATAAGGAACTGAAAGCACAGCTGCAGACTGTCAAAACTTTTTCAGATGATATTAGAATGTCATTTGGCCTTGATAAATGTGCAAAAGCAACCTTTAAAGCAAGAAAACTGCAGCACCAGGAAAACATCAGTTTGGGACAAGAATGTGATGTGAAAGAACTTGAGCAAGAAGGAGTGTATAAATACTTGGAATTGATGAAGGATCAGCAATAAAACACAAACAAATGTGAGTAAAACTTAGTAAGGAATATTTTAGAAGACTTAAATTAATCCTAAATAAAGCATTGACATCTAGGAACAAAATCCAAGCAATAAACCAATTTGCTCTTCCTCTCCTAACTTAGAGTTTTGAAGTGATTGACTGGACCCAAAATGTGTTGGATAGATTAGATATTAAAACAAGAAGGATGCTTCATGCTCATCAAATGATCTATAAAAATTGGTGCATACCAAGATTATATATTTCCCATTCCGATGGAGGGATGGACCTCCTTGAAATTGTTTACATGTACAGTTCTTCAGTCATGGGACTCCACACATATCTGCTGACCTCACAAGACCCAAATGTAGTGAAAGTTTTGAAACATGAGGAGAATAAATCCAAGCTGACTTCCCTGCTTAATCTAGCAGAAGCATATCAACATCAAGCAGGAATGGAAATCAAACCAGAAGTAGATAAAAATCAGGCAGCAAATAAATGTGCCAAAAAACAAAAGAAAGAATATAAGGTGAAGGATCAGATGAAAAGGCAAGAAATGTAGAAAATGCATAAATATAGTTGCAATTATAGAGAACTTCTGGAAGAGCCTCATGTTGATCAGGAACGAATGCAGGAATGGTTAAGGAGAGGTGAATTCAAACCAAGATATGAAAGATTAATATTGGTGGCTCATGATAGTGGGCTGCGTACATGCTGGTTTACAAAGTCCATTGAACATGTGGGAGAAACAGACAAATGTAGGTTTTGTAAAACAGAACTAGAAATAGTCGCACACCTCATTGCTGGTTGTGACATACTAATGGCAGAAGGACTGTATAATGAAAGGCACAATACTGTGGTGAGACTGTTGCACTGGGAATTGTGCAAACATTATGGTTCTGAAGTGGCTGAAAAGCAGTGGAAACATGAGCCACAAAGTATCATAGAAAATGATGAAGCCTACATCGCATGGGATCATCCATTGCCAACAATTCAAAAGATAGATGCCAGAAAACCAGATATAGTGCTCCAAGAAAAGAAGACAAGAGCAGCATTGATCACTGAAATCACCACACCCACTGACTACAGTGTCCTGTGCACAGAGAGACATAAAGTTATAAAATATCAGGATCTGCAAGCAGAAATGAGAGCAATCTGGAAGAAAGATACCCAGATAGTTCCAGTAGTAATAGGAGCAATGGGTCTTATAAAAAAGAGTCTAAAATCATATTTAGATATGCTACCAAGGTTCCCCTTCACAAGATCGAATGGATGGAAGCTCGAAATTCATAATCTCGAGACCAGAATCTCAGACTTCCATTCACTCAAAATTGTGAATGGGAGTCTTAGGTTTAAAAAATAAAAAGTTAACTTACCTTATTGCAGGGGGCCAGGTCCCCCTGTACCCTAGCAGTTTAAATGTGAATGTTCCATGACAGCACTATAGTGGAGGAATGGAAAATCTTCCATTTTGCGCTTACACGTATAGCACGGAATGGGACATTTCCCTTTCCTTCACTATAGTGCGATCTCAGAGTAGGTATATTTAAGTAGGGGTGTGTGGGAGGTGCAGGCCTGCGATAACATTTGAAAGGTGTTAATTTTTTTTTTGTCCCTTTCATATGTTCAAGTTTCTCTAACTTTGAGATTCTGGTTGCAAGTTTATGACTTTCGAGTTTAGAGAAATTCGATCATATGAAGGGGAACCGCTACCAATATATGTAAGTCAGTACGAATTGCAGAAGGTGTCATTACTGGGCACATTGCGGGTACTGCAAAGAGCACTTTTGGCTGACATCAAAGAGTGAAACAATACTAATTTCATAAACTTTAATCGTACTTTGACTTAGAAATGGGGTCCATTCCCATCATAGTATTAGAAACCCAAAACAGTTGGAGAAATTAAAAAATAGCTATGCTCAAGTTGTAACTTTTCAAACGTAGTAAGAATCTTCTCAAAGGAAAGCAACAATTCTGTCATTCTATGAGGGATTGCAAAATTATTAATATCACTAGAATGATTAATGTCAATATTAAAATCAAAATGATTAAATTTTCATTGTGAAAAGTCAAAACCTTGTGAAACATGATTCAAATTCTGTCTTTGGTCCTGCCCCAACATTCTGGATGGCTGAGTGAGCGGTAATCCAAGACTTTCCCATGACAAACTTAAAACGTGACTGCGATGTTCCTAATGGTTTTTGTTGATGAATTTCCTGACTTACTTGCTGTAATAATAATGTCAGGTCTCCCACGGATGAAAACAATTCTGAATGTGCAATAGCTGAATCCATAACGCCACTACCACCAGAGTATGACAAAACAAACAAGTCAAAGTAATCTGAATAATTTTATTTATTTAATTTATTTATGGGTTGATTGAGCTGTGTCATGTGATTTTTAATTGATTTGAATTGTATTTAAATCCTTGTGTAAAGTATTTTTAATTGTTCTGATGAAGCTCCTAGAAGGGTGGAATGAAAGCGCTTAACTTTGTTCTACCACCTCTCCTGTAAATTTGCATTTAAACACCCCTCCTGGATCCATCTCATTTGCTCATTCAACTGAATATTAATATTGCTACACACTCAAATGTGCTAGCTAGCACTGTACTTGAATTGTTTTAGTGCTGTTTTAGCTGCTTTTCTGTTAAAAATATATATATATATTCTAATCTTGTTTCCGGCCTTTCCTGTAACTAGTCTAATCCAGATACAGATTTGCTGTATCCAAGACTGTTTGTAAGCTTCTAAGCCCCCCAAGCCTTTCTGTGTTGGAGGGAAGCCTTCTAGCTTATCAGTGGGAGTGGTAAGCACTAGGTAGCCTATCTACCACAAGAGGAGTAGTTTCTGGCCCAGAAATTGTAGTTTATTGGCTGTTTGGGCAGTTTTTCCATCTCTTTCAACTTGCTGTAAAAAAATAAATAAATAAATAAAAATTAAATTCTAAGCTTGTTTCCTTCCCTTCCTGTAACTAGTCCAGTCCAGATACAGATCTACTATTTCCAGGACTGTTTGTAAGCTTCTGAGCCCCTTAAGCCTTTTTGTGTTGAAGGGAAGCCTTCTAGCTTATCAGTGGGAGTGGTAAGCACTAGGTAGCCTATCTACCACAAGAGGAGTGGTTTCTGGCCCAGAAATTGTAGTTTATTGGCCGTTTGGGCATTTTTTTTCCATCTCTTTCAACTTTCTGGTTTAGAAGCCCGCATTTGCACTTGTTTTACGCCTTTCCTGTAACTAAGAAAACAAGACAAACCAGTAAAATTCAAAAAGTGAACCGTAGAGGAAAGCCAAACGGACTTGATGCCGAATAAACAGTCACTATCAGTAAAAGTACCAACGCCAGGAAAAAGAAACTCTTAAATAGTCCAAGGAATTTATTTAAAAAAAAATAAATTCCTTGGACTATTTGAGAGTTTCTTTTTCCTGGCGTTGGTACTTTTACTGATAGTGACTGTTTATTCGGCATCAAGTCCGTTTGGTTTTCCTCTATGGTTCACTTTTTGAATTTTCCTGTAACTAGTCTAGTCCAGATATAAATTTGCTGTATCCAGGACTGTATGTAAGGTTCTGAGCCCCTAAACCCTGTCTGTGATGGAGGGAAGCCTTCTAGCTTATCAGTGGGAGTGGTAAGCACTAGGTAGCCTATCTACCACAAGAGAAGTTGCTTCTGGCCCAGAAATCGTAGTTTATTGACTGTTTGTGCAGTTTTTTTCCATCTCTTTCAACTTTCTATTTTAAAAGCCAGTGTTTATGCTTGTTTCCTGCCTTTCCTGTAACTAGTCTAGTCCAGATACAGATTTACTGTATCCAGGACTGTTTGTAAGCTTCTGATCGGTGCCAAAGTCTACTCTTCAATTTTTCCCTTAGATCTGCTAGTTCTTCCCTCTCCTGCACTTTTACTCTTACTTACTTACTTAAATTTACTTTTATTAGTTTAGCACTTTACCAGACTACTTGTACCAATTGTTGTAGCACACAAAAGGGCTACTAGCACTAAAAGTTCTACAAGGAAACAGCTCAAGTACTTATTATTAATGCCCACCCCTCCAGGCATGTCTAAAGGTTAGTTCCCTGTGCTTTCTCCTATTAACCTAGTGAACATGGGCATCCTAAGGCAATTTAGCAACTGCCTCCTGTACAGTGACAACCCTCTCCTCTTACCTCCCAGCACTCATATTTGTGAGAGATGCACTTATATATCCAAACTGGAAGCCACGCACTCTCAAGCCAAGATCAGGATAGCTAGTGAAGAGGAGAAGGTCAACACTTGCATCACATCACATGGAACACATAGCCCTCCAGAACACACACACCAGCACTGCCATCACATAAAAACACAAACCATACACCCACCTTTGTGGAAGCTTTCAATAAAAATCTACCCAAACAGCAGAGACCTCCAAGGCAGAAATGCACTCGGCCACCACAATACAAAACTAATCATGAGGCACATAACTCTCCTAAACAGTGTGTCATTCAACCAAAGCCCCTAAGGCAAAACAGCATGCCCAACACACTAGTCATAGGTAACTCGATAGTGAGGCATACTGATGTCTCCATCACTAGGTTGAATAAGGAGGAAGTAACAGTCAGCTACCTGTCAGGTGCCAGGATACACCACATAACACACACATTCAGGTCCCTCAACAACAAGTACAAATATGACTCTGTCATTGTACATGTGGGTGTGAATGACCTGAGATGTACCTCCCTGGACTACATGAAAAGAGACATGGAGGAGCTCTTGGATTATGTAGCCCAGGAGGGTATGATCCTAGCCCTGAGCAGCATCCTACCATCACCCAAAATGATACCACAGTATTAGCAGGAAATGATTGATTTCAACAATTGGCTAAGTTTCTGGTGTCATTCTAAGGGGACCCAGTATCTGTCTGCCTGGGATGACATGATTGACAGACCTTGATGCTTTGCCAGAGATGGCCTGCATCTGTCAACCCTGGGCTTCCGAATACTGGCCAAGACTCGTGCCACCCCATAGTGCCTTTTTAGATGGTTTTCCAAAGATCAAATTACCACCATAACAGATACAAACAAATGCAATCTGATAGTCATACTTCTCAATGCTAGAAGTCTAAAATCTCAAAATGCACTTGCTCAAAGCACTCCTTAAAATGGAGAACATCGACATTTGTGCTGTAACAGAGACCTGGTTCAAGGCAGCAGAAAGCACCCCTGCACTACCAGGCTACAACTCATTCCATACCTTTCGGCCCCAAAACATGGACCGATGAGCACACCTCCAGACTGGTAGCCCAACATAACACATCAGAGACACTTCAGGTGCAGCTAACATTGGGTAAGACAGCAATTCAGGTCATAGCCTACTATAGGTCCCCAACCATGTCCCAAGACTCACACTCCATGTTCCTAAACACCCTGGAGAATATTAGGGTCCAACCTAACACTCTCATACTGGGCGACTTCAACTACCCCTCCATTAACTGGGAAAACTACTCATGTAACAATACACTTGCCCAACGTTTCCTGGAATTCATTAATTCCAATGCCTTGGACCAGCTTGTTCATATCCCCACTAGAGGTAGCAACATGCATGACCTGGTAGTTACTAACATGGGCGACTGTTGCTCCACACCAATAGTCAACTCCTCCCTGGTTAGATCTGACCACAAACTAATCACCTTGGAAATCCACCCCCCACCCCCACCCCCCACCCCCCCACAAAGGTAACCACCATGAAAAACTTCTCCAAAGCTAACTTTGAGCTCCTAAAAACAGAGGTGGCTAACTTCACGGCACCAGTGCAAATGGATAATAGTTGCATGACCACTGAATCATTTACCAATGCACTGTATAAACACATACACAAATGCATGGATCTTGCCATACCCAATAGAACCAAGACGCTCTCTTCCAAAAAAAAAAGGAAGCCAATCTGGTGGTCCCCTGCCATAAACAAACTCTACAACAGAAGGAGGAAACTGATATGGAATAAGGTGAAGTCCCAAGACTGGGAAAGCTCCCTTATCAGCCTCAACAAAATATTGAGATCCCTCATCAAATCCTCTAAAGCTAGTTATGAAAATAGAATTGTACCAGATATTAAAGACAACCACAAGGCCTTCTATAGTTATGTAAAGAATCTCCACAGCAATACCCAGATTTGCTCTGAGCTACTGCACAATGGTACCTCCTACACAGAGACAACAGATATTCCCAATATACTGGCATACAGATTCAGTGCTAGCCTTACCCCTCTCTGCCCTCCCCAAAGGGCCAATCACAATACTAGCAGATTGCCAGGCACTGAGTATTGCTGCTGCACAGTTTAAAACATCACTGTCCAAGGCTAAGAATACAGCTTCTATGGGACCTGACAATATCCCTGGCTGTGTTCTACATGAACTACAGAGTGATCTGGCACCACACCTGTGTGCCCTGTTCAACCACAGCCTCACCTCAGGCTTTGTCCCTACTGAATGGCACACTGCTACAGTCATCCCTCTCCACAAAGGAAGAGTGACTATAGACCTTGGCAACTATCACCCCATTAGCCTGAAAAGTCTGATATTCAAAGGTATGGAATGCATCATCATGGACCTAATAAACAAGGATATAGGGAATCTCCAAACTCTGGATCCCACACAGTTTGGTTTAGTGAAGGGTTGATCATGCCTGCTCAACTTGGTCAATTTCTTTGAGTCAGTCACCACAGCTGTGGATGAAGGCAAGGTGGTTCATATAGCCTACTTTGATCTAGCCAAGGCCTTTGATACCATTCCCCATTCAGGAGTCATAGAAAAACTCACTAAGTTAGGCATCAACCCCTAGGGTGAGTTGCAAATTGGCTCACAGATAGAACCCACAGTGTGAAAGTAACTGACTCCAAGTCAGACTGCCGACCAGTCATGAGTGGAGTCCCACAGGGTTCGGTCCTGGGTCCTCTCCAGTTTTGTATCTACTTCTCTGACGTCCAGGCCAACATGAAGGGACTCTGGCTGACAAAGTTTGCAGACGACTGCAAGTTGGGAGCTATTATTAACTCCGCAAGTGATGTTGACATCCTACAGAAAGGTCTCAGTAAGACTATCAACTGGTGTCAGAACCATGGCTTTAAGCTCAATGCCAAAAAATGTGTCATCATCCCCCTTGGGAAAAATCCAGTTCCCTTGAATTACCACATTGATGGTAGTCCACTGAACACAGAAGGCGTTATAAGACATCTGGGAACACAGTATGACAGCAATCTCTCATTTGACCATCACATTGCCACTGTAGTCAGAAAGTCCTTCTATGTGGCACATCTCATTACTAAGGGTTTTGCATCCAGAAAGAAAGCGGTCATTGTCTCCCTCTACTTATCCCTCATTAGGCCAGTCATTGAGTACAATGCCCCATTTGGCATGTTCTTCACTAGACACCTGCAACAACTGGAGAGGCTGCAAAAATTACCTCACAAAGAGGATCCTAGGCCTTAAACACTTGTTCTATATGGACAGACTCAAACAACTCCAACTATTCTCTGTCTCATATCACCTACTTAGAGACTCTCTCTGCTTGACTTACAAAGCTATGTCTGATCCAGCTCTGTTAAAAATGCTACATCTAAAGAAATCCCAATCCCTCCACACCAAACACTCCAGAGACCTCAACCTCATTACTACAATCAATAGAACATGCTGGAGGGACAGGTTCATAACCCAGAGACTGCCCATGCTATGAAAGAGACTTCCCATACATGTCAAGCAGAGCACCTCACTGGCCTTCTTCAAAAGAAATCTTGATGAGTGGATGGGAAATAGAAATTTCACCGCAGGGATCACTCCAGTGGCTCTATTCGACAGACTAAGGTCGGGTGGCATGATGCCAGGGTAATCCTATGGGCTAGGCTTGTAAAGGCTCCAGGGCCATTAGCCTAGTACACACCTATGAACCTATGAACCTTACAAAAAGAATAGAAAGTGTATCAAACCTGTCTTATGCAGAGCACCTTAAAGACCTTTCCCTCTACTCAGTCCCCTATAGATTGCTGAGGGGTGATCTATGCCTGGCTTACAAGGCATCTGCAAAACCCACACTTATGAATCTCCTACATATTTGAAGGTCAAAGAGTACCAGAAATAAAAGATCTAGGGAACTGAATTTTGTCAGTGGCTTAAACAGACCATGCTGGAAAGGCAGATATGTGTCCCAGAGACTGCCCCTCCTATGGAACAGGCTTCCCATCCATGTGAAGCTGAGTTTGTCTATTACCCAATTTAACAGCAACCTAGACCAGTGAATAGGAAATAGGACATTTACACTGGGCCTGGCACCCATGTCCTTATTGACAGCGGTAGCTTATAAATGCCTGGCCCTGAATGCCCTTTTTGCATACAGGGCATCATTATTTTTTTGGGAAAACTTGGCTAGTCTTAGAAAGCCCCCCCCCCCATTAGCCTAGTAACAATCTATTAATTTATAAATAGGGTCCTAATGAGATCAAAGAGGAATTGTATACTGGTAAAATACTGTTTGGAATGTTTGTGGACTTAAATGTCAAAAAAAAGAAAATAAAGTTTTTAAACAGGTCAGATAACTCACACAGACATAGTACTATTGTAGAAAATAAATTAAAAAGTCTGGAAATATTCTGAAACATAAAGGGATGGTATATAAGCTTTGAACACAGAGAAGTTATAAATATAGTGACAAGGATTGCAATGATTATGCAGAACAAGAACTTGGGATGATCCTCTGGAAATGCACTGGAAGTCAGACAGACTACTGCTATTTTAAAACATAACTGAAAACAGTTTAATTTGGAATTTTTATGGGTCCAGAACACCACTACAAGATATCATGAACAAATGGTTTCAAGTAGTTTAAGGGCAGCTCATTTCTTTTTGTGGTGGGATTTCAATATTCCCTGAGCTATAAACTGAGCAGATCCACAGGGTCTCTTGATGTTGGACTCATGGGCTCCTATTCCTGAAAAGCTGTTTGGCTGTATTGGAGCTGAGGAATCCTTAGAGGCTATGCATTCCTAATTGAATAAAATATACCTATGTCACCCTAAGAGACCATACTGTAACTGTGGTAGAATGGGTCCTGCTAGGGAAGGACTAGCTGGGAACTTTACCCATCTGTTACTTCTACAAACAATTTTGCTTGGGCAATGTCCCTTCAGCCCTAACAGTAGCAGAATTAGGAATAATATCAGTAAATCAGTAACAGTTATTTGGAGGGTAGAACTCATGCTTTTGTAGTACAAGTTATAACTGTTGATTTCTGGAAACCACATGAGAAGGTGTATGAAGATAAGCAGTGGTGTCTCCCAGGGCTCAGTATTAAAACCCATCTTATCTAGCATTGACTTTTCTGATCTCCAGACTAGAAACCAGGACGTTTGGCTACCTAAACTTGTAGATGACTGCAGACTGGGAGACATTGTCAAGTCTCCCTCTGGTACCAAAGCCTTCACCAAGAACTTAAACTCACAAATACCTGATGTACTGAGAATGGGTTCACCCCTTGCATTACAGTACTAACATGTGTTAACCATAACCCTGACCCTACCCTATTTCCAACCCTACATCTTACCATAGAGAAATCCTTTCTGAAATGCTTCCACTACAAAAAACACTCAGACACACATCACATACACCAGCACACATGCACAACAGAAAATCAATCCCTTCCCTAGTTCTTACTCCCATCAAACCCACAAACACTCACACACACCCACACCTGCAATGCCAAAACTTTTAGTACAACTGAAACTTTCAGTGTTAGAAACCCAAACCCACACTTATCCCCCCCAATGCACACACATACACTCTTACTCCTTTCAACATCTCCAGCACTGAAATAGAGTGCTTTAGATGAATTTCCTATGTGCTTTGCCCTGCCGGGTTTCCTATTATATGATCGAAGACGCATTCTTTCGAATGCGTCTTGATCGAACTTGAAAGCACGAAATGGAAAAATACCAAAACGGCATCTAAGCAAATTCTTTCCCTGAGAAAGAAATCGCTTGGCTACTTTTGTTATTTTACCATTTTCATCACTATGGTGCAATCTCGGAGTAGGTATATTTAAGTAGGGGGGGTGTGAGGGACACAGCCCACCACTTTATGTAATATTTTAAAGTTTTTTTTTTTCTTTTTTGGAACAGCAATTGTTTTTCCCTGGGGAAAAAAATCGCTATTCTAAGTGTTTGGGATTGTAAGCTTTTGCTTACATGGGATTGATAAATCAGCATTTGCTTTTTTAAGCATTCGCTTATTTAATATAGACCCCACTGTGGATGAACTGTTGATTCAAGAGAGTGAAGTGACACCCCCAACACACACACACACACACACACACACACACACACACACACACACACACACACACACACACACACACACACACACACACGCATATCTCTCTCTCTCTCTCTGGAGAATAGCAGTGTCATGGTTCTCATTGAATAGTATGTTAAAATGAAGTGAAACCAATGTAAGAAAATATAAATAAAGCTGCTTTAAATATCAAAATCAAGTGAATGATGTAAATGAATGCAAACAAGGCTACTGCGATATTGTATATAAAACTACCGTGGTACATTTTTGTCAATAAAACTCACACTTTAAATAGAGCAGCTCTGTGACACAGAGGAACAAAGACATGAGTATTAGCTGTTTCTTTGTGACAGACATTGACCGTGCTATATTAGTTAGAAAAGGTTCTCACACGTTTGTTGGTTAATAAGGCTAATCAGTGGGTTAAAAAAGTTCAGAATTGTTGACCGTTCTTATAATGTGATTGTGAGCCTGGAGTAACTGTTTTAGGTGCAGCTCTGTACAAAGACACGGAGAGAGGCATCACAAAGAACCTGGGAACCTTTCCTGATCAACAAAAGCAGAAAAACATGAGCTGTTGAGAAGCTGAAAGATACTTGCTATGAGTGGCTGTATTTTCTGTATAGGACTATTGTTAAAGGTAGTTTACACCATTTCTGTCATTCCATATGATTGTTTGGAAAGAACCTGGATTTTTTTTTATACAACAAAAACATTTTATGTTACATACTGGTGGACTCTGCTGTATTTTCTTATGTTTCACGATGGGGAATGTGGGCATATTTTGGCACGTTTTCTACACCAGATGTCCTAAGCTTATACCTTTCACTTCTTGCAACAAGGACATTTGTTTCAGCATATTTTCCCCTGCCTGAGACAGAGCATTCCTCAGGTATGGACTATGAGGAGAACCACTGTGCTAACTCTATCCTCCCCTAAAAGGAAAGCAGCTCTGTGGTGCATGCAGGTAGCTTTGTAGAAAATGCACCTGTATTTATCTTTTTGTCAAGATGTTAACTGAGGAGCAATTGCTTCAGACCACTGCTGCTTCCACTAAGGAGACGGTGGTGTTTGCAAAGTCAGTGGTAATGCTAAAGCCATTTCTACCAATGAAACAACTGTTGAGAGAGGAAGACTTCCAGTCACACCTTGCAGTCTTGTGGGAGAAATATCAACAACCTCAAAAAGCAGATGAAGGTTAGGAATATCACTACTGTGATTGGACTACACAACTCAACCCAGCTATCTAAAGAGACTTTATACGCCTCCATGGAAACAAAAAGCAACTGAATATCAGAACTATGAAAAAGTAAAACAAAAATACATTAGCCAGGACTGGTATTACATGAGACACAAGCTGAAAGGTTCCTCCATTTTCTTCTAATGAAATGGCAAGATCTTAGCTATGTGATTTAAAACATATATTCAACTGTAGCAAGAGATTGAAGGTCAAGATACTAAAAGTAAAATGGCTGAAGTAGTACCTACTGATAATTTAAAAGGGCCTTGCCTGCTACTTTAAGAAAGTAGATGTTTCAAAGTGACCTTAATGACGAGCAAAATGTACTGTTAGATTGTTATGCAATGAAACTGTTTACATAAGCATAGCAGAAACCTGTAGTAAAGCTTGTGTCAAATTCTGGTAATGCACTCTATTTTAAAAGTGAAAAAAAAGTGTTATGGCCAGGTTTTGTACTAGTAGTGGCAACACTCTTATACCAGTGAAAATTGTAACCACTGACAAGCATGCTACTAATGATATTGAACCCATGAAATGTAATAAATTGTCCACAAGAACAGCAATTATTGCAAAGTTATTTAAGTGTAATGTCTTAATTGATGGCAAAGAGCTAAAGGGACTACTAGATTCTGGTAATATGGTCACTCTTATAAAGGCAGAGTATGTGTGTAAAAAGAACCCTTCTAAAAAGCAGTTGAAGTGGTCTGCATTCAGTGAGGTAGGAAACAATATCCTAATACTCAAGCAGAAATACAAACTGTATTTAGAAAGTGAGTGGTTAGTGCTGACCTGAAATAAAGCTTAGAGAGATAGTAAGACGGCAATTTAATTAGGAAAGAAAAAAAGAGCAGGTAGAGTATACTGAGAGACAAAATAACCCTGAATACAGCCCTGATGGTATTCCTCTCAAGCCAAAATAAAGTAACCTTGGGTCAGGCTTCATGACGCAGAGAGATGAAGCCCTTACTGTGACCCAGGCAACTAGGGGGTGTTCAATTAATGGTCCTAACACCGGAGGAGCAAGGTATGAAGACAGGAGGGGAGAAGTAAAGTAGCATGGTCCACACACTTCTTCTGGGAGAAGGTGGAGTCCACACACACACATATATATATATATATATATATATATATATATATATATATATATATATATATTGTCACATTCTGATTAATCTTCCATTTATCTGCCCATCCCTTTTGTTTTATTACATTCCTCCTGCCTCAGATTTTGTTTAATAGCAAATCTTCACATCTACATTTTCATATATGCTATACTAGCAAAAAATCATTTAATGTCTCAACTTCTTTTTATCTTTGGTTCAAAACTTACCATATAAAATTATTTCATCCTATGTTTTGAAACATTTATATTTATTACATTCTCAGACTTCTAAACCCCAATTATTTAACATTTAAAAAAGCACACTTTGCTGTTTTTTCCACAGTATAAATTGCAGAAATAGGAGAGGACTTTCTCCAGTATCCAGGCCAAATATCCCCTAATCAGTATGAATAATACCTAAAATCTCCCTTGAAAAATAGGCCATAAACCCAGTGGCAGTAATCCACTTAACAAAACAAACAAATACAATAAAAATGTGGTATTGTCATTACAGACATCTCAGGCTGTAAACTGGGATGTATGTTGATCAAATGAATCACATCTTCTGTACGTCATGTAGGTTCATAGCATCATAGGTAAATACTAGCTGATCAGTCTGCAGACCATTACAAGTCTAGCCAACAGCCCATAATAAAAGTTTCTCCAAGCCTCAAGATGTTCAATACAACATACAACTAGGGAGAGTTTGAGGCCACCCCTACAATTACCTAGGTTTACCTTGAAGATGGCAAAAGTGTTACTTTGTTTGGCATGCACTCAATGTTTTTAACACAGATAATGGATACATTGAGATTTGACTCTTTGTCAATGTGTCTTATTTATCTATTGATGAAGGCTTAATTCTTTTAACTTGGTATTTGAGGACCCCTTTCTTCTGTGAAACACTGAGCTAGAAAGGCTAGATACAGATCTCCATACAGGAGTCACTAAGAAATGTATTAAAGAGAGAATGCCGCCAATCTGTCCTGCTCTTCTTAATTAGGAACATCTAAGGTCTCTCAAGATGAGTAATATTTTCAGACAAATACATGCCAATAGGGACCATTATATTCAATAATGTATCTGATGAGATACAAGTAAATGGAATTAATACTTCACTGGATCTTAAGGAGATGCCTTTTAAAATTAGCTGAGCCAAATAGGAGGCTTTCTGAATTACTGAAGAGATAATGGTCATACAATAATGAATTGTCAACAGTAGTACAGCGACCCTTTATGGCATTGTCTGTTTGGAGGGTGTGGTACTGATATGGCATTAGAAAATATTTTGCTTACCAAAATTAACTATACTATTTTTTTCACATATAATTTGAGACCTTTGTCCTTACACCTGTTGTTAACAAGTTCTAACCTATGTTGGAGCATCTGTGGTTCAATGGATGAATAAATAACAAATCCTAATTTACAGTCATCTGGAAACTTACATAATCATAGACTGGGAATGTTGGCCAGATGGTCTGAGATATAGATGACAATTAGGAGAAGGACCAACAATGAACCCTATAGTATACCATTGGTAGCTTTTTTGCTTTCCGAAGTAGCATCTGCAACTCTAACCAGATATGTCCTTACAGAAAGCAATTAGATATCCACCATACAACATAAGGATTTATATTTAGATCTGTAAGTTTGTCAGTAATGCCTACATTGGAGAATAGTGTCCACGGCCTTAACTAGGTATGGATATGATATATTTACTGCATAACCACTATCCACTACTTTGGAGACTTCAAATAAATTAATGAGGTAAAGGATACAGAACATTCTGTATAATTATCTGTGTTCTGAAGTAATCTGATATATCTGATTATGAACAATGTGGCATGCCTCTATGATAAACCACAGAGGGCATCAGAGGGCATAATAAGCATTAATATGAAGAGAGGAGTTATGTAAGGGTGATCAAAAGCAGATTTCTCAAGATTATCATAAAAACGTTCTTTATTTTAGGAGTACTAGCAATACATTATATACACTGTTGTTAGGGTTACTATGCTTACAATTAGCGAAAGACTTCAGAGTAATGTATAGAAATACAAGCTAATGCAGCACAAAAGAGAAATACATCAGCGGGCAGGCTGAAGTGAGTGATCATAGGGTTATTCACAATGAAAATAATAAACCTTCAGATAGTCTTTTTTTATTTCTTGTTTTTTTCTTCTTTCTCTAGATGTATTTATGTACTTAAAAACATTAGGGTTCGAGTGGTTACAGTATCATTCAAACCTGTGGATATTTCAAAGCACTGCCTCTTGAAAAAAATATACTTCTGAGCATCTTTCTAAGACATAATATTATTTTAGGTTTAGTATGGAAAAGTAATATTGAAGTCATAAGTCTTTCAGTGCAGTACTTTGAAATTATATTGTGTATTGTTTGCTAGTATTACTTTACCAGTTAGAGATTTTTGTTTTGCTCAGTAAACCACAATGGCTCAAGCAACAGGCAGGAGTGTTGAAATGAAATAATTATATTTCTCTTAAGAGTTTGCTTTTTACAGTGTAGACTTGGAACCAAATGTTCTCTTTCAGGCTTAACCAATGCCCCTCACTGCTTTATGTTTGCCAGAAGAACCAGCATGCGATTTATTGCGGCCCCCAATCTAGTGACTCATTCTATGCAAATGGACCTTTTGTAAAGCCTTGTGATTGCGTTTGCTGCTCAGCGCAGTGCTGACTGTGCCCTTCAGCTGTATGAAGCAGAGTCATATGTTATGCCTGTGATTCATTTTAAGTGCCATTCATATTGTTAGTCACAACCCTTATATTTTGCCCACTACACAGTGAAGTCGCTCCATAGGAGCAGGAGCTTTCAAATAAGAGATCCATGTCAAATGTCCCCCCAAGGCGCAAGCTAATTGCGTAGCTTGGCTTTATGTGCCAAGACCTCTTCAGATTTCCCAGATGAAAAATAAACAGAAACAGGATTCTGTTGAAAATACATTGCTACCTGAAGCAAGAAAACAATGAAGTAAAACAGTGCAAATCAATGTACAAACAATTCAAGTGTTTATTTACTGTGAAAGAAGAATGGAAAGAAATAAAGCATAGATTGTAATGGCTAATAAGAACCACTTGGCCCAAATAATGTGTACATTTCCTTCCTGTTAGATATTCAGCAAATCCTATTTAACCAGCATACTAATTGCATTCCCTTCCACACAGTATACTGCATTTACAATAAAGTATGATGCATGCTGTCTCATTATGTAGGCATATTATGTTTCTCACATTTGTATGTCATATGGTGTACTCTTTGGACATATATTCCACATGTATATGACACTTTACATGTTTGAAATCTCATATTTTAATGAGAAATCTTTACAAACTATGGTATAATTTGTTATATATAACTATGCTTTAATATATTCTGTAGCTACTTCTAATTTTACTGCCAAATAATGAAACTGCTCTGGATGTCCACCGCTTTCCAGATCCTAATAAGGGGGTGTTCTCTCTTATTACAGATGAATGTCTCTAATGTACACAGGTAACCTGTAAATGGTTCATTTCCCAGGCCCATGCTTACACTTATCAAGGGTATGAGAACTTGTCAGAAATTTGGGATGCATGGCTAGGCTTAAAAAGGCCCTTGTGGTCATTAGCATAGTAAACACCTATGAACCTATGAACCTAATGGTAGTCTTCAACAAATATCTTTGCTCACAATGGAAATATGTTATGTGCCATACCTGTGTGTGCAGATTACTATGCTATGTATTAGCAATCTGGTGTATGTGTTAAAGCTGTAACATTTCAGTTTAATGTTTATTATCTGGCATTCACAGCTGATAATTATAATTCTTGTCCGACAGCAGATATAGTCTTGATTCTTACAGATGAATGCCTATACGTCTTATATAAAAAACAAGTGCCTCATTTCTGTGATGCTGGTGTAGTGGTTATGTTGAAGGCCTTGTACTTTGTACAATATTACAGACATGGGTTCAAAACTAACATCCACTGCTTTTATGAAGACATGTACTGATGTGTCTTTTTATGTGTGTGCAATTATGCTTTGTGGTTACAATGTCTGTGAACATTGAGGTGAAACATGGATCATTGTAATATATGCATTAACAAATGAAACATGTCCAGGGGGTATATTGCCATGAACTGACATAGCAATGCATGTTATGCATGATTATGTGACTAACTATTAAAGATAAATCCTAGATAGCTGTGCTACACTTTTATATCCTGATATGCTGAAGTTTGTGTGTAAATGACTCACAGGTCAAGAAAAGAGATCTTCTAGAGAAAATTACAACAAAAGGGATTCCTTGCATCAGCAGAGTAAGTGCCTTCTGAGAGGGACTGATGGTATGGTGTGAAAGAACAGAGTGTGGCACGACACTGCTACCATCATGAATGCTGTGGGCAGTAGGAACCTAGCACACTGGGAATTTCAAAGGCAATGCTCCAACATGCTCCTCCAGGTCACAAAAAGAATGTGTTGTTTTACCAAGAATGAGGTGCTGCAGGTGGGGAGCCTGTTATATCTCCCCCTGATGACATCAAACTAGTTCCAGTGTCACACAGCCATCTGTGCCATGACAGGCTCATTCCAGGTGGTGGCACTGAAGCTGTGCTACCCCCAGTATATATTCTATTAGCATACATAACCTCTAGATAAATTAGATAAAATTTGCATTACACTTCTACATGTGTTGTATGTGCTTACTTATTCTACAATGCCCACTGATGACTTTTCCTCTTATTCTTATATAGTCAGCATGAAGCTACTAATGTAGCCTGTGATCAGTCATGCCAGGTAAACGTGCCACTATCAATCACAGAATATTTTTTTTAGGGGTCTTTCTGAACATGCCTGCTATTGTAATTTTCTTTTATGCAGAAATTTCCGATAGGACACAGACAAGCAGACCACTAGGTACATTTTGCATCATTGCTGGTTGTACTGTTATACATAGGCATCTGTTCAGTATCTAGGAGTGTTAGACATTTGCTTACATGTTTTCTTTTCTTATGTACTCCATTGTCAGTAGGACATTGAACTACCAGTGTATCCTCTGATGAGGGCATGCCAAGGTAGGTGTGCCAGTATCCATCACAGAAGTATGCTGTTGGGAGTCTTTGTTCATAGGTTCATAGGTTCATAGGTTCATACTAGGCTATCTGCTCTAGGGCATTTATAAGCCTAGCCAGAATGTGTTTGGCTTTCGCCACCCATTTTAAATTAATTTTGCTATGCCCTTTTTTGAGGTTAGTATACTGTGCCTCTGTCTAACAGTGACACAGAAGTCATACCCGGGGTAAACCTATGATCTCCCATCCACTCATCAAGATTCCTCTTGAAGAGAGTCAATGAGGGACTCTGCCTAACCTGGACTGGGATTTTATTCCAGAGTGAAGGGAGCCTCTGGGTTATGAATCTGTCCCTCCAGCATGTCCTATTTATTTCAGTGCTGAGGTTCAAGTTTCTCGAGCATGTAGCTCAATAGGATTTGGATTTTATGAGGTGCAGCATGTCCATTAATTCTGGGTTGGACATGGCTTTATACGTCAGGCACAGATCGCCTCTGAACAGGCGGTATGCCACTGAGTAGAGCTGGAGTTTCTTTAACCGGGCAGCATATGGCATCTGTTTGAGCCCTTTGATCCTCTTGGTGAGGTACTTTTGGGGTCTTTCCAGTTGCTGCAGGTGTCTGGTAAGGTACATCCCAAAAGGGCATTGTACTCAATTATGGGCCTGATGAGGGATGAGTAAAGAGGCATGATGACCTCCCCTGATCTAGATGTGAATCCCTTCATGATTAAGTGGGCTATATAAAATGTTTTTCTAACCACTTTGGCCACGTGGTTGTCAAATGAGAGATTGCTATCAACTTGGGTCCCCAATTCCCTAATTACTTCTTCTGTACTTAATGGATTACCACCTATGTGGTAATTTGTGGGCACTTTGTTTTTGCCAAAGGGAATGACTATACACTTTTTGGCGTTTAGCTTGAGGCCATGGCTCTGGCACCAGTTGTCTGTTTCTATGAGGCCCTTTTGGAGGATGCTTGTGTCAGCTGGAGAGTCGATTATGGCACCCAGTTTGCAGTCATCTGCGAACTTGGTCAGCCACAGTCCTTCCGTGTTGGCCTGTACCTCTGAGAAATATATACTGAACAAGAGAGGTCCCAGGACTGAGCCTTGTGGGACGCCACTTGTAACTGGTTTGGAGTCTGACATGGCTCCAGCAATTCTAACCATGTGGGTTCTGTCCTTGAGCCAGTTTGCAATCCATCTAGTGACATAGGGGTTTATATTTAAGCTGGTGAGCTTATCTATAATGCCCGAGTGGGGTATTGTATCGAAGGCTTTTGCGAGGTCCAGGTAGGCTGTGTGGACCACCTTCCCCTCGTCAATGGCCTTGGTGACTGTTTCAAAGAAATCAACCAGGTTTAAGAGGCAGGATCTGCCCTTAACAAAGCTGAACTGGGTAGGATCCAGTGTCTGCAGGTCCCCAATATCTTTATTTATGAGGTCCATGATTATCCATCCCATAGCTTTGCCGACCAAGCTTGTCAGGTTTATGGGGCGATAGTTTCCAGGATCCATTGAGGCACCACCTTTGTGGAGAGGGACCACAGTTGCTGTACGCCACTCTTTGGGTACATATCCTGTAGTAAGGCTGAGATTGAACAGTAGTTTTATGTTTGGGTTTAGCTCTTCTTGGAGTTCATGTAGGACGCAGCCCGGGACACCGTCTGGTCCCATTGATGCTGTGTTTTTTGCTTTGGAAAGGGCGGCTCTTACCTGAGCATTCGAGATGTCAGGGGGGCAGCACTCTGCTGGAATAGATATTTGCCCTTTTGGTGGGGAGGGGGGGGAGAAATTTGCGCTGAACCTGTCAGCTAGGATGTTGGCAATGTCTGTGGGTTTGGTGTATTTTTTGTCATTTTGGACTAATTCTGAGCATATCTGGGAATTACCACCCAGGTTCCTAACATAACTAAAGAAAGCCTTGTGATTATCCTTAGTGTCCTGTGCAATTTTTCTCTCAAAGCTGGCCTTAGACGATTTTATGAGTGCCCGTAGTTTTTTGCTAATACTGATCAGAGATGCCTTCCCTTTTTGGAATTTTGCTCTATCATTTAGTAGCTTCCTCCTTCTATTGTATAGCTTGTTTATGGCTGGAGTCCACCAGACAGGATGTCTGCCTTTGGAGGATTGGGTCTTGGTTTTATTTGGGATCGCATGATCCATGCATTCCTGAAGGTGATCATAGAATGCATTTATAAAGGATTCTGTGGTCTGGGCCGTATTTTCCACAGGCCCGGGGGCTTTGAAGGATTCCACCTCAGTTTTGAGGAGTGTGAAATTTGCTTTAGAGAAGTTTTTCACTGTGGTTTTCTGGGCAGGGGTGGTGTCGGGATGTGAACATCCAGTGAGATTAGTTTATGGTCTGATCTTACCAGTGAGGGATACACTTCTGGTCTGGAGCATAGAGTCCCCATGTTGGTGATGATCAGGTCCAGTATGTTTTCCCCTCTTGTGGGAGTGGTTGTTCCATAGCATTTGAGTTTATAAATTCTAGGAACCTTTGGGCTAGGGTGTTGGAGCTAGAGTAATGCTCCCAGTCTATGTTTGGGTAGTTGAAGTCGCCCAATATAATGGTGTTTGGAGAGACCTTCATATTTTCCAGTGTTCTCATGAAGGCCGAGTGGGGTTCCTGGGTTAGGGAGGGTGGTCTGTAGCAGGCTATAAACTGGAAGGCAGTTTTACCCACTGTTAGTTGCACATGGATAGTCTCTGATGCTTCGTGCTGTGCCACCAACCTGGAGGTGTGAGTATCTTTGACGAATATTGATACTCCCCCTCCTTTTGTGGGTCGGTCCAAGTTTTGGGCCGAAAAGCATGGTATGAGGTATAACCTGGTAGTGCTGGGGTGCTCTCAGGAGCCTTGAACCAGGTTTCTGTTACTGCAGAGATATCGATGTTCTCCATGCTAAGGAGAGTTTTGAGTGTGTGCATCTTGAGGTTTAGACTTCTGGCATTGAGTAGCATTACTCTTAGTTTCTTATCCCTTGTGATACCTATGGAGGTGGGTTTGTCTTTTGAGCCTTGCCTAAAAAAGGCACTATGGGGGTAGCAAGAGCCTTTGCCAATATCTGAAAGCCCAGGGGTGACAGGTGCAGGCCGTCCCTAGCAAAGCATCGTGGCTTGTCGAGCATGTCATCCCAGGCTGACAGGCATTGGATCCCCTTTGAATGACACCAATAATTAAGCCAATTGTTGAAATTGATCATCTTGTCTTCATATTGTGGCATCATTCTTGGTGAGGGTAAGATGCTACTCAAGGTCAGGGTCATACCGGCCTGGGCCACATGCTCAGAGAGCTCCTCTATGTCTCTTTTCATGTAGTCCAGGGAGGTATGTCTCAGGTCATTCACACCAGCATGGACAATGACTGAGTCATATTTGTACTTGCCTTGGAGTGACCTGAGTGCTTGTGTTATGTGGCGGATCCTAGCGCCCAACAGGCAGCTCACCCTGACCTTCTCCTTGTTCAGCCTGGTGAGCGGGACGTCAGTGTGCCTGATGATAGAGTCACCTATTACAAGTGTATCAGGTGTGTTGTTTAGCCTTAAGGGCTGTGACTGTTCGGCACACTGGCTTTGTGAGATATGTGTTGCACGTGTTTTGTTTTGGGGTAGTGTTTGCTAGGGTGTCTGCTTTGGAGGTCTCTGCTGCTTAGGCAGATTTTTATTTAGAGCCTCCGAGTATGTTTTTGTGTGTTTATGTGTTTGGTCTGCTGTCGTGGTAGGTCTATGTGAGACTGGAATTGTACTGAGTGTGGTTTCCTTCTCCTCCTGACTGGTTACGCCCGTACTGAGTTGAGAGAGCTTAGCCTCCAGTTTGGCTATATAGATGCATCTCTCACATGTGTTGGAATTTATTGGAAGGAGGAGAGGGTTGTCTGTGTACATGAGGCAGTTGTAACATTGCCTCAAGATTCCCAGATTCACCAGCTGGACCGGAGAGAAGATTGACAACTGACCTTTGGACATGCTAGAATAGTATTGGGAATTCCTTTATAATTGAAAAAAAAAAGGGCCAGTGGGGAACAAGGTTCTCGATAGGACTTTGTGAGAGTGTAGTGCTTTTAAATTTTTAGTGCTGACTTATATAATTGCTTTAGTGAGCAAGTGCCTTTAGTGAGCAAGTGCCAGGTAACTTAAATGCAATGTGTTACAGGTAACTTAAATGCAAAAATGACAAACAGTAACTTTCTTTTAAGCGAAACAAGAAAATGAGTACAGTAAGCAATGCAGATATCACTAGGGATCCACAGAAGCGCTGAAAAGCCGCGGTTTAGGTGGTATTAGCATTTCAGGGAAATAACAAGCAAACAAACAACACGCATACAAACAGAGCTTGATTCAGCAGGCCTGGATCTAGTCTATGCTACAGCAAACAAGGTGTACCAATTTCAGTAAGAAACAGTTGAAATATGCAGGCACTATAAGCCTTTAACCAGAAATTCCCAGCTCAGAAGGGCAGAGTCCAGCCTCTCCTCCCACAAGAGTGCAGACCACAAACCTTCTTAATGTAAAATAACTGGCCTGAAGCCCAAGTGCTTAAACCAGAACTAATACACTTTTAGAATAACAGACACTGAACCCTCAATCAGCAGTTCCCAACTTAGAAGGATGTAAGCCACCTGTCCTGCCACCACAGTGCAGGCCACAAACCTTCCTAATGTAAAACAACTGGTCTGAAGCCAAGTGCTTAATCCAAAAGACTTAGAATGATAGCTACACTTTAATCAAGTTACTACCAAGCAGTAATAAATACAATTGAATACTTTGAAGATTGCCTGGATTAGTGCTTAAGTTATACAAACAAAGCTAGATTCAGCAGGCCTGGATCTAGTCTACACTACAGCAAACAAGGTGTACCAATTTCAGTAAAAAGCAGTTCAAATATGCAGGCACTATAAGTAACCAGAAATTCCCAGCTCAGAAGGGCAGAGTCCAGCCTCTCCTCACACAAGAGTGCAGACCACGAACCCTTTTAATGTAAAATAACTGGCCTGAAGCCCAAGTGCTTAAACCAGAATTAATACACTTTTAGAATTACTGACACTGAGCCCTCAATCAGCAGTTCCCAACTTAGAAGGATGTAAGCTACCTGTCCTGCCACTACAGTGCAAACCACAAACCTTCTTAATGTAAAACAACTGGTCTGAAGCCCAAGTGCTTAAACTAAAAGGCTTAGAATGAGTTGCACCAAGAAGTAATAAATACAAGTGAGTACTTTTAAGATAACGCAAACGCAAAATAAATTAGGAAGAAACACAAATACAGTAAAAGCAGATAATTTTTCTTTCTTTTTTTTTTTTTTTTTTTTCGGAAAAGTAGCAAAAACAGTAGTAAAAACAATTCACATGCAGTGCAAGCTGGCACACTTGAGTATGTAGCAATATTAGTCCACACACAGTTTGAAAAAAATGGTAATTAAATTAAAAAGGACTAAAAGCAAGTGCAGAAAGGGTTTATTAGATAGAATGCGGTAAAGAGATGGGACTGGGGGAGTGTCCTAGATCAAATCTACAGTGGGGCGGGCACTGCAAAAGCCACCAAATTTAAACTACAACCAAGAACAGGGAGGGTGGGGAAGACAGTTTCAACAGAGCTAGATCTGAGGAATCAGTCCAAATTATAAAACCACAATAAAATGCAGAAAATATACTTAAATCAGCTTATGTCCATTTGATGTATGCAGACAAATCTCAGTAGCAAGCAACTCTATTTAAAATGATTACAAGAAATGTAACCAACACAGGTTTTAATGTTATCAGAAACCCCCAAGCTAATTAACACTTAAAGGAATTTCAAAGCAGTTTAACAACTAGTGCAGAGCTTCAGAGACACACACAAGACAGTTTCAACAGAGCTAGATCTGAGGAATCAGTCCAAATTATAAAACCACAATAAAATGCAGAAAATATACTTAAATCAGCTTATGTCCAGTTGATGTATGCAGACAAATCTCAGTAGCAAGCAACTCTATTTAAAATGATTACAAGAAATGTAACCAACACAGGTTTTAATGTTATCAGAAACCCCCAAGCTAATTAACACTTAAAGGAATTTCAAAGCAGTTTAACAACTAGTGCAGAGCTTCAGAGACACACACAAGACAGTTTCAACAGAGCTAGATCTGAGGAATCAGTCCAAATTATAAAACCACAATAAAATGCAGAAAATATACTTAAATCAGCTTATGTCCAGTTGATGTATGCAGACAAATCTCAGTATCAAGCAACTCTATTTAAAATGATTACAAGAAATGTAACCAACACAGGTTTTAATGTTATCAGAAACCCCCCAAGCTAATTAACACTTAAAGGAATTTCAAAGCAGTTTAACAACTAGTGCAGCTTCAGAGACACACACAAGACAGTTTCAACAGAGCTAGATCTGAGGAATCAGTCCAAATTATAAAACCACAATAAAATGCAGAAAATATACTTAAATCAGCTTATGTCCAGTTGATGTATGCAGACAAATCTCAGTAGCAAGCAACTCTATTTAAAATGATTGCAAGAAATGTAACCAACACAGGTGACTATGTCTTCTTTTATACATGAACATCAAACCTCCCGCAGTCATGCTGACCAGGTATGTGCATGATTATATTCTGATTGATTAGGACGCACTATGTTTAATGATGTTTGGACACACTTGTTTTTCTGTGCAAATGTATGTGTGTTTTCCTATTTTTATCTCTGTGATTGCAACCTGTCCACTACCCACTTCCCCCAAAGTCATCCACTGATCTTGATACAGGACATAATGTGATATATAGAAGTACTATACTATACTATACTCTACTGGTTGTTTCTCTACCCTTAATTATGCCTCTACTGACCCACTTTCAGAATTTCTTTTTCTCTTTTTTCCTTACACTTCCTACTTCCTCCATCTACATGCTATATCACTTCATCTTGTCATCTGTTCTTTTCCTACCTTTCTACAGATCTCTTCTATGTTTATCCCCTTCCTTATACTAGTGCCCTGGCACAACTTATTCTATTCTAAATTGTAAATAGTGTAATTTATATTTGACTCTCCATATGTCAGTCTATTACCAATCTTCTGCATTTACTAGCAGTCTTACTCTAGCAATCATTCAAAAGAAGGTTGCCTCTCCGTTTTTTTTCCTGTTATAATCCCTCAGCATTTCACTAAACTACATAACAATTGTTCCTTTATTTGCTATTATGTTTATATAATTTGCTTGTTTTGGTCTTTGTTTTGATATTTGTTATTTGATTGTTTGTTCTTTTTATTGTAAGTTACTAGTATGTTAATGGAGCTTTTCTCCTCGGGCCTCTGCTGAAAATGGACATGTATCCAGCCAGACTAGCCCGGTTAACAAATGTAAAATAAAATAAAATAAATAAATAAATAGTACATCAAGTGATAGATTGGACACTATACATGGTCTAACTTTCTCCAGCTCAGGTGGTGGCTGTCCTGTGG